>NC_134707.1:30329031-30646219 GCF_043290135.1 Rhipicephalus microplus | reverse complement strand
CTTAACTGCTTCAAAGATAGCCACCAATTCTGCTGTCGTCGATGAAGATTTGTGCGATAATTTGTACATCTTATTTTTCTGAATTTGAGGTATCAAGACCGCACAGGCTGACGCTTCTTCTTTGCATGATCCATCTGTATATATCTTCGTTTTTTCATTATGCATTACATGAAGCTGATGAAGTACCAACTGTGCCGCTACTAGAGGTGCCATGTCTGCTTTCTTCTCTATCCCGTCTATTTCACGGATAACGTTGAGAAGTGGCAGCGTCCAAGGTGGTTTTGAAGGTTTCCTTTGTTTAAATTCTATTACTACTGCTTGAAATGATGATATAGTATCCTGTAGTCTCGTTGCCGTCCTTTGTGTTAGTGCATCAGATAAAAAATTACTTTCATGTTGCGTGAAAATTCTAAATAAATTTCGAGATGTTTCTTTAGTTCGGAGTACTGTCAAAGGTGGCTCTAGAGCCTCCGCATACACTAAAGCACTGGAAATTGACCGTGGTAAATCCAGACATACCCTCAAGCTCCTTGCCAATAACAAGTGAAGTCTCCTTTCGGTGGAGACTGGGAGTCCGTGCAGCAGAGGCAGTGAGTAAGTTACGATGGGGCATATCCAGGCAACATGTAGGGCTAATAACGACTCTGTGGTACCACCCCATTTGCTCTCTTCAAAGCCTTTCGTATCATATAGTTGGTTTGCATTTTTCTTCCGAGCCTATTCACTTGATGTAGGAGGCAACGATTGTTATTCGGCATATCGTGTGTGCCGGCACGAGACGTATCGCGCAGTGTTCACGCAGACCGTTACGTCTATTCGTGATACGACGCAAGAGTCGGATGGTGTCGCCTACTGAACGACAGAGATGGCACACCGTCTCACCAATAAGACCATTTGCCTCTATGTGTAACCCCGGAGTTCTAATTCAGTCTACGTGTGATATTGGAGTGCCGTCAGCGAACACAACGCGTATTTTAAAGGTTTCCCTTCTCTCGTCATGGGGTTTAGGGGCCTCGACTTGTGGGACTGTACAACATATGTTCGGACTTGGTTGCTGAGCACTCGGGGCCTGTTTCTCGCAAATACTCCTGAACTTCATCTACTCGGACCTGCAGCATTTTCTCGACGAGACCTTAAGCGAATGCGCGCAGTAACGCTCGTGCCTTTTGTAGTGGGCGGCTGACTTTCAACTACTAAGTCATCGTGATAATCACATGTGTTGACGCCCGATTGCAGTGTACGCTTGTACCACGCATAATTACTGCGACATTTTATGCTATATTCGAAGCATCTATACAGAACGCGCGTTTTTGTAAAATATGAAAGTTAGTTTCACTGTATTTAGAAGGAGAGGAAGTTATTTTCACTGTATTTACAATCAGACACACGGCTGTGTGGTAGAACACCGGCTTGCCACGCAAACTATCTGATTTAGAGCCTCACTCAGCCGGATGATCATTTATTCATTTCATTTGTGGCGTTTTCAATTTTTTGGTAACACACAAGATGATGATGTTTCGCTCAAATCCAACGATTCCACCGCTTACACAAATGCCGGAATTTCCGCGAAACGAGCTCTTTAACGCTGTTGCGTTAAAATCGAGGTCAAGCTTTCATTCGGAAATTTGGTATAAATAAGCGTAATCTGTGCGCATCACAAGGCACATTGTATACGTTCAGACGGTGCTTATTCAGCGATGTTTACAGAAACTTGGCATGGTGTGTCTGAGAGGAGAAATGACATCCTGTTTTGCTGATTGAAAATGCGGGAGATCTTGGCAAACGCCGTCAAAGTCATAGAAGTATCCCGTTTGATGCGGAAATTTCAAGTTGGCGTCGCCCCTCGAATTTTCGTTTCCCACAATTTCTCGCTTACCAAGTGTCTTCTCGAGGTAAGCGTGGCGATTTCGGGGATGGGAAGTGTAGTTTACTGATATGAAAACAAAGTTCTTTTTGATTTGTGCTCTTTTTATTGCAACTTGTGGGATTGTATGTGATCAGAGCCTTTTAGAGACCCCGTTGCATCAAATCTATATAATTGGTGCGATTTCCTTCCCTTCATTATTCTTGTGAAGGTCCAAATAGTTTTTCTACTCGTGAACAACCAAAGCAGACACTTGAAAACATGATCTGGTTTTTTCCGCCTCATCGCATTAGTTTGCTTTAGCTGCTGTCTTAGGAAATACACACTTTTGAAAAAATTGCGGCACCCCTAAGCTTCACCTTTAAGAGTTGAACGCGATAGCGAAGTTTGGCTCCTAGTGCACCCTTCAACTGCTAAGTGCCTACTTATTCATGTTTTGTTCCATACACACGCACACACACAAACACGCACACATCAGATTGGACAAGCGCGCGTTATTATCACCGAATAGGCTGGTTTTCGTCGTGACACCTGTCGAACAAAATGCGTTAAAGGGGCCCTTAAACACTTTTTCAAGTACCCATGAAATGAATTCACTAGAAAAGCTTATTGCCTCACAAATTCAACGCTGCCAAAGTTTCTTTAGAATCCGTCCAGTGCGAGGGGAGTTACAAAGGTTTGTCGCATGCTGCAATTGCATAATATCTTCTTTCGTCCCGGTGAAAGCCTGGATGCTAAGCAGGGAGAGGTGGCAGGGCACGCCTCGTGACCTTGAGCGGTTTTTTTTTTTCGAATGCACGGCTTCTTCAGTGTGAGCGCGCACGCACACGTGGACAAGTAGCGGCCTCCCGCGGCTATCTCGTTAACTTGATTTTTCAGTCACAGACGCACAGACGATTTTTCGCTCACATCCAACGGGGCTGATGCCGGCGGTGGGTTTTCTGCGACACGCACTTTTAACGCAATCGTGTTAATGTGAATGCCGAGTATAAAAGTAAGTCTCTGATCACTGGGTCACTTTTGCAGGAACTTGAAGAACTCTACCGTCACTTCTATGAGGAAGAGAAAGAGCTCATCAGAATCGAGATGGAGGCGGAAGATAAGAGAGAGAGGGAAAGGCAGGAGGAGAAGAAAAGGGAAGAACAGAGACAAAAAGAGCGAATCGCGGAGAAAGAAAGGTCGGAAGCAAGGGAAAAAGAAATACAAAAAGAGAGGGAGGCATTCAAAGATAAGGAAACGGCTTTTCAGGCACAAGAGGCCGCAAGCAAGGCGAAGCTGGAAAAGCTGACCGAAGAGATGGCTCTGGAGAGAAAACAAGCCAGAGAAACGGAAGAGAAAATTACCAGTGAGATGCGGGCAAAGGACGCAGAAATAGAAAGCTTGAGGAAGAGTATTGGGAAAAAAGAGATATTTTTAGAAGTCATCAAATTTTCGACCGTGCTCGCACACTGTGGGACAGCCGGTCTGCAGTTCGCCCAAGGTTTCACGCCGGCGGCGGTCGCTCCAGCAGGTAAGTCACTTGTGCAACCCTTGGCTCTTCTGGACATGATGCGGCACTTCTCGAAGAAGTAGGAGATTCAGCAGCAGCGCTGCCAACAGCAGCATGACTTCAAGACTTCCTTCGGGAAATCTGCAGCATGGCTGCTAAAGGGCAACTGTAGACACACGTGACCCTCGATTCCTTGTGCGAGCAATCATTTTTTTTACTGTTATACAGATGGCAGCACAAATATTCGAGCACGAAAACGATCAAATCTTGGCGTATTATTCAAGTATTATATCTATAATAAAAAGTAATAGAATGCAGAAGCTGTGTTATTAATATTATGTATACGGTATTGCCATACTCGTGCCCGTTACGTTTACGGTGCTCTCGTGGTCACCCCTTTCACTTGGCGTGAACCAAATTTAGCATGGAAAGGTAAGATGGTCTGACGAATATGACGCGCTGGTCAAGACATGAACAATGTCGGAATGCCGTCGCCTACATCGTCAAACACTTTCCGCCACGCTGTGGCACACACCCACGGGCCGGTAGTGCCACTGGTATGTGGGTATGTGCCACAGGTGACTGACACTTATTATTTACCCAGGAACGACGAGAACACACGCGGGCAATTTTAATGTGCGAGCGTTAAGAGATACCCTACGTCGGTAGCGTCGACCCCACGAATGCAAATAATGAATGTCGGTGTACCAGCTTGAATCGAACTTGAGCATTCTGCGTGCCAATAAAGCATTTTCCCACAGAGCTACGTCAGGTCTCGGAGCTGCTTTTCAAATAGACGCTAATCATCGTGAAACGTATATAGTTGTTGCAGTACTGCCTACTCAATTTCATAAACATTACATATGTACTTCTTTTATACCGCTGCCACGCCAGGATAAGGTCAATTGTGGTTAGTTGCCATGCGCTGAAGTTGACTTATGAAACAGTGTCCAGGGCTCGCATCCTCGCGAGCATCAGCGCTTCATATAAGTTTCTGGTGTTTCTATTACGCATGTTCCAGGGGGCGTCGTTGCGCAAGTTAAAAGAACTGGCTACATGAACATCTGAAACTCTTCAACATATGTCTGTGCCTAAAACATTTGTACACATATTTCGTCATTTCATGACGTGTCGCTCAATAAAAAAATTGCGACACGGTCACCCTCCCTCCACATGCTGCGCATAACGTCGATACCTAGGTTCTTGGAATCTGCCGATTTTTTTCTTTAGTGTTAAAGCACATAAGGTAGATATGCCCTTTAGATTCGTAGTGTCTCAATGAAATACTCGGCAAAGCGTTGTGTCACCATATCATCGAAATAATTTCTCATGTCTTAACTTGCAAGACCCATATCTGATTTCTATATTTCATCTTGTTTGGTACAGCATCTTGAAAAGCAGTTTCTAAAGGGTTGCTCTACACTGAGCGTGGACATTGAAAATTTTTTCTCTAGATTAGCGCACAATGAACTCATAGAAGGTGTTGAGATATGCATGTCGCAGTTGCTGCTGACCCGCAGGTCACGGAATCAAATCCCGGCTTTGGCGGCTGCATTTTCGATGGAGGCGGAAATGTAGGCCCGCATACTCAGATTTGGGTGGACGTTAACGAACCCCAGGTGGTCGTACGAACCCCAGGTGGTCGAAATTTCGAGAGCCCTCCACTACGGCGTCTTTCATAATCATATGGAGGTTTTGGGACGTTCAACACCACGAATCAATGCATCTCACAGTTCTATGAAGAGCTTCAGTTTAGGGCGAAGAGCGGTGTCTTAATCGAATCCATTCTCAAAATCTTGTCCATGTACCTAAAGTCCACCGTCATTGGTTAGCAAGACAAAGTTTTGCGCCAAGAAACAGGCGTTTCCGTCGGATCGAAAGTTGCGCCTGATAAGCGATAATTCTTTAGCCACGTTAACATGTAACTTGGCCGCCACCTTGGTGTTGGTATTCCCTAAGTTTGTAGGCATGATGATTTTTGGAGATTTTTATAACGATCACAATCACAAGCAGCTGACCGATAAGATTATGAAACGTTTTCAGGACTGTGGCCATGGTCTTCGGTTCACCTCCGAATTATTGGAGCAGCAGCAGGTGCAGTATGTTTATTTACACCTGCTGGTAACTCCATAGCATGTATATTAGAAGTACCAACCCGGAACTAAAAAAAACACAACTGTGTTGCATGTAAACACAGCGCACTCAAAACTCTTCAAAACTGGCATTTGCTTTCAAATTTGTCTTCTTCATTCAAAACGTTATGCAATCATCAGGTGTTAGACAGTTTCTTAGGCTGAAGACAGCTGGTTATGGCAACGCTGCGGTCACCACTTCACGCAGTAAGCACAATCAATGAGTCAACACCAAAAACGCAGAAACCTGTTCTGAGCGCAAAACTCGTGCCAGCGATTTCACTGTTGTACCATGTCTACATCACTTTTCTCATGGTCCGAAGAATGTTTCCAATCGGTACAAGGTTGATCGGCCCACTTGAAAAAGCAGGTTCGTGTGCAAAGGCTATTCGCACAACTAACCATGTCCCCAGCTTCATAACTTGCATGATAGGTATTAGGTATATGATAACTTTGTCATGCGGTAAAGCTTATGTGGGACAATATATGAACAAAAAAGTATGGCGTTAGTGAATTCTGTTGTTTATCTCGCAGACGCCGGCTAGTTAAGCGAGAGGAGTATGGTGTCGAGTCCACAGTTTAACGAGAGAAAAAACATTTCCTGACCAATTTCTTGTTTCTTATTTGAACAATTCTATTTCATCTGTTTTACCAAACTTGAATGGTAGTACATCACAGGCAATGTGTCTCTACAGCAGTCTCACTATTAGAGGAAAGTGTGAAGTTTCTATTTCGAAGGAGTAAAATGTCACAACGGCCACATTTTGTTATGTATGCTAAAATATTGATGCCAGTCAACCTTGTATTTGTAGATAGGCGCACGTTTAAGAACCCCCAGCTGGTTGAAGTTTTCGTAACTCTTCACTACAGCGCTCTTCGTAATCATATCGTGCATTTGGGACGTGAAAACCGGATATGATTAGCATTCCGGTTAAGACAGTTAAATGTGAGTTGAAGTGGTTTAACGCCTATGTGTGAGAAAACATAGCTTGCGTAAAACCGACAAAGATATGTGAAGAGAATGAAGATTTTGTAAGTGTTTGTTTAGTTGTATGTGTGAAATCGAGATATTTTGAAAAAGTTCACTTTTACCGGTATTGACCCCAGCAAGCAAATATAGAAAGCTAGTTTCTTACATGCAAATTAAAGGCATATGTGTATTCTCGTGCCTGTGTCATTTCTGCGTTATTTTGGCACAATTTCTCTGTTCCTTTCAGGGTGATGTGGATGTTACTATAATAGTTATTATAAGTAGCCAATAAACAAATGAGAGAGAGACAATGATTAGGTGAAAGACGCGCGTTGAAAATGCTGTAGGCCCGTGTGCTCAGACATGACACACATATCGTGATTATCATGTTTGGATATGTCATTTAATTATGTCGACTGTTCGCGTCACGTAATACCAACTTTGGTACACGTGGAGCTAGCGAAACAGCCGCGATAGCATCATGAGCGTAGCATGTAGTCATGTTGTTACATGACACGCATATCATGTTTATCATGTTTGCTCCAGTGACATACATAATCATCCATTCTCGTCCCGTAATACGAAATTTGGCATAAGTGAAGCTAGTGGGCATGTAGCGCGTAGACAGGATAACCGCTGGTCATTAAGGGTAACAAACTGGATTCCCAGAGAAAGGAAGCGGGTTAGGAGGAGACAGAAGGTTAGGTGGGCAGATGAGATTAAGAAGTTTGCGGGTATAAATTGGCAGCAGCAAGCACAGGACCGGGTTAACTGGCGGAACATGGGAGAGGCCTTTGTCCTGCAGTGGACGTAGTCAGGCTGATGATGATGATGATGATGATGATGATGATGATGATGATGATGATGAAGCTAGCGAAATGGCCTGCAGCGCATCCGAGCGTGGCATGTAGTCGTGTTGTTACATGACACGGCATCTCATGATTATCATATTTTCACCAGTCACATACCTTCGTCATTTATTCACGTACCGCCCTGCCACCGTGGTCTAGTGGCTAAGGTACTCGGCTGCTGAGCCGCAGGTTATGGGTTCGAATCCCGGCTGCGGCGGCTGCATTTCCGATGGAGGCGGAAATGTTGTAGGCCCGTGTGCTCAGATTTGGGTGCACGTTAAAGAACGCCAGGTTGGTCGAAATTTCCGGAGCCCTCCACTACGGCGTCTCTCATATTCATATGGTGATTTTGGGACGTTAAACCCCGGATATCAGTCATCAATCTAGACACGCTCTTTAACCAGAAGAAAATTTCTGGTTTCTACGCTGCACTGGGGAAAAGGAAAGAAGTAGAAAGGTAAGCATAAACAAATTACGTTATGAAACCACAATCGCAGTGTAAAATTATTTCTAAACTAACGCATGCAACCTGAACAAGATCTATAACCATTGAGGTTGTCGAAAAAAAAAAAAACTGGGATTCCTGCATAACGCCGCAGCGCAAGGCTGTCTCTAAGAAGCCTTGGTATTGCAGACCTATTGCGCAAGCAGCTGCAATAGCGCGCTGCTTACTTCCTCGTTCGGCTGCTGTCTTCTATTCATGCTTCTTGCGTCTGGAATTCGTCACTTGGCGCTGTCTCACAAGATCTGTCTATACAAAGTTAAATTCCTATAAGCCGAAGGGGTCGAACGTATTGTAAATTTCGCCACTTCGGCCTGTCGATAGTTAACTTTTGGTTATGGTATGACAGCCCGCAGTATTATCATCAACGATGTATGCTTATTTGGAACAGTTCTCGCTTTTTAAAAGTTAATGGTACCATATATGTTATATATAAGATAAACTATTATTTCGTTAGCCATTTGTCTTGATTGCGTTTGTGGCATACGGTTTCGATTGTTTGATAAATCATGTTTCAGTGTTGTTATAAGTTTTGCTTGACTGTTTCCATTACAGCTTGAGTGATGTTTGTTCAATCAACACCAGGTCCGTTTTCCTTACGATTAGACTGCTAGAATCCACAGTGTATGCCAACGATGAAATGAACAACTAGCGACGTGGTGCTAGAATTATTTTAGGTTTCTTACGCTGTCTTGCATACACTGGCACGTAAAAATACGTTCGTATCAGCTTCCTTATAGGCGTATCATAGCTACAAAAATGCGACTTCTTCCTACTTTTGAGGGTATTTTCATATTCAAAGCGCTTTATTGGTTTTACAAAACTGTTGTTTTAGCAACAAGATCCTAAGTGCAAATAATCAATGCACAAGGAGAGAAATTCGGCTTTGCTTGTAAAAGATTAGGTAATAGATAGGGCGAAGTAACACAAACATGAGATGGAACGAAACAACAGGTGCGCTAAGTTCCAACAACAGCAAAACATTTGTTCACAGTTAGCGCACGCGTTGTGTCCTGCTTTCTTGTTCTTGTGTTGATTAGCGCTAGATATTAAATAAATACTAATTCATGACCAATACGTCAGGCTATGGAGAAACCCAAAAACGAGGGGATGTTCGACGTTTTTGATAAATAAAATGGGTCGAAAAGAAAGAAATCCGCGTTCTTAGAATTCCATGCGATGAAGTGGTCTGTTTGATAAAGTGTTGTTTCTGTCACAAGGCCAAAGTCATTGCTTTAATGGTTGCAAATGTTTTAGGTATTTGGAACAGCAATAGACCTGCTGTCAGGGTGCTAGTGAATACGTTCTTGTGGCTCGGCTTATACTGGTGAGGCTCTTAGAGCTGCAGAGATTAAGACTCTGTTTGAGGACATTCCTGACTCTAAACCTTCGGGAATTTATGTTCAAGTATATATGGACGTCAGTTCCGAAATTCAGGTTCCGGTAGAACGGCCCTAATAGAGACAATGCGACATTTAGCAATGTGTATTAAGAAAAGCTAGAAGCCATGTATAGCCTGACGTTAGTAACTAATATTGGTGCTGTGTAGATTATGCGCTCAGAGAGCGTAGCGCCGCCGTGGTGGTCTAGTTGCTAAGGTACTCGGCTGCTGATCCACAGCTCGCGGGATGGAATCCCGGTTGCGGCGGCTGCATTTCCGATGGAGGCAGGAATGATGTAGGTCCAAGTGCCCAGATTAGGGTGCAAAATAAACAACACCAGGTTGTCGAAATTTCTGCAGCTCTCCACTAAGGCGTCTCTCATAATCATATGGTTGTTTTGGGATGCTAAACGCCACAAATCAATCAATCAATCAGACAGTGAACACACGAGGAGGACTGGTGTTGCACTGGGAGCTGGTAGTGCATGTGGTCCAGCATTCACGACTTCGTTGTAATTATTTATTTTTATGATTGTTCTGGCAGGATTAATGCAAGACACCAATTTATGCCTTTTCTTTACCTTCGGAAGATATATATATCTTTAAACGGGGTGAGGTAGCTGTGTCTAGGCAGAGTTTAAAGGTATGGGGACGTGCTATGAGACAATACGATCGAATGCATGTGGCTGATTGTTGCATGAAGTAAGTCACTTCTCATGTTTATTTTTTTGCCTAGTAACAAAATTTATTTAGGCAACTTTTGCAGCAATTAACACGGCAAGACATTGCAATGACGAATTTTTTTTTAATTGTAAAACTTCTGAATAAACAGTTGCTAGCTTTCAATGAACGAAGTATTCATTGTTTTTTTTTCGTATGAAATTCCCGCGAAATACCAAGAGATAGCTATCCACATGACCAGCTCAGCAGGCCCCGGAAATTCAGCGCTTTTTTCAATTTCAAGAAACATGCTTTCTCGTAGCGGTTACCACCCATCCAAAGATTTGTCGGAATGAGGCGAAGTTAATGTAGATGCTCGCATTCAATATCTTTTACAAGTATTTTTAGGATTAAATAAGCTTGATTGAACTGTAAAAAAGTGTTCTTTTATTTATATGTCTTTTTTATTCCTTATTACTTCAATCTTGAATCAGGCGAAGCGTGGAAAGACGTATGTCTAGCGCTTGCCTCCCCTTGTCACTTGCTCAGTGATATCATATGTTGGATCGCGCTCGGGTAGCTTGCCAAGTAGGAATGCTGCAAAGATAAGACATTTGATGTGGCGTTCAGCGAACAAAAGCCGCAGTATAGGACTACCAACCTCGGCCAGGGGGCGCTGTGCCACACGCGTTTCACTGACTTTCTAGCAAAAGCCGGTCGCTCGGCATCCCGCTCCATCCTTGTGTCTGCGCTATCTCAGCTCGTTCACGTGCCCTGCACGTGCTGTTGTCTGGTCGTCCTGCACGTGCAGCGTCACCTGTGACTTGCTCTCAAGGTTTGAAAAGATTATGAAAGCGTTTTCACGGTGTGAGTCTCATCGGAACCGAGATCGATTCATCGACAACCTTTACAGGACCAAGCAAGTCAAACACAATGTCTTTGAGCGAGTGCTATGTGAATGTCGATGGTGAACGGCTGCCTTTCTATGACAATAAAAGTGAGGTGGCGGCGCGAATTCAATCTGCATGTTACCGGTAAAACGCGAATTTGCTGCGGAATTCGTGACTTATCGGAGCTGTCGGCAAAGCGCCACGCTTTCACGTCCATTTCTCGTCCATTTCACGCCACGCTTTCACGTACCGGGCACAGGTTCGCCCAAATAAACAGTTAAATCACAACACGAAGTCCCCTGTCTCGGCCACTTCACGACCCCGTGACATCTGGTGGAGGTGCTGCTTCGTTCATGTGCCAGACGCCCCCGTCAAGCCGTGCTGGAAGAACAAGTCACCATTCCGCCTCGCTCAAGCGTCATTATTTCAGTCGGCGCTCCTAAATCACCTGACTTGGAAGGCGTCGTTGAAGGCAGTCAGCATCTGTTGGTCACCTGAAATATTTGCGGCGCAAGAGGAATTACAGAGCTGCGGGGAGGCAACGCAACGGTTATGCTCACGAATTTCAGCAATGAGTACAAACATGTGAACAAAGGAACAACGGTCGCATATATCGAAGAAATTGTCGAAGCCACCAGTGCTTTCGCCCTCACCGATTCTGCCGAACCTGCTCAGAGGAACCAAGCCCCTCCCATAGCTTTCGACGTCAATCCCAGACTTCCGAACGATAAGCAAGAACAGCTCAAGGCCCTGCTCCTGCAATATGGAGATTGCTTTTCGTCGTCATCGAAAATTCGGCAGACCCCAATCACGAAACATCGCATCATAACCGAAGAAAATGCCAGACCACTCCGTCAGAGTCCGTACAGGGTTTCGACGAAAGAACGTGAGGCCATGAAAAGACAAGTTGATGAAATGCTGCAGGATGACATTATCCAGCCGTCCAAGAGTCCATGGGCATCCCCCGTGGTGTTAGTGAAGAAAAAGGATGGGACCCTACGTTTCTGCGTCGATTATCACCGCCTGAACAAAATCACAAGAAAGGACGTGTATTCTCTCCCACGAATAGACCACGCACTTGATCGTCTCCATAACGCCAAGTTATCGTCTTAGTTAGATCGTCTTAGTTAGATCGTCTCCATAACCTCAAGACTGGCTATTGGCAAATCGAAGTCGACGAAAGAGACCGAGAGAAGACGGCGTTTATAACACCAGACGGCCTCTTCGAGTTTAAGGTGATGCCCTTCGGCCTTTGCTCAGCGCCTGCAACTTTTCAACGCGTTATGGATACAGTACTGGCAGGATTGAAGTGGCAGACTTGCCTTGTGTACTTGGACGAACTTGTCGTGTTTTGCTCGAGTTTCGACGAGCATCTGCGGCGCCTTGAAGCTGTACTTCAAACCATCAAGGCTTCCAGACTCACACTGAAGCCAGGAAAGTGCAGATTTGCGTATGAGGAGCTCTTGTTTCTGGGGCACGTTATCAGCAAGTCTGGAGTTCGTCCCGATCCACGGAAAATAGCCGCCATCGCCGACTTCCCGCCGCCCACTGACAAGGAAAGCCGTGCGCCGATTTCTGGGCCTGTGCGCCTATTATAGGCGGTTCGTGAAAAACTTCGCCCGCATCGCCGATCCTCTCACTAACCTTACCAAGGTCGACGTGGAGGTCAAGTGGGAAACACCACAGGAACACGCTTTCCAAGAGATTAAACATCGCCTCCAGACGCCTCCGTTACTTGCCCATTTCGACGAATTCGCCGAGACAGAAATACATACTGACGCAAGCAGCGTAGGTCTTGACGCCGTTCTTGTGCAGAGGGCTGACGGACTTGAAAGGGTTATTAGTTACGCCAGCCGATCGCTATCCAAAGCAGAAGCAAATTATTCCACAACAAAAAAGGAGTGCCTCGCCATCATCTGGGCTACGTCGAAATTTCGCCCCTACCTCTACGGCAGGCCCTTCAAAGTTGTGAGCGACCACTACGCCTTGTGTTGGCTAGCCACCTTGAAGAACCCTTCAGGTCGCCTCGCAATATGGAGCCTGAGACTTCAAGAATATAACATTACTGTCATTTACTAGTCCGGCAAAAAACACCCCGACGCCGACTGTCTCTCTCGTGCGCCTGTCGACCAACCGCTACCCGACGACCCGGATGACGACTACTTCTTGGGAACGATAACTACCGACGACTTCGCTGAACGACAGCGGGCCGACCCGGAACTTAAGGCCCTAATAGAATACCTCAAAGGCAGGACCGCCGAAGTCCCGAAGGTATTCAAGCGCGCACTTGCGTCGTTCTTTCTAGGAAACGGTCTTCTACAAAAGAAAAACTTTTCACCGCTTCGAGCTAAGTACCTCCTTGTGGTGCCTTCAGCTCTGCGACCAGAACTCTCGCAGGCCCTGCACGACGATCCGACGGCAGGGCAGATCGGTGTTTCTCGCACGCTCGCGAGGATACAAGAAAGGTACTACTGGCCACGTCTTACCACCGACGTCACTCGTTATGTGAGGACATGCCGGGACTGTCAGCGACGCAAGACACCGCCGACAAGGCCAGCGGGACTTCTGCAGCCAATTGATCCACCTTGCCGACCTTTCCAGAAGATCGGTATGGACCTACTGGGGCCGTTCCCGACGTCGGCTTTCGGAAACAAGTGGATCGTGGTAGCTACCGACTACCTCACCCGCTACGCCGAGACAAAAGCCCTGCCAAAAGGCAGTGCATCCGAGGTAGCTAAGTTCTTCGTCGAAAATATCGTCCTACGTCACGGCGCCCCGGAGGTCCTTATCACCGACAGAGGAACGACATTCACTACTTACTTAACTCAAGCGATCTTGGCATACAGCCAAACAAACCACCGCGCCGGACGACAGCGTACCACCCACAGACCAACGGCCTCACCGAGCGGCTTAACAAGACGATCGCCGACATGCTGTCAATGTACGTCGATATCGAACACAAGACGTGGGACGCCATTCTTCCGTATGTGACCTTCGCATACAGCACGGTGGTGCAGGAAACGACGCAGATATCTCCATACAAATTGGCCTACGGAAGGAGCCCGGCAACGACGCTCGATGCCATGTTACCCAACGTCACCGACGAAGAAAACCTCGATGTGAGCGAGTACCTTCAACGCGCCGAAGAAGCCCGACAACTTGCGCGTCTCCGTATCAAGAATCAACAGACGACCGAAAGCCATCATTACAACCTTCGACGACGCTTCGCGGAATACCAGCCCGGTGAACGTGTTTGGGTGTGGACGCCGATACGCCGACGTGGACTAAGTGAAAAGCTTCTGCGACGGTACTTCGGACCCTACAGGGTGGTTCGACGTCTCGGCCCACTTGATTACGAGGTTGTCCCCGACGGCATCACGAACTCTCAACGACGCCGATTGCGACCTGAAGTCGTCCATGTCGCGCGCCTCAAGCCGTTTCATGCGCGTTAACAAACTGAAACAGTGTTTTTTGGGTGTTATTGTTGTATCGTAATTTATTCATTGTACTTTCTTGCATTATTATTGTACCTTCATCTTTAGTTAAAGCATCGGGACGATGCCTTTTTCCAGAGGGGGGCAATGCCACGTTCCATTTCCCAAGTTTTTGTTATCGTCCCAAAACACCACACGATTCTCAGCGCAAACCGCGCCTGCAGTTTTCGAGAAGGTTCCGGACTGTAGTAGCTCATTTCGATAAGATCCCGCCCACTGTGCGAACGGTACAGATTGTTCTGGAACCTAGGCCACCGCCAGTGATAACGCTAGAACATTCGACGGCAAGAGTATAAATGCCGACGCGCTTCGCCGCTTGTCAGTTGTTGGTCGAAGGCCGACGCTCCGTGCGCCGCTATCAGTCCGAGACTGCTATCTGTGCGAGACTGCTGCTGTAATTGGACTTTCCGTTTACCGGGCACAGGTTCGCCCAAATAAACAGTTAAATTCCAACATGAAGTCTCCTGTCTTCGGCCACGTCACGACCCCGTGACAATATAGCGTTCAGATTTCTATTGCTTAAATGCCAAGTTCGTCATTACGATTTCGATTTGTTAGGAGGTCATTGTGAAGAGACCAAACTTACGTTTCCCCTGTTCAGTCCCCGGCACCATTTCAATGCGGCATGGTTAGTTTCATTATTTTCATAAGAGGTTCACTTTTGCCGATGTTTTCACCAGCTGTTAATAAGGTTGTATCGTAAGTTGAATGACGCAATGAATTTTTCGCAGCTCATTTAAAAGTGTAATGATATGCACAAAAGAGTATTTCATGTTTACTTCGATGCATGCATGTTTCTTGTAGCGTATGTTTCATTTCAGATTATATCCATGCCTGATCACTCCACGTCTTCACTGATTCGAATGTCAATGCGGTTGTTTTGACAGCTCGCTTGGTCGTCGTCATATCTCAAAATACAAACTAGAATCGAGCATGTTTTAGGTTACGCTGAGATTCGACCCTAATAACGGCGTCCAATCTCGTGAAACCATCAAAAATTTTATATCCGCTTTGGTTCTTTTTCCAACCAGTTTTCATAGCGGCGGCTGTATATCGCCCGCAGATTGGCTGCATGCAATGATAAATTTTACACGCCAAAACCATCATATCATTGGGAGGCGTGCCATGGTTGGAGATTCCATATTGATTCCGGCCACCTGATGTTTCTTTTTTTTATTATTGAACGTGCAATTTAGTATATATGAAGTGTAAGGCACGAAGAGAACGGACAGAGGGCACACATACCTTGAGTGTCGCTTCTGTGTAGATTGAGCGCAATATCAGCGTACGCTTGAAGTATACAACACCAACACGCCCTGTCTGTCGTTCTTTTACTGAAATTTGAGCGCACTGTTACTGTGTTTCGCCCCCATGTAAATGCAGCTGGCGTAGGCGACAATCGAAATGATAACTTCGATTGTATCATCGCAACACCTCATCATGCTAAATTATTGGTCGGTGTTGTTTGCAAGACCTGTACGTGTAAAAGCTCAGCGCGAACCCACAGCAAAAATCTGTTTACACTGAGTGGCGACGAGCAGTCAAAGCCATCAGCTGAATAAAACACTTGAAGGACTCGCAGTACGGCATTTTAAGTGTATTAAACTAGCAAGCTCCACCACTTTGGCACTACCAATGCTTCTTTTGGAATGCCAGAGTCCAATCGCGAAATGTACAGCGGTTGTCTATTTGCTGTAGTCTCACTTTACAAACACGCTTTCTTTAATTATGAATCCAGCCATCACGTTTTTTTTTCAGTTGCTCATTACTTTGTAGTACTGTGTACGACAAACATTTTTCAAACTAACGAAACCGCGGAGGATCGGCGAACTGCCATAATCCACTCATGACGCCTTCGCTTCTCGCACTGCATGCATTGGAAACGGTAGAACTCCACAGGCAGTTTTCAGGTCTTCGTCATGTTTCAACTCTCACAGCTGCTCACAATTGCAGTAGTGCGAGCCTGCTTTCCAGAATGACGAATGAGTGCTGCCCATAGCGCACAAATTGCGAGATAAGCGCTCCAAGGAACACGTGTTGTGTGCACACAACGGGAAAACCAAGCAAGCCCAGCCCGTCCGAGCGACCGCAGCTTTGCCCCCTTCTCGCTAGGGCGGTGAACGGCGCTGCGCAAACATGAGCCTGTCTTCCCTGTAGACCACGTAGAACAAGTCCACCACGTGTTAGACCAAGGCGGCTAAATCGAAGCATCACAAGTTTTGCGGAGCTCTCCGGTGTGTTAACCCAGGGACCTTCAGTTCCGCGAAAGTTTTCGATGTTTCCCAGTGAGAACGGGTGAGTACAAGTACTTGGGTTTACCATTTAAGGAGGCATTCATTTTTTATGGGTTCATGAGTAAAGCCCGTTCTTGGTAAGCCTGATTTGAACTGACATAAGCACAGTTTCATAGACTAATTTATGACGATGACAGCCTACCTGGTGGTGACAAAATATGTCTCGTGAAATGCTTGAATGCGTGTTGACTCGGCTACTGAGTTTGTTCATTTCTTACTTTTGGTCTGTAGTTAAAATGCAGTGAAGCATTTAGGGGCTACTTCCTAGTCATGGAATTGCATGTACTGCCCTTGGAGACTTCGTGGGCCCTTGCCTCGAATACTATCAGTAAAATATATGAAGTTGATTTGATGATTCATTGCAAAATTTTTGAACAGGGAATGTCGTTCGAGCGCACGTTTTCAAAAATGAACGGTTCTTCCACAAGGCTATGCCTTGACGAAAAGGAATCGACTAGATGAAAGGTATTTTCCAGCGGCATTCGCTATTCAGATGCTTCTCATCGCTTCACGCCTCAATCTTCCCCTACTCTTCTGTCTTGTTCGGTACACAAGATCTGAAGGAAATATTGTTGCAAAAATTACGCCATTAGGTCAGTATTAACGAGGATTGACGGATAATATTTGCCAAGGAATGTATAGCGAATATTGTTGGAAGTAATTGATTTGTAAATGTGAAGGAAGAAAAGTGGATTAAAATATAAGTTCCCGTTGGGCTGGGATCAAACCTGCGAACTTGAAATAACGCATTCGATGCTACCAACTGAGCATTAACGGCGGCTATTTCCCTTCGTCAACTTTATGTGGTTGGTGTGCGCATTAACAATGGAGCGTCAGTCAGCGGTGCCGGTTGTCTTTGCTGCGAGTGTGAGACACTCATTCTTTTGCCTCTTGGCGCCCCGTAGAACGTACTCTTATTACAAGCAGGCAGCTGACCTATAATTTCTCGAATACCACCTGAAGGTAAGAAGTCTGACAGAACGAGACCCTCGCTATGAGTGAAGAAAATCAGGGTAAACTTAAGGGCTCGCTATTTTTGTTAGAAACTGTATTGAAGAGAACTGACAGACAACTTTTACCAAAAAAATTATAGGAGACATTTTGCCAAGAAAATATAGGGTATACTTGTTTTGGCCAAATTTGTCTCAGTGCTAGGTAATAGTATTTATAACAAAGAAACAAAGACCTTAGGTATACCCTTTTTTTCATTATGGAGTTAAGTAGGACGTGGCCGGCTCGTCAGATCAACATTTTTTGCATGGGTTTCAATATTCTTGGATCAGCGCTTGCCCAATACGGGCGTAAAATAGAGTTGCTTTTTCAGATTAACTTTTCACACTACGCACGTTTTTTGTACGAAAAATATGATATAAAGAAATAAAGACGAGTTTACTTTTGTTGATTGAGTTTATTTTTAGGAATTCGTTAGCTTTCGTTTGTATACTTCACGGCACCTGAAAAACACTTAGAAAACTGTTAGCTAAACTTAACGAATGACAGCGTTGCCTGAATGGTCAGATTATGCGCAAAAGAGCAGGAACACATTCCGCTTGCATGCAAATTGGAGATTTAGCAGCAACCCTTCTCCCCGCGCTTCGTATTCTTTCCCTTCCCTTGCTGACCTAACCAGTAACGTGATGAAATGAATGTTTCGCTTGCAAATAATTTCAAGTAGGATAGCCGGCAGCCGCAAGTGGCGGAAGCGGCGCTGCCATAGCGTATCACCATGCGAAAGCGAGTCGCACGGAAGGTATGGGGACTTTGTGCCTTCGATTTCAGTGTCTGTGTGCGCCGTAACTGCAGTGCTCCCAGTCCTTCCGCAAAAAAAAAAAAACGATATGCTTCATTCGCAGCAATTTCGGATACCGATAAGCCTACACTGTCGTTATCATCGTGCTGCCGTCAGTTAAACGTGTGTCATCGCACAGTCCTCATGATCGTCGCTGTCCTCTAGAGGCAGCACAACTGGCCCAATATTAGTCCTTTTCACAGGGAACATTAGGGGGCACCAAAATACAGGGCACCAGTGGCATGGCTAAAGAGCGCTGGCGGCTGGCTTCAGGTAAATTAACAATGACCTTTTAGCAGTGAAGCCGCTTAAGCTAGGCGTAATTCGCGCAAGCTATCACAAAGCAGGTTGGTGCCACTATGTGGCTTACCAGCCACATAGGGGCACCAACCAAAGTATTATCATCTTGGCGGGTATGTGCAAGTCTTGTTAATCGCAAATTTATTATCATCATAAAGGTGTGCGTGCGAAGGACACTGGTTAAGTCTTACAACTCATCACTTACTGACTAAACAACGAAGGCCCCAGTGAGCCCAACGTATCGCTGCGAAGCAACGGCGGCAGGCCGAAGACGCTGAAGCAGCAAGTGGCGAACACCAGAGGATGCCTTTCAAGGTGGCGGAATTCCCACGCGCATATCTGCAATCGGAAGGCTAGCGTCTTAACCACTCGGCAAATTGAATGGCGTGACAGAGCAGAGCGTAGTCTTTTATAGTACCGTAGAGCAAGAGGTCTGGAACAGGAGGTGAAGGGGGAGGGGGAGTGGCGTGAGGAAGAAAGAAAGAGGAGAGAGTAAAACTTCGTCTTTAAAAAAAATGGGAGAGAGAAAATTTGTGCGGAAGAAATGCAGAAAGAGAGAAAATTGGAGGAAGAGAACGAGTGAATTGAGAAAAGAAAAAGATGGAAAGAAAGAGGAAGCAAGCAAGAAATACAGTGTGTGTAAAGCAAAGGAAGGAAACAAAGAAGGAGGAAGCAAGCCGGAAATAGAGATATCAATAGTGTGAAAGCAATTAGGAAACGGCAAGAAAAAGAGCAAATAGATGGAAAACACCGACAGGAAAAGCATGATATAGAGGAAAAAGAGTGAGAAAACTTGGAAAACTTCTCAAAACTGTAGAAGCCAGGACAACATGGGTGTTCGTCCCCTTCGCTGTGTCATTAAAAATGCGCCTCCAACGCAACCTATGCTAACTTTTTTATTCCCCTGGGCAGGTGGGTTTAGAAACGTAAGAGTTGATGGATATGTGGGGTTTAACTTCCCAAAACCACCATACGATTATGAGAGACGCCGTAGTGGAGAGTCTCCGGAAATTTCGACCACCTGGGGTTCTTTAACGAGCACCCAAATTTGAGCACACGAGCCTACAACATCTCCACCTCTATCGGTACGTAAGAGTTATCGTTGCAAGCCGTATCTTAATAGGCAAAGAAAAGCAATCGCCAACCTGCAAAGCAGCACAAGAAACGAGATTAAACAGCGCTGGCGGCGCGAGAATGCCATGCATGCCCTGAACGCCGCAGTTGCCAAGTGCCGTTGCGGCTTCCCGTGCAATCGGTCGGCAATTCCACGCCGGCTCAGACGCTGCCTGCGGTGATATCAGTATGCATTCGGAAAACGCTGTGGAACTAGTCAGCTATGGCTGTTTACCGATACGGTAAGTTATCTTTTCCAAGTTGGAAAGTGAATACGCATGCAGGCTTGGAGTGTGAAAGAAAAATTTACAAAAAATAAAACGCTTATCAGCAGCGCTTTGTCAGCAAGAATCTCATTGTAATAAAGAGCCCATACAAACACACAGCAGCTTTGTCGGGCGATGTTAGTGAGCAGAGTCATACCCATCTTACCTAAAAAAAATCTTAATTCATGTAAATTTCTTTGACTAAATAAATACGTGAATATGTCAAGTAGTTAGAAATATAGTGTCATTGAATTTTGGTAGTAAATTCAAAAATGCCTGTTTATGTTGTTGAAAAAGGTGCCTAATATTTAGTTTACTTGCTAGTGTAAAGCCAACAGAATAACGCATTCTAGCCTTAGCTTCTCTATCCGTATTTGTATCGGTACTACTCCACTAGTTTCCATGAAGTTTTTGTGCCTCCCACACAATACATGCCCCTTCTACTTTCGGCCTACTGTAGCACTGCAACAAAACAGTTTGGTGTTATCGTCGATTGAGGCTTGGCTTATGTGTCGGAAATCAAAGCCTGCGGAAAGTAGACTAGGACCGCTAGACAATGCAAAAAATCCGAAAAAGGTAAAGTGCTCGGGGCCACTCAGGACGGGTACTTTGAAAATTTCACGTCTACTTCTGAGGACTTCACCAGGCATGCACAATAAAACAGCATTTGATTTTTGAATTTCAGTTTTTAATATAAAATGACGTTTTATTTTAGCGTTCAGTGCTGTTTTTATTGCCGCAGAGCTTGTTAAAATGCACTTTAAAATACGCATATAAATGAAACCGAGTTGTGAGGGAATAATTTAATTTAGGAAAGTCAATAACACTTGATTGAATTTACTGACTAGGTATATAGATTGAGCTCATGCTTGTAAGAACAAGCAAATGATGCTGTTAAATTATGACGGAGCAAGGAAAATTGAGTCCATAGACAGTTGGTCGTACACAAAAATCAAGGCATTACGTCATTGCGCAAGGCGTTGCCCGAGAACTTGTGGGATCACAGGCCTATTGCGTAAGACGCCGCAACGACGTGCTGCTTACTTCCTCGTTTCGGCCATGTACTGCCTTATGCCTCACCTCCTCTCTTAAAATTGGCATTCGTCAGATAACGCTGTCTTACGCTATCTCTTCCAACAAAATTTATTCGTTTTTGTTTAATTTGACAAGTGGAACGTCAAGCTGGTTGTTTACACAAAATAGTTGTTAATACAGCAGGTGCTCAAACTTGTTGCAAAGTCCTCCAATGCGTCGTGTTGCTAGTAATAATGCAGGTATTTAAACGGCGACTCCGATGGTCACTTGTTATTCCATAAAAACCAATAACAGTTATATAAATAACACGTCATTGTACTCCCTAAAGTATTTTCTCATTCAAAGTAATTTTCTTTGGTTTTCACTAAAACTGTGCCGTTAAGAGTGGGATACAAAATAGAAATTGACTGCATAGGGGGAGAGATATGACCGTGTTGGTTGGTTACACTTTAGGTAATAATTAACGCAAAGGACGAGGAAAGATGCTACAACAGGCGCGCTAACGTTCAACAACAAAATTTTTTCTAAAATGTTAGTCAGTTAAATATTCTCTGTTATACTTACCCTCTTGAAATGAAATAGTTGCAGTTTGGCTATATACCGGCAGTAATGGTCATCACACATCGACGTTTCACCTCAGCAGCTTCTTGTCATCTCGACTGTGCAATAAATGAAGTAACTCTTTGAGGTGTGATCGGTTGGGCTCCGTTCATGTGTTGACGCTTGACTTATGTTTTTTCATATACTCTGTTTTATGCGAACCTGACTTTTGCTCATTCGTGAGAGTGCTATCATAACAGCGAAAGCCTTCGAATGTGTGTGGTGAATGGCTTCGCTTGCTTCAAGGCGTTGACTTGGGGAAAAAAAGATGCCGTACTATTGCCATCATATGAAACGCGAACAGCGGAGTGCGTGGCACAAGCCTTATCAATGGCATACTGCGCACCATCCGCCAGTTATTGACACGGACAGGCCCGCACATCCGGTGTGGCAGCACTGCGCAGCCCCTCTAGTGTGCAATATTTCTGCTCGTGTTCCAGGTATATGGTATTTGTAAGGAACAAAAAAATTCAAAGGTTAAGCTACTGCTGCCGAAGGTGAGTATTGTAGCATGTTTTGTCATCAAGCAGTGCAACATCACGGAATGCCTGGCAAATTATGTTTATAGTAGACAAAGGTCGGTTCATAATGCAGGCAATATCATGCTGTTTCACTTCATGTCGTTAATGCGAAACAACTTGTGCTCTCGCCTCCGAAGAAATGCTCTGAATTTCCAGTTAAAGTGAAGCTTTTTCGGGTGGGTGTCTTAAAGAAAGGTGCAGGTGAAGCAGCGCTGGCGAACGAGATACGACTATCGTTTAAAAATCAACCGTAAACCGATTATATTTCTCATATTTCATTTTTATTGTGCCAAGATACCGATTACATTGTGGCACTGAAGTAAAAGCAAGAAATTGCGTGGGATACGATCAAAAGCTCTTGGCACGCTCACAATGGCCACCGTTATCACCTTACGAAAACTAGAGTAAAAACGGAGGTAACACACTCTAGGGGATCGCGTCGTGCTGCCAAGCTAGATGTGCACGCCTTTTAATGGTGATGACTGGACCGCCAACACTATACTGTTTCTAATGCTTGATACACGCACTCCGCTGTTCGGGTTCCATTTGACGCCGATATAGTACATTTTGTGGGAGTCGTTTTCATGCAAAGCAGTAAGCGAGTAGCGGCTTGTGTCGAAATATTAGTATTGCTTTTATGCTTAAATCAATCGCTGTGAGGCATTTCGATGTCCTCTCCATTTTAATTAGTTGTGCGCATATGCTAACCTTACTGAACACATTGACTGTCCTGGTGTCTAGGGGCCGCGGTGGTCTAGTGGCTAAGATACTCGGCTGCTGACCCGCAGGTCATGGGATTGAGTTCTGGCTGTGGCGGCTGCATTTTCGATGGAGGCGAAAGTGCTGTAGGCCCGTGTGCTCAGATTTAGGGACACGTTAAATAACCCCAGAAGTAGAAATTTCCGGAGTCCTCCGCTACGGCGTCTCTCATAATCATAGGGTGTTTTGAGTTGTTAAAACCCTACTTATCATATATCATCGTGTCTAAAGATTACCTAATAGACTACTTGGCGTAATACGTGTGGGCATCAACATCTTGAGCTCTTAAACGAATGTTTATTTTTATTTCTGTTTACCGTGGCATGAGACATCGTACGCACCAACACAACCGATTTCATGCGAATGCCTCCATCAGTTGCTATCGTTACTTAGATTTTCGGTGGATGCGTCAACTATGCCGCAAGAAAACGAATGATAGCCTGCGTAATATTCACCGTGTCAAACTCTTTGGAAATGCAAGTACAGCTGCGAAGTGCCAACTAGGTCATTTTTCTTTCTCCGAATTAGGGAATAGTTCACTACGCGTCGGCAAGGCAAACGCGAACCCACGCAGGTGTTGGATTTGTCTTAACGCTTTGTAATTGTCGGCCTTCAAAAGACGCACTCATTTAGAAATTATGATGTGGTGATGCCTCGAGCTATGGTGTGCTCTTGTCATGCAACACATTATGCGTTATTAAGACTCGTATATTTATGATAACTCTACAATTTTCAGCGAAACAGTTCCAAGCAATCGCGTTACTGTTCGGTAGAACACCAGACGCCTTCGTCATAAAAAGCTAGGGTTGGACGCACTCGTACTGCTGTTTAATATTTATTGAGCCTTGGTTATCTCAAATGTTCACCTATAGACAACCCCATTTCTTCGCTCACAACCTGCAGCGCCAACGCTGACGCTAAAGTTTCCCCGATACAAGATATTCAATGTTATTGCGTTAGCACCTGAAGTGCAGCAGTCTGATTGCGCATTGGAGGGCTGATGTAGAAAGTGTCATTTGATTTTCATTA
The DNA here is from genome assembly GCF_043290135.1 of Rhipicephalus microplus. NCBI lineage: Eukaryota > Metazoa > Arthropoda > Arachnida > Ixodida > Ixodidae > Rhipicephalus > Rhipicephalus microplus. The sequence goes on along the minus strand of NC_134707.1, from coordinate 30,622,280 downwards.
GTATTATACGAGCACAAAGGTTGCAGATATTAGTAGCACGGCTGCTGACCTCTAAAAAGTTCAATGATTGTTTCCCTACACTCTTATATACATATAACCTGGCACTGCCGATGTTGAACTCAATATGTATGCGTAACGCCAAACGAACATTAAATTTTAGTTTATTTGGCCTCGAGGTTATCCAGCCCTATATTTGGGTCAAAAACTGAAATGTATCAGAAGTGTGACGACACGTTAAAATTCTTTATGTGGAATTCTAACGAGTTCTTTTTGCATTTAAGGAACTTCTAACGGGAACTCTTCCCAAAAGTGAGAAGAAACCAGTAACAAGCTTTGGCTTCTGTTTTAAAGAAACGTGTGCAACACTGGTTACTGAATTGTGAAAATAAAGGTCCAGATGAAAAAAATTAAAAGAATAAAGGATCCACCTTTTCAAACAAGCAACCACGTGAGCCTTGCTAGCAAAAACAAGGGGAGTGACTAACAATAATTCAGGTCATACCAGAAAAAGGAAAAAGCAAGTGAAACAGAGCACAACTTCCTATAACCCTTCAGAGCACCCGATGACTAATATGATAATAATTTTGTGTTAATGACACACGGCGAACCTAGAACATGACAAGTCTGCTGTTACAGCACGGCAATCCAAACGATGAAACTCCTCGGTGGCGAGAAACCTTCGTACAAAATGGTATTTGGAAAAAAAATTATCATGTCTAAACTTTGTCTTGGTTGTTTTAAGCAAGCCACCTTTAGGTGGAGACCACCAAATGCAATTGCCTTAAACTTCGGCCAAGGAAATCATAACCTACATGACGTGCTGTTTTTAAGGGCAGTGTAATTATTGTGACAGGAATAAAAAATAAATTAGGATAATAAAAACAAACTTTCTCTGCGTTGGACGCGAAACGACAGCCATTAAAGGTTGGCAGTTCAAGTTCCATTCTATTTGTATAATCTCCGAAGGTAGAAGGAATGGCCCTTTCTGTAGCTGGGATTAAGGACCACAACGTTTAAAGGTTGTGGCTTCAACCCACCCTAAGTGTAGGCACATAACCTCCAAATGTATCTTGGGGTACCCTGATGTGATAGTCGAACCTATATTGAGCAACGACACTACTTGTAAAAATAAGCGAATGATGAGTTTCCAAAATCTTGCATTATTATTCGTGGGGTCCCTCAGCGCACTAGGTCTTCGGAAGGCAGCGATATGTTCATTCTCGGCTACAATGTATTTTACGGTTGCGTTTGAGTGTAGCCGTATCGGGCTGCTACACTTTGAGTTTTGGATTTTTGTGCTGGGTGTTTTAATCTTTGTGTTTTTTAGCGAACACAAAGCGTTGTAGTTGACGCATATGCATGGAAACGGTTGGATTGGTGCATGCGATGTTTTATGGCCTTTCCTATTCACGTTGAGATACAGAAAAACAACGAAACATGGGCAGCCGATAATGGCGCCTCCCAGATGTGCTACACAAATTAATTATTAGGAAGCGCTAGCGACTGGCCTCTCTGGTTTCTTCAGCATGAGAAAATAGCGAGAGCTAGCTTTGGAATATTAATGTAAATTAACAATGACCATTTAACAACGAAGCAAGGTAAACTTTCTCTAATTTGTGCAGCCTGTCAGGAAACCTGCATGTGCCACTGCAACAGCAGGGATGACCATCGTTCGTGCGCGTCAGGTGCATTTACACGTACTTCTGTGCTCTCTCTTGGTTGACGTTCGTTCCCTTTTCATAGTTTCCTGCGGCTTGAGTTACTTTCACAGCCTGTAATGCTCAATAGATGTTTTGTACTGCGATGGAAGACTGCGTAAAAGTCGTGTCGGGAGAAGTACTCGCCAAGTGGTTGCCAAAAGACGACGAAGTACGGAATACGCAATGGCTCAATAAAAGCAACATTTTATTGCAATAAGTAATCACAAAGTCTACTTCACGGCGTTTGTCCACATGCGCCCCATGTAACCAAAGTAGCCCAAACGAGCAATTCTCTTGAAGAGTGCTAGAAGCCGAGGCAGGCATCGTTCCAATACCCAGGTTCATATGCCTGCCCTGTAATTGGAATGCAGTCGGCTCGCGGGATTTCAGCACAGCTGTAAGCAAACATTTGGTGTATTGAACAATTACTCCGTAGCTTTCTGTTCAATCTATTTCTTCAAAGCAACCGAAGGGTAACGATACGTCTGCTATTCCACATGTATCAGCGTGACGTTTCCTGTTAGTGCGTATGACAGCCGGCGGTGCTGCGTTGTTGTTTCACGGGAGCAATAAGGCTAGGATTTCGAACGGGCGTTAATAAATGCAGGCGGAATTCTGCACCGAAACATTGAGGAATCGAAATGCGCGATACTCAATGAGGCGGAAAAATTGACAATCGGATAGCTTCATTATTTTCTGAAGGCCGTTCTAAACGTCAGGAATGTAGCGGCCGCATTTGAGATCGCTGACAAACCATTTGCGATTCCATTCACGATAGCGTTGGCTAGATCCGCACCGTTTCCGCTCGTCGCCTTCTCCAAGTCCTCGCACTTTTTCTTCATCGCTGTCATCTGCCTGTTAAACTCCTCTTTGTCTCTCTCCAAGCGCTCTGCTCTTTCTTTTTCTCTAATTCGTTCTTCCTTCATCTTTCTTTCCTTCTCTTTCATTGCCTCTCTCTCTCTCTTCATTTCTGCTTCCCTTGCCTCTGCCTTTTGTCTTTCGAGCTCTCGCTCTCTTTTCCTTTGTTCTTCCCTTTCCCGCTCCAGCTGCCTTTCCCTTTCTCTCTTTGCCTCTTCTTCCTGCTCCTTTCTGATTATCTCCTCCTCCTCCTTCATGAAATGGTCGAACAGTTCCTCAAGGTCCTGTAAACACGAAATACGGATCATCAAAGTAGTGCATATTTGTTTCAACATTGATTGTCCCTAGATAGGAAAGCAAAAGCTTAGTAGGGGGAAGCATTGAAAATATAAGCCTTAATGAAACAATAGCTGTCTTTTTTAAGGGCCGAAGCTCTTTAAGCTGCACATGCATGTCTCTCTTGGTACGAGACTGTCTAGTTCTATGACTGACTCTGCAGGTGCGGACGGACGGACCGACAGACATACAGACATAGAGATAGACGGACACAGAGGCAGACAGACAGACAATCAGACAGTGTACCGATAAAAAACATTCGAAGGTTCGCCCCCCTCCTCATGATTCACCTCGGGGATTTGATGCAATTTTTTGGGGATTACGAAATAATTTGGACGTCGCAGGATTATCACAGCGAAAAACTGCCGGCAATGATATTGGAACATTAAGCTAGGTCGTCTACGAACAAACAGCAATTACACACAATGCCGCCAAGTGCATTCAGCTCATCATAAGATAACACATTCGCAAAATTTATCTCACTAGTGTATCTGTATGAAATTGCTTGGCGTGACGCAGGATAAAGGCCGAGTCTTTCGTGCCACCAACCAAGCACTGAGCCGCCACAGTTATTGTGTAGCCACTTTTTCACAGACATGATGTGAGTAGATTTTGGCGCATGAATGAGGCGCTGGCTAAGTCTTCGCTCTTGAAGGTTATCGAACATTGATCCCACTAGGCACACTATCTTTAAGCATACAAATTAGTCGCTCATAAAATACATGGCTCACCATAACAGTTATTAGGTATTACACTCAACAATCATCATCATTAACTGCAGCATGCCTACGTCCAGTGCATCGTCAAGGCATCCCCCGTGTTCCGCCAAACAACTCAGTCTTGTACTTTCCGCTACCAGGTTATACTTGCAAAGTTTTTAATCTCATCGGCCCAGCTAACTTTCTGGCTCCCCCAAGTGCGTTTGCCTTCAATGGGAATCCAGTCAGTTACGCTTAATGACCAGCGCCTATCCTGCCTAGTTGCTACGTACCCGCAACTTAAGTTCATTTCTTCTTCTTGATTTTAACTATGACATCTTTAGGACCGGTTGGTTCCCTGGCTTACTCTGCCATCTTCTTGTTTCTCATATTTATACCATCATTTTCTTTTCCATCGCGCGCTTCGTCGTCCTAGCTTTGAGTTCATCCCACTTTGTAACTCCCCTGGTTTCTACTGTGTAGATAAGTACTGGAAAGACGCAGCTGTTACATACATTCCTCTTGAGGCTTAGTGCTAGATTAACATTCATGATTTGAGATTGCTTGCTGGCCCCGCCGCGGTGGCATAGTGGCTAAAGTACTCGGCTGCTGACTCACATGTCGCGGGATTGAATCCCGGCTGTGGCGGCCGCATTGCCGATGGAGGCGGAAATGTTGTAGGCCCGTGTGCTCAGATTTGGGCGCACGTTAAAGAACCCCACGTGGTCGAAATCTCCGGAGCCCTCCACTACGGCGTCTCTCGTAATCATATGGTGGTTTTGGGGCGTTAAACGACACAAATAAATTAATTGCTTGCTGAATGGGCTCCACACTATCCTTATTGTTTTAGTTACTTCACTCTCATGGGGCAAATTCGCAATTACTACCTGTCCTACGTTGACGTATTTTTTTACGACTCGCAGTGTGTCGCTATTCTCGCCAATCATGGTTTTTCGCTGATACTGTTTCGCTGTACTTTAGTGTGATGCATATTAATTTAAGACCGGCTCATTTGATTTCAGTGTCTAGTTTAGTAATCATGAGCTGATATACGTCCTCGGAGTTATTCATCAAACCAATGGCATCAGTGAGTCGCAGTTTACTAAATTTCTTACAGTATGATCATATATACTTCGTAAATGCCCTGATTCCGTAGCGCCTGCATTACTGATAATATCTTGACCGATTCAAATTTCTTCTAGTAATCTATGAAGGTTATGTAAGGATTGGCTGCATTCCACGCATTTCTGTATCACCTGATAGATAGTATGAATATGGTCTGTTGCTGGGTAGTCTGGACCCGCCATGCGTAAATATATACTCATCCTCATGGTTCAGAAATAGCCTGACGTTAGTCGCAATCCTATTCGATCAACAATTTTTTTTTAGTGGAATCGGCAGCCGTGCTCACGTGGCTCGTGTTTTTTCTGCATAGAGAAACAGTTTACCGACTAATGTTAAATTATGGCAGTTAGTCGTTTCTGGGTCTATAGAAAACCCCAGTCAACAATGAAACTAGGGCTATGCTGGATTAGTAAAACTCATTGTGAGCAATCTGGTAATTTAAGATATCGTAAGTAAGTTTAGCGCCTCTTAAATCTTTAGAAACACTCACTCATTCGCACACTTTTCCACTCAAGAAACACACCCTGCCAACAGAGCTTTTTACTGTTCATGGCTGGACAAACATAAATGGGCGATTTCGCCTTGAAAGCGATACCACTGTCAAAAACAAAGTAGCTGAGACGGATGGTCAGGAAGACGTCCTGCCAAAACAATAGCGATCTTGATACAACTGTCAGAAGATATGTAGTTTCATAACCGTAGATCGCCCTACATATGGGGGGAGGGAACGATTTCAGAGGAATTCATTGAGTCTCACTGATGAAACATAATTTGCCCTTTGTGCTCAGTTGGACTCTTGGATATCTGTGCACCTAAACATTCCTATTGAAACGGGGTTTATTGGCGCAAGTAGTACTTGAACAGCAGGTCTACTGATGCGGAAAGCGGGCGGCAGCAACCGACGCAGGAAACACAACGCTTGGGGGAACAGCTCGCGCTCGGCTCCTCTTGCTAAAGACGTGACCCACTGCGGCACATATTCTTCTTCCTCTCTACAATACCCCGGCGACAAAGACGAGCCATCCTGTCAAGTCAAGGTGACGAGATTAGGAGTGGGTAGTGATATGGCTTGAGACGACTCACGTGGACAGTCTCACGACCAAGGCATCGCCTGTCTGTAGATGGCGTGACCGGCTCGATCACGTATGTGACAGGAGATCGACGTTCGACGACGTGATAAGGACCGTGAAACTTGGGGGCAAACTTAGCGGACAGACCTGGGGAGTGGAAGGGCAGTCGGAGCCAGACAAGCGAGCCCACGGCAAAAGTCTCGACTTGCTGGTCGCGGTCGTGGCGGTCTTTTTCGAATGCTTGCTTGTCCGAGGTCAATGATCGGGCCAACTGACAACACTCTTCAGCGTGGTGCAAAATTTCAGAAATAGGGCTGAACTCTGAGACGTCGGGCCGATACGGCAAAATGGTGTCAAGGGTGGAGCATAACTCACGCCCATATAGAAGAAAGAAAGGCGAGAAGCCTGTGGTTGACTGTGTCGCGGTGTTGTACGCATAGGTCACAAATAGGAGAATGACATCCCAGTTTGATTGGTCGGAATTGACATACATGGCGAGCATGTCTCCTAGCGTTCGGTTGAAGCGCTCAGTTAGACCGTTGGTCTGCGGGTGGTAGGCTGTAGAGGTGCGGTGCACCGTGCGGCATGCCTGAAGGAGTTTTTGTACAACTTCGGATAAAAAGACACGCCCTCGATCACTTAGTAGTTCACGTGGTGCCCCGTGACGCAGTACGAAGCGTCGCAAAACGAATTTGGCTACGTCACGTGCACCTGCCGTAGGCAGTGGAGCTGTTTCAGCATACCTCGTCAGATGATCGACGGCGACAATGATCCATCGATTTCCAGTGGCAGTGTAAGAAAGGGGACCATATAGATCGATATCAATGCGGTCGAAAGGGCGCGCCGGACACGGTAGAGGCTGTAATAATTCGGGTGAATGGGCAGCTGCCTTCGTCGTTGGCATAATCACCAAGACCGAATGTATTTTCGTACAAAAGTGTACATACCACGCCAGTAGTAACGCTGGCGGATCCGCTGATATGGTTTTAACACACCAGAGTGAGCATGTTGTGGATCGGCATGGAAATACTCACAGACATCAGATCGCATGTGGCGTGGTATAACCAAGAGCCATTTACGACCATCCGCATGGTAGTTTCTGCGGTATAGTTGCGCGTCCCATATCGCAAAATGTGTGGCTTGGCGGCGAAGAGCGCGTGGGTACGCAGACGTTGAAGAGTCGGAAAGAATGTTAAGGAGAGATGTTATCTATGGGTCTTTCCGCTGTTCAGACGACATGCTTGTGACGGAAATGGGAGCGATGGAGAAGTTGGTGTCCGAATGCAGGTCTGCGGTGGATCTCACTGGTGATCGTGAGAGGGCGTCCGCATCAGAGTGTTTTCGTCCTGAGCGGTAGACGACACGAATGTCGAATTCTTCTGGGCGAAGAGCCCAACGTCCAAGGCGACCTGAAGGATCTTTTAGCGACGCCAACCAACAAAGTGCATGGTGATCGGTCACAACGTCAAAACTCTGTCCGTACAAGTAAGGACGAAACTTGCTTAGCGCCCAAACGATTGCGAGGCATTCTTTTTCAGTTATGGTGTAGTTCATCTCCGCTTTTGTGAGTGCGCGGCTTGCGTATGCGACGACGTACTCTGGAATACCGGGCTTTCGTTGCGCGAATACTGCTGCCAGACCAACGCCACTTGCATATGTGTGCACTTTAGGGGGGCCACTTGGGTCGTAATGGCGTAGAATTGGTGGGGACGTAAGTAGGCGGCGCAGTGTAAGGAAAGCTTTGTCGCATGCCGGGGTCCAGTTAGAAAGATTAGCTGGACCGTTCAGTAGTTGTGTAAGTGGGGCTATTATTGTTGCAAAGTTGTGGACGAAACGACGAAAATACGAGCACAAGCCGATGAAGCTCCTAAGTTCTTTGAGTGAAGTCGGCTTCGGAAAGTCGGCTACGGCTCGAAGTTTGTCTGGGTCGGGGCAAATTCCATCCTTTGACACAACGTGACCAAGTATAGTAAGTTGGCGAGCCCCAAAGCGGCACTTCTTTAGGTTAAGCTGGAGGTTTGCCTTGGTAAGACACTGAAGAATAGTGCGCAGACGGTCGACGTTGGTAGGGAAATTAGGAGAAAATACGATTACATCATCGAGGTAACATAAGCATATCTGCCATTTAAGGCCACGTAAAATGCTGTCCATCATTCGCTCAAACGTTGCAGGTGCATTGCACAGACCGAATGGCATAACCATGAATTCGTATAGGCCATCCGGCGTAACGAACGCTGTTTTGGGACGGTCACACTCTGCCATCGGAACTTGCTAGTAACCTGAACGTAAGTCCAGCGAAGAAAAGAATTCGGCACCTTGTAGGCAATCGATAGCGTCGTGGATGCGGGGAAGAGGGTATACATCTTTCCGTGTAATTTTGTTCAGTCGCCGGTAGTCGACACAAAATCTAATCGAACCGTCTTTTTTCTTCACTAGCACAACAGGTGAAGACCAGGGGCTAGAAGATGGTTTGATGACACCGCGCTGAAGCATATCGTCCACCTGCTTTGCAATTACACTTCGTTCCTTGGGTGATACGCGGTAGGGGCGTTGCCGCAAAGGAGAGTTCGTTCCGGTGTAGATTGTGTGAGCGACGGTGTTAGTTTGACTCAGTGCCTTTTGAGGAAGGTCAAAAGAATCTCGGAATTCATGCAGTAGGGTTATTAGCTGGTCCCGTTGATCCGGAGGAAGCTTGCTGTCTATGGAACGATTGAAGATATCCGAGGAGTAGTCATCCCGCGTAAAAAAAGGAGTTCAGTTGAAGTTGCTGGCCAGGGTCGTGGGACTCAATAGGCACAATAACGTTGTCATCAACAGGATGAACATAGCCCAGTGTTTCGTGAGCTCTTAAGGTCAGAGGGCATGAGCTAGGATTGCAAACGACAATTCCGAAAGTATCTTAGTGAGGTGGCAGAACAGCGTATGGCAGAGACGTACCGTGGCGGCGACTGAAAACGTGAGATGGGGAGAACACCATGGTCGAGCCGGACAATTCAGTGCGATTGACGGGGACAACGATGGCACTAATAGGAGGAACATCAACGTCGGAAGCAACAAGAAGCTTGCCCAGGTGAGTGCGCTCATTGTCTGTAGATGGCGCATCTGAAAACACAGATAATTCCACCTGCGCGCGAGCGCAGTCAATCACGGCGTGGTGGCGTGACAAAAAACCCCATCCTAGTATCACGTCGTGAGCACAAGTGGTCAGCACGAGAAACTCGATGTGGTACAGGACGTCCTGAATGTTTACTCTCGCCGTACATGCTCCGACTGGTCGAATTGGTTGTGCACTCGCTGTATTCAGCAAAACGTCGGAAGGCGGCGTCGTTACTTTTCGTATCGAACGGCAGAGTTTCTGACTCATCACAGATAAGGCGGCACCCGTATTAACGAGCGCAAGAGTTCGTAGACCTTCAACAAACACTTCCAGAACATTTGTGGGGGGCGGGCGAGGACCTGTACAATGCTACGAATTCGCAGCTCGTGCCTCCGGAGCTGCGGCAGTCAGTTTTCTGTCTCTACAGGGTTCGGTCGGCGACGCAGAGGGGACGGAGAACGGTAGCGGCGTGGTGAGGATGAGCGACGGGGACCGAACGATCGGTAGTCGGCAGCAGGGCAGTGGCCTAGTTCGGTTGGTGATGGGTCACGTTCCACTGATTGTCGGTCGCCTTGACGTGGCAGTTCTCGTTGCGCGTTGTACGGGGCCGGTAAAGAGTAGTCAGGGTAGCTCGGAGGTGCAGCCGGGCCTGTTGCGAAGGGCCGGCGACAGAAGCGAGCCATGTGACCTGGATACCCACATGCATAACAGATCGGGCGATTGTCAACTGTGCGCCAAGAGTTTCCGTTATAGCGCTGTTGTGTTGCTGGAAATGGCGTCGTTGATACTCGTACAGGCTGGGGAGTCGGCCCAAGCGGAGATCATGGCGGAGTAGCAGCAACAGCAGCATAAGTCAATGGCGCGGTGACGGGTGCTGTCTGAGAGACGGACGGCAATGCCTCAGAGACCTGCGCCTGTATTACCTGCCTGATGGCGGGCGCGAGACGCTCAGAAGAGGGTTCCGTTGCCGGTAGATACGACAGGCACGAAAGTTGTCGGGCCACCTCCTCGCGCACATATCGTTTGATTTCGGACATGATTGTGCTGTGGTCTCCACCCAGGCTTAATGTCGCGAGAGTTTCATCGGTAGCCGCTGGACGCCGTGTCATGACCCGTTGTTTGCGCAACTCCTCGGAGCTCTGGCAAAGGGTGGCGAGTTCGGACACGGTACGTGGGCCCTTGGCCAGCAGCATCTGAAAGGCGTCGTCGTCTATCCCCTTCAAAATATGTTTGATCTTGTCTGCCTCTATCATTGAAGGGTCAAGGCGCTTGCACAAGTCGAGCACATCCTCGATGTAGCTTGTGAATCCTTCTCCTCGAGGCTGTGCGCGTTCCCGTAGGCGCTGTTCAGCACGGAGCTTGCGTACCTCGGGGTGACCGAACACATCGGTAATGCGTAGCTTAAAGGCACCCCAAGTGGCGAATTCCGAGTGGTGGTTGTTAAACCAGAGACTCGCCACCTCTTTCAGGTAGAACGGTACATATTGCAGCTTCGATGGGTCGTCCCACTTGTTGCTTGCGCCTACTTTTTCAAATGTCGACAGCCAATCTTCTACGTCTTGCTCATCAGTACCGTCGAAAAAAAGTGGATCGCGCAAGCGTAGCGCAGTGGGCACGATGACGGTCGGAGGCTGGGTCGTACCTTGCTGGGTGTTTTCTTCAGCCATGTCTGGGATGGCAGGTAGTTTCCTGTTGCGTAGTTCCAGGTTGAGTTACCCAGCACCTCCACCACTCTGAAACGGGGTTTATTGGTGCAAGTAGTACTTGAACAGCAGGTCTACTGATGCGGAAAGCGGGCGGCAGCAACCGACGCAGGAAACACAACGCTCGGGGGAGCAGCTCGCGCTCGGCTTCTCTTGCTAAAGGCGTGACCCGCTGCGGCACATATTTTTCTTCCTCTCTACAATATCAACATCATAAGCCGAACTACGCGTGGCACCCTTCGCTCTCGTTATTTTGAAAGACGAGTGATCAGTGGTTGTGAACCAGTACGAAAATTTTATTGAAAAAGATTTCTTGAACGCGATATCTTGATGAAGAACATTTCCTGAAAGAGCTTGCGGTTTGAAAGTCAGTGCAAAGTCGTCGTATTTCAAGGCAGTTTTTCAGGCTTTTTGCATGTTTGATTTTTTTCGTTTGGGCTTTCTTCTCGAGGTTGTGTGTTGTGTTTATTAGTAGAAGTTCTTTAGCGTGTCCCAGCAAAAGACTACGCAGTTTGGTTCTGAATGGGCTCAATACATAAGTGTTACTATTACTGAACTCTTAGCGGTAAAGGTAGTAGTGGTGGTGCCGTACTAGTTATTATTCTTTCCCACAGATTGCTGGAATAGTATAGCTGCAAGTGACTTCAGGCCAACCTGTACCAAAAAAAAAAGCAGTTGAAGCGATATCGCTATATAAGGTCTTGCCTTAATGAGAACATCCATGAATGTGCATGACATCGCGTCACTACCCATCTTCGGATAGTCGTTGAAAACGTTCTTTGCCTCTGCCAGCTTCTCGCGATGAAACTGGCGCATCCTGTCCAGGTCTCTTCTAGGCCGCTGCACATACCACAAATAATCATGTTTCAGTGACTTTGTAAACTTTGTGAGACATTTGTACTTACGCTTTTCATTACTGATATATAATGCTGTCTGGCTTTGTCCGTTGCTGCCACATTGGTGGCATTTGCAGTCGCCTGGAAGAGCACAGTGTCTTAAAGAAAGTTCATGGTACTACTTTCGGTACCTCACCATAAGCATGGACGCTGGCACCGGCAAGTCACTTCCTTTGAAAACTTCGACATAGGTCTAGAAGAGCAGGCTTCATTAGTAATGTGGATGTCGTATGGACACTATGCCTGCTTACCTTGAAGTAGGTCATTAGGTGCTCGCACGATAACCTTTTGCCGTTAACCTCCTTGACCAACAGGTTTTCTGGTGCGAGGATGGAAGAAACAAACTCTTGAAGCTCATCTAGAAATTCTTCACTTATGTCTGCAAGACGACCGTCGAACGACGTGTCACGCACCACCTACAAACAAGTGAGAAAAAAAGATGATTACTGTGTTTTCCTTCGTTAAACACGCAGCGTTAAAAAAGCTATATTGGTGAAACAGAAGCATGAGATATAAATCAAAAACGCTGCTCCTCAAGGTAGTGTCATGATGTGTGTGGATTCGCACCAATGTCTACAGATACGCAGAAAAGATTTTGCAATGAAATACTAACGCTTACGGAAGAAACAAAACCGAAGCAAGAACAAGTTGGTAGCTTCTCAATGTACTCATCAATTTACTCATATATCTGTTTTCACTGTTACTGCTAATTGAGTAATTTTTGTAATCCCAATTTGAACATGAGGTCCCCCTGCAGCCTTGTGCTTTCAGACCTCTTTTGTATATTATATACTTTGTATGCTGTTCTTTTTCTGTGTTAATAACTGAAAAATGAACTTGAAACTTGAAAAATTATTTTATGCGGCAGTAGTGGAGGGCCCCTAAAAACTTCATTCGGTTATCAGCGCTCGTGTCGTCGGTCCTTACCTGTTTCTGTTATCTTGTTGTGTGCTCGCTGTGTCAAGATGAAGATCTATAAGTAGCCAAACGAACTACTTTTATCGCGTAACATAAGTTTTTCCAAACCATCGAGAAATGTCAACTTCAAGCACAGTTACAGTGTCTCTACTAATTCATATTTTTTAGATATTTATAAAGAACGGAGTACACGTCCAATAGGCAACACGCGGACTCAAGCATCTGCCCCTTTGCTCATGCTATTGTTGGCGATTATCTCGATTTTTACGCCTGAGCACTCGGTCATGGGCAGGCGTTCAGTTACCTTCTTCTTTGTGCTACATCATATGTATTGAATACTCGTGAAGTTCTACTCATCTGCCACACAATATTACCCGTAGCTGTGACACTAATCCCTCATTACTTAACATTCATGTACTTGCTTTCTCCGGAGCAATTCGGAGCTCGGTATAGGCTCTTTGGCAACATACCTACTTACCACGCAGGTGGCCTGGGTCTGATGCGCACACAAATTGAAGATTTATTGTTACTTATTTATTTGCAATTATGCCTACTTCAATGTTTCGGTATTGAACAACGCCAACATTTCAGTCATAATCAGCGACGCCGACACCGACGCCAACAAAAGTATTACGTCGAAGTCAGCTTTATAACGCCGTTGCGTCAAAACAGTTTACCTTCTGTCCAGGACTGGGCATGAGGAAGCAGTCGATGTCTGAAAAGCAAGACAAGAGATCCTGCCGCAACGTCTTGAGCTCCGAAGCTTGCCCTCGCGTGATCTTCAGACGACTCGCGATGAGTGATCTACCACCGCGGAAACCAAACTCAAATTCGTGTGGCCAGCTCCAGTCTCGAACCAAAAACAAAAGCTTTTGGAAGGCTTGTGTTTTCTTGCCCTGCAGTGACACAGAGCTGTCAGTAGAAAGCGAATCCCTGAAGTTACGCTGTTGTTGTAAATACCTTTTGAGCAAGTCTGCCGTACTGAGCGAAAAATTGGAGGTGTTGAAGATCATCCTCTTTTATATTAGTCATGACGTTGTAAATCTGCACAGAGCTGGTCAACATGGAGAGAGAGAATATGACGGTGCTTTCTTTCATTGTTGACTCGGAATCGAAGGTCCCTTGAGTGTCCATCAGTAAAACCGCCACCTCTTCGCCATTCGGATCGTTCATCTGGAAAAATGGACGCAATTGCTAAAACAGCTTGGCTACTGTGTAAGAGGAAGGAAGGAAGAAAGGAAGAAAGAAAGGAAAGAAGGAAGGAAGGAAGGAAGGAAGGAAAGAAGGAAGGAAAGAAGGAAGGAAGGAAGGAAGGAAGGAAGGGAGGGAGGGAAAGAGGGAGGGAGGGAGGAATGGAGGAAGGGAGGGAGGGAGAGAGGAAGGTAGGTAGGTCTGGTTTGCTTTGTAAGAGCCCCACCAAAAACACTTCGTTCCAAACCAGGATTCCCGTTGTCTCTCGAACACTGCCCGGCCGCCATTGAAAGCCATGAAGTGGGGCATGTGTGTCTTCCATCCAGTCGGATCGACCTTTGTGTCTCAGGTACCGCAGTAAGAAGCTCAGCAGAAAGGACTTTCCTTGTCGGTACGCCCCGGCCACCGATATTACGACGACCGGGCGATCTTTCACGTGGTCAGCCAAGAGAATTCGCTCCAGCTCACGCTGGTTGAACTCGATTCTTTCTCCATCCCCGACTCTTAAGATTTGAACTGGTTCTCCGCCCATCGTAGCAACCACCAAGGGTGACCTGCACATGGGCAGGAGATTGGTTGGTATTGTTTCAATAAATGTGCTATTTAGTTTTGTCCGTTATAACTGAAACATTTTACTATACCATCATCCGAGTATCCACTAAAGATATGAGAAGCTTGGAAAGAGTCAGTAAAGATAACAAAAAAGAACATTGATTATCCTTCTGTCATGGCTATTTGTATGACACAGAAGTGAAATGCTTGTCAGATGCGTAAAAATAGAACACTGCTCTTCAGCGAAACTCGAAGAACGCTTGAGTTTATGCAGAAACTTGAAGAACGTGACAGCGTCATCGGCCATCGTAGGCATGACCTTTTCAATTGTGAGCCTCGGTTCAGTACTGCGTGGGTACCTCCACCACATTGCAAGGAAGCGAATGTCTGTGCTCGTAATTTTTCTCGCTTCAAGCTATCCTACAATGTGTACTGCAAGTACAGTTGTGCAGGGTCTAGTTCTGCTTGGGGAAACCACAAAAGGCCCACTTCGTGTCTGTAAGGCAACACGCGAGCAAGGAAAGCTGCTGACTTTGTTGATGCTCTTGCGCATGATAATTATTAAATACATCTGTGCGCTCTGTGACTAGTGAGCCAAAAAAAATCCACTGCTTGCGCCATTCCCCTGCTTTGACACAGGGCGTGGCTCGACGCATCTGCTACGCACCCTCACACGCGTTAAGGAGAATCCTCCCGCCACACTATATCTTTAAGGAGCTTTGTTCTGAAGTAGTTCTTTGTTTAGAAAAAAGCGTGGCTCTGCAACATTTAATGAGCAACGCCATTACTAGGAAACTAATTCGAATCGACTGAACAGGATTTGCTTGCTCTTGTGAAGAAAGGGCCTATTTCGCCAATGCACAATTGATGTTTCTGAGGAGTGGTGCATACAGAAAGACAAACTGCAAAGTCCAGATTAGGCAGCAAAGGCATTTTTGTATCCCGGAATACCACACACTTTATTGAATTTGTTACCTTTTCACCTTCAAAAGGAGGCGCTTGTCTACGTCAAACCACTAGAAATGTCGATGGCGCCTGCATACCCAGATGAGCAGGTACCGTTATTTTAAAATGAAATTAAATTGACTTATACGTGACGCTAAACTAAGTGGTCATAAGAGCCCCCATCATGCAGGATTATTAAACAACACGATAATCTCCACTATGCAAATTTTTTGCCAGAGGTTTTTTAAGGAATGTGAATAAAATGGCATATTCAGCTATACGAAGTCCTCAAGCAACTGCACGACAAAGCATACTTTGAAACACTTTTTATTTAGTTTTTGTGCTTATTTGTGATTTTCGAAATTATTTAGAATAACTGCCATATGAGCGTTTTGGTAGGCGTTCGTGATTAAGAACTGAAAAAAGCACTCAAAGTAATGGCATTCCACAAGCGAACTACTTTTTTCTCAACTTGCCATTTTCATTCAAGCACTGCTATTCTCTACAAGTCTTTCAAAAACGTACCGCGCTAGTGATTCCCATTCGAAGGAAGAAAAGAACTGAGCTATAATAAAACTAAATCAATTACAAGGCACAATGCATTCAGAACAAGAAACAAGCACCAAAGGTGTTAGCAATAAACACGGAAACTTGATTCGGCGTACAATCGAGGTCATATTGTAGAAATCTGATGCGGACTAAAAGCCATAGAAGAAGTCGTGCTGTGTGTAACATTTATATGTAGCAATATATCTCCAGATATATTAATATGCGATGGGTCGTAATATACATAATGGTCGCATTCTCGCTTAGATCACCATAACTCAGCAGTCGCATTTTGATGCGGGTGAAATGAAAGAGACCTGTGTACTGTGCAATGTCGGCGCACGTTGACGCACACCAAATGGTCGAAATTTCCGGAGCCTTCCGTTTTGCTGTCTCTCACAATCGTAAGTGATTTAGAGACGTAAACCTCACATAATATTATTGTTGTCATTAACTATTTCATTGATATTATTACGATATGATGAATTACTGTTATATTATTATTTTATTATTGGTATTGATTCCTATAGCAGGATTTTCATCAACAAGAGAACATAGTGGTGGACTTAGAAATGTTTAAGGCCACATTTGGTTACAGAAATGTAACATGAGTATGGCCAACCGGCTGTTCACTTTTCATCAAAATAGGAGGGACGGCGTGCCATAGCGAATACACCAGTTTGGAGAAAGGAGGAAGGGAGGGAGAAGCCAGTGCGTGGGCTGAACGAGGAAGTGAGCAGTGAGCCGTTACTTCCATTACTCATTTTCGCTGCTCGTTGCAAGAGGTCTGCAATGCCAAGCTCCCGAGCCGCCGAATTCGGCGACAGTGTTAAGAAAGAATTTGTATTGTTTTTCTCAAAGACCTTCGTTATCACGAAGGTGGTTGACGTTGTCAATCCTGGAGTTGACATCAGGCATTCATGAAAGTGTGTGTTTTAATTTTTATTCGTTAATTTTTCGAATGTAACTAACAACGGTTATATGGTGCAACCAATGTAGACTGGCGCTAAACGTGACTAAATAAATCTACTTTATTGTTTCTTGCACAAAAGACGTTGCACCGATGCAACTAGCATCTCTGTTCTAACCTCTCAGCGAACGTAACGTGGGGTTATGAGTTACTCTTACAGCAGTCCACTTTCTCGGACTAATACTACGATTGTAAACAACTACTCAATTTTCACAAACAGATCGATGCAGACTGTGTGGCACTTCGTTACAAAAAAAAAATCTTCATCGCTGGCTGCTTTGCGTGTAAATTACACCCATGGTGCGTCGGGTGCATGCATTTTATCTCCTCACGAATGCACTTTCCCTACGTCTTGTGTAATAAGGCTTTACAATTTCGATACTGTTACACTGTAGCGGCCGCATCACGTAGCTATCGTACCAGTTAGCGGCATAAGACGAAACCTCACACGTAAACAATTTGGGCACGCTAGCTGACTGTCTAGATCTGTCTCGACTCCTTTTATCGATGGGAGCCACGACTGAGACACAAACACACACACGCATATACATACGCTCGCACACCTCCGTCTTGTACACACCTTCGCCTTTCTCCGCCTTGTACAAATATGATCGCTCTTGCGATGATAAGTTATAAGTATTAACTTTTTGTACTATATTTGTTACGGCATTTGCAAAATGAAATGCCGTATTCAGAAAATAATGGCGAATTTTATTCAATATTGCCTAATTTCGAATGAAGCATGAAATAGTGAGACGTTGCCACAAAAGCCTGTCGCGAAAACTACATTGCTCAAACCGACCAGGCTTGGCGTATGGGCCGGGCGGAGCCTTGTTTTTGTGTAGGCCTGAACGCGTGCTGTTCTCAAACTGCGCAAGCAAGTCAATCGCTGTTGTGAAATTCACTCGTGGTAGATTGTCCCCAGCACTGCGCCTCTTGAGAGTGGCTCAATGGCGGACTTTGGCAAGCAGTACGCGCGAGAAAGTATGCGCTTTTCATAATCACGATCAAATGACTTCAGCCCTGTGTCTCTTCTATTGAAGTCTCAAAGTCTTGCTTCGACTCTTACTTTTGTTCTACAGCAGAAGGTACTGCTTCCGTCTGTGAAGGGTGCATGAGTCATATCTAGCTGCAGATGCCAAGTGTGTCGGCGACGTAGAGTGGAAGGCACCTGTGTCACGCCACAACAAGGAACCGACACTGCAAGCCAACGTTGACACACGTTTTTGAGTCATCGAACAATGATTTCAAGTGCGCGTATCAGTTGCGACAATTGCGCGACGTAGAACGTTAACGCTTGAAGCTATGACGTGGCTGCGATGTTAGCTGCCGCCGTCTGACCGATTAGATCATGCTGTTATCCTATTTCTCCTTCGCGATGGTCATTAAACCATGACGGAAAATAAACATACAGTATTCACAGGCCCGAACTATATCCAGAACTTTCTCGCCCGTTACGGTTTTCGGCCATGATCGGTCTCGATGCAACCACGTTGCACAAGCACGATCGAGTTCAATTTCGTGTAAAGGCTACGCGGAACCCTACTGAAAAAAAAACTGATCTGGGACATATGTCCTATAACTAATAATCTCGTATGATCAAACAAAAACGCGTATGATTCATATGGGCTCATACGAGATCATTGGAAGTGTGGCGTATGTGTCACCAAAGTGAAATAAATAGCAGTAGTAGAACAAAGGGAATGTAATGAATATATTTGTTATTCAATCATTTTTTCCTGCAATATACGTAAGCTTTTGTTTACGAAGAAAGATTTACAAGAGATCGGGGGAAGGGAGGGGTGTAAAAGTTCTCAGGTCACTATTGCTGGGAACGTTTAACCAGGACTGTACATAGAAAGAAAAACATTCCGCGAAGCATTCTCCAGAGCGGCTACTAAGCACCAACACAGATCTGCTGCGGAAGCAGAGATGTTAGAAGGCGTGACTGTCCGCTGCATCGGTTTTACGTGTTCAATCATATAAAGTGCAACTTCAAGCGAGTAATTGTGCCACAGGGGGGTTCTTCAACACGATACTGCACGTATCAGCTGCTCATGTGCGTAGTGGCAAGGTGAGAAATGTAGCATTTCCATACCTCTCAGTGTTTGCCACGCTTGTGGGTAGGCAGCTCAATGTGCGACCACTGCCTATATCCCCGCAGCTAGCAATCAATATCGCCGACACAAATATGTGGAATGTTTTTTATCGTTGATGGGACACCAAGACGCCCATAAATTCGTACTCAACGTGTTTTGCGAGTTTATATATATAGCAGTGTGATGACAGTAATTGAATAGGCGCGTCGAGAATTCCACGTGTGCTTTATGTGAGCAAGTTACAGCAGTCCATAGTTTTCAAAACTAGCATCGCCCAAGCTTAGAAAAAGCCTGGCAAAGGATAACTGAAAAGGATGCGAAGTACACGCTCTGCCTACCCAGCTTTCTAGCTTCCTAGGTGTTCCCAGCTTCCTATAGGAAGCTAGAAAGACCCCGACACTGCTAGATGGCGTTCTTTTTTAGCTCTAACGCTTTAATTTACACAACTGGTATAAAGTTCACACGATTAACATGTTCCCGGTGGTGACTGTGTGTGTTGTAGAGTCTGTCACAAAATAAAACGGACCCCTTGAGGAACGGCCACATTAGAATTATCAGCGTGTAATGCCTAGCTGTATTGTGTTCAGTGTTGGCGTCTGATCGTGCAATGTTTTTATTCATTCATTGAACGGCGACAAACAGCCCACACAAAAGCGATAGTACTGCTTCCCTGAGAAAGTGTTAGCCTCCACCCTCTATACTTCGGTAAATCTCCAGTTTTGGTAACGCCAATGTCGTAACTGCGAAATAGTGTCCGCTGACAATATCATGGGCGTACGGAATAAAGACCAGTTAGTGCTTGGCCTAAAAATGTGAACTAGTACTACAGTCTATAAAATAGACCTTGGGGCTCATAACACACCTAACGAAATGGCAGAATGACATGTAAGGTGACAGTTCATTAGACTAACCTCAAATAATACAGGCGGTGTCGTTCTCCATAAAATCCAGATGATTCCGTCATAGCAATTGAAAACTACGTTCAATCAATGCAATTAAGTCATCATAATACAACGTTTCTGCTATAACAAGAAGAGTGAGCCCTACTTACAATCAGGAAGCTGGCACACGCATAAGCATTGATCAAGTAAGTAGTGGGAGCAAAATCTAATTCCTGCATGAGGGTGCTACAAAGTTCGAGAACTTTCTTAGCTGCTCCGAAATTTTAGTCAACCACAAAGAATGTTTCGAGCATCCTGCTTGAAGCAATACTCAAAACCAAAGAACGGGGGACAAGCCACTAAATGGCTATAGAATTGACATCAGAATCATCACCTTCAGTCACTGGAGACTCTTCGTTACACCTGCCTACAATAACATTGACCTTCTCCTTCCACATCAACCTTTTTACACAACTAAACAAGGTATGTTCATATTTCGCGTGCGTAAGCATGACATTGAGTCGGAAAGCGTGCCATTCTGCCACCTAATAAATGCTAATTTGACTACATTCCTTCAAAACATAGCTTACTCTAGCAGATGGTTGCCCAGAATTGTAGCAAACAGACATAACTGGGTTCTGATGCTTATTTTTGAAACTCACTATTTATCTCATTTAAAAGGTCAACAATGTAGTGATATCTAAAGTACAAATAGTATGTATTTAAACTTTGGCTTTCTTCCCAACACGCAAATGTTGGAGGTTAGCCCAGGCAAAAACTGTGAAAATCAGCTTAAAGCGAATGAATAGTCTCCTAAGAAACGAAGAATGTTAACTTCTTAATTGCCATAACTGAAGTACAATTTTTGTATAATAATGACATAATTGCTAACGTTATTTTATATTTTGAAGGTTGTTGGACTGTTTCATGCCTTACGTACTTAACATTCACATCCATCTGTTTCTCATGTATTTTAGTTTTGTTTTATGCAATATTGTTGCAGTGCATATTTTTAGAATATCATTCCTGTATTATTGTTTTTTATTTCAAGTACTTAATTAGCTATTTCTTGCTGCCTTTTGCTTGTCCAGAATTCAATCGATGCGATATCCCTAGGGAATCCCCCTTGCAATGTTCATATGGGGTTCTCCTTGTAAAGCACCTGTAAACTAAGTGACCTGTATTCTCATGATGTTATACAGACTCAATCTCAAACAGCGTACGACGTCGTTACAGAGAATTCCTACTAGACGCACGGGGCACTGACCAACAATTGAAATTGTATTGAAACCAAGCAGCCTTTTCTATTTTTGTGACCATAAAAAACAAGATTTAAAAGTCATGTGCAGATACAACATTAGTGTTCTCAAAAAGTGACGTGCCTCGAATTTAGCACTCAAAATACTTGATTTCTCTTCGTTGCTAACTTTTCAACCTGAGTAGCCTAGCTTGCAGTGTGAGTGAGTTCACGGTTATTTTCTTCTAATTGGCAATCGATGCAACGTTAGGCCATGAGGCCACAAATCCGCGGGACATTGTAGTAGTGGTCTTTCAACAATAGTTCGACCCTACTTGAGGGTCATTCTCGCATATAATTCACCATTACCAAGGCAGAAATGAATCTAATTTTTCTTACATCCGACGAAGGCAAACCCGACACCCTGTTCTTTCTTTCTACGCTTATAGCGTATCGCTTAAATGGCCGCGTGCTGTTTTCGCTTGACTCTCATCAAAACAGAAGGTAATATCAGTTTGCAAGTGAGAAGAAATACAGTAAACTACCAATATTCTACGCAATGTGGAGCGCTATTCTGTGCTGAAGACCGCACTTTTCATATGCCTACAATTTAACTGTAAGTTGAAAGCTGTGCTGTTCAGGCTTTCTAGCAACATTAACAGCGAAGAGAGGATGTTTCTCTCCACTTCCAGTTTTGTGTAGAAGATTTGCTTCCTTAAACATGGTGCGGACTGACGATAAAGATGGCGCACTTCTAATATACTTATGACACCAGGAACCTTGAAGAAGGCCCTTGGTGAACTCCAACCAAAAGGATCAGGTTGGCTAAGCGTGAGGGCCCGCGACTCTGCGATTTCAAGGTACCTTCTACTTAGAGCACATATTTGAAGCTGCTTTCTACACAACGGCTTTTTCACTTAGTATAACGACTTCACAGCCAATTTCATATTAGGTGTTCGAAAGATAGTTCTACCACTCACCCAATCTGCTCCAACACTTCTCAGCGTGGGGATGTTTGGCGATCGCGATGGCTTGACCGCTGTAGTTGTCGCGGCCAGCGCTGCTCGTCGAATCCGAGTCGAGATTCGCTCGGACTCGCGGACGTCCGCTCATATACTGTGCAACTTTGTTGTAGCCAGATCTGTGAATAGCAGCCGGTGCAGGGGGGGTGAGTCACGTCCCTTGGAAGAGAAAAATAACCGATGAAAGAGGGTGGCGGAAGGGCTCTTAACAGATAGCACCAATCGACACCGGCAGTTGGAGGGCGAGCAATCCCTCTCGACGTTTTCTCCTTCCACCGAGCGTGTCAACGCCATGCGATAAGGGGGAGCGGGTACTAAAAAAAGGGCGTGACGCCAGCACCAAATATCTATCTATCTATCTATCTATCTATCTATCTATCTATCTATCTATCTATCTATCTATCTATCTATCTATCTATCTATCTATCTATCTATCTATCTATCTATCTGTCTATCTATCTATCTGTCTATCTATCTATTTACCTATCATCTATCGATCTATCTATCTATCTGTCTATCTATCTATCTACCTATCATCTATCGATCTATCTATCTATCTATCTATCTATCTATCTATCTATCTATCTATCTATCTATCTATCTATCTAATCTATGAAGGCGTGCACCTCTTCGTAGTCTGTGGCTGTTTCGTTAACTAGACACACGTCAAAACTGGCAAAAGCGTACCCGAACATTAGCTACCGGCTATGACGCGAATATCTTGCGAATTACTTCACCAACATCCTGATAAGCATTCCGCGATTTATGTGCTCTAGTGGATATTTCGTGAAGACCATGTTGCAATGTTAACATCGCATGACATGTGCGCATGACACTCATACAGGTCAATGGCCAGCTTCGTGCCGCAGAACACGAAGAGAAGCACGCGTGGATAGATAGATAGATAGATAGATAGATAGATAGATAGATAGATAGATAGATAGATAGATAGATAGATAGATAGATAGATAGATAGATAGTGCTGGTGTCACACCCTCCTTCCAGCACCCTCTCCCCCTTATCGCGTGGCGTTGACACGCTCGGTGGAAGGAGAAAACGTCGAGAGGGATTGCTCACCCTCCAACTGCAAGTGTCGATTGGTGCTATCGGTTGATAGCCCTTCCGCCACCCCCTTGCATCGGGTATTTTTTTTTCTTGCAAAGGACGTGACTCACCTCCGCTGCAGCGGCTGCTATTCACAGATCTGGCTTCATCAAAACTGCACAGTATATGAGCAGAAGCCCGCGAGTCCGAGCGAATCTCGACTCGGATTCGACGAGCGGCGCCTGCCGTGAAACCTACAGCGGTCAAGCCATCGGGATCGCCAAACATCCCCACGCTAAGTAGTAAGTAAGCAGATTGGGTCAGTGGTAGAACTATCTTTCGAACAACTAACATGTAGTTGGCTGTGCAGTATTTATACTAGGTGAAAGCAAATTTTCGAGACAAAGCCAGTCGATAAAAAAGCCTTTGTGTAGAAGGCAGCTTCAAATATGTGCTCTAAATAGAAGGTACATTGTAATCACAGAGTCGGGGGCCCTCATACTCAGCGCACCTGGTCCTCTTGGTTGGAGTTCACTAAGGACCTTCTTCATTGTTCCAGAAGCCATAAGTGTAATCGATTAAGTGTGCAATCTTCATCGTCAGTCCACAGTATATGAAGGAACAAATCTTCAAGACAAAACCGGAAGTGGGGAGAAACATTCTCCCGGCGCTGTTAGTATTGTTAGCAAGCCTAAACAGCACCATTTTCAAATTACTGATATATTGTAGTTATACGGAAAATGTGGTCTCCAGTATAGAAGTGCGCTCCACATTGCATTGAATATTGGTTCTTTACTGCATTCCTACTCACTTACAAGCTGGTCTTCTCTTCTGTTTTGATGAGAGTCAAACCAAAACAACACGTGGCCATTTAGGTGATGCACTAAATGTGTAGGAAGAGAGAACAGGGTTTCAGCTTTCTTTTTCAGTAAGTGGAGTTAGCACACCAAGGTGTTCTCGCTATACAGCCCGCAGTTGACCGCAATAGGTTTGTGATATGCGTCTTTCAAGGTGGCTGCCCATAATGCCTGCTTTCAGTGACATTCTGTCCCAGTGAAAGTGCCCTCACGTGCATATGCTTTATTCACGAGCTTTCAATTTATTTCAGTTTATAATTTAAATATTTTGCAACACGAAACTCTCAGATCCGAATCTGTTAATGGTGAAATTTCGTTTGTAGTTGTCTCAGCACAATAGCTTAATCTAAGTTTGCGTGGAGGTGTCGATAAAGTTGTCATCGAAATAATATGCTTGGCGAGCTGGTTTATACCTGCCATATTCACAGCTCAACACGGCGACAGGAGAAAGAAGGCACTTAGATGACACGCAGTGTTTTCTAAGCACTTAAATTTAACAAAAACCAGCAAGGCTTTCAAGGCGTGTAGGTTACACATTTATACACTCGCTGAGCATCGCAACGTCGACGAGTGAACTAATGAAACCGATACAGCCAGCTGACATCTACGAATTAGCATCTTTCGTTCAGTAGCTGCCGTTCAGTTCCTTTTCGTGGTTGCCCTTGTAAATGCCTCTCGCAATGTTTTCTTAACGTATATACCTGTGTTTATTACAAATATGTTTTGGCATCTTGCTTTAAAAGAGTATATTATCTATTTTCTCCAGTATTACTTGTTCCCTTGTGTCTTTTATTACGTGTATTTCTTGAATGGAAAAATACCCGTCTGCTTTGTAGTACACACTGCCATCCACACCGGCCAATATAGGCTAGATGTCATAGAGCTGAGTGCGGGCACCTAATTTCTGCACGTCCCCACCTGAACTTCGCATTTGTTAGGGAAGGACACTAGTTAGGGCTGATAAAGAAACATCAGCACATGCCGACACGTCAGATCGCCGGCCAGACAGTACAAAATTTCGAACATTGTTATTGCAACTGTATCGTATTGTGTTGCATTGCTATTGCAACTGTATGTTTGGCTTCAAGTATGCACTCAGCGGCACAAGTACACTCGTCCACGCCAGCACTCCTTATCAGTTGTGCGTGAAACGGGCGCTTACACTCCTCGACATCGCTGACCTTTTTATGGCATGCGGCCAGATAGGAACCATATGCAACTTCAATAGAACGAAAGCGGTACCCTCTGCAGTAGAACAAAAGTAATTGTTGACGCTGCTTTTGGGGACTGGAACCGGACGAATAGACATATCTCTGCAAGTGATTTCATCATCCTTCTTCGAATCGCATACTCGTTGGTTGGTACAGCTCACTTATTGCCACCATATTGTTCTTCTCAAGCGCTGCAATTCTGTTTACAATCCTGCCTAAGTGAATGCCCCTGCAATAGGCTGACTTGATTGATTGATTGATTCGTTGATTGATTGATTGATTGATTGATCGATATGTGGGGTTTGAAGTCCCCAAACCATCATGTGATTGTGAGAGACGCCGTATTGGAGGGCTCCACAAATTTTTACAACCTGGGGTTCTTTAACGGGCACCCAAACCTGAGAACATGGGCCTACAGCGATTCCGCCTCCATTGGAAATGCCACCGCCGCAGCCGCGATTCGATCCCGTGACCTGCGGGTCAGCTGCCGAGTACCTTAGCCACTAGACCCCGGCGGCGGGGCAGAATTGGCTACCTTGTGAACTTGAGAGCACTATAGACGTGCTCGAGCTCAGACGTGTCAGTTCGAGACGAACCGCGGTAGCCTAGTGGTTGTGTCACTCGGCTGCTAACCGAAACGTCACGGGATCGAATCCCAGTGGTGGCGGCTGCACTTTAGATGAAGGCCAAAATGTTTGAGGCCCATGTGCTCAGATTTAGGTGCATGTTCACGAACCCCACGTTGTCGAAATGTATGGAGCCTTCTACAACTGCATCTCCTAAAATCATGGTGACGTTTAGGCGCTCTAAACCTCAAATAATATTATCAACGTGCCAGGTGAGCCGAAAAAAGTTATCCTTATGATAGGCCAGTGTCAGGCTAGGTTCTGAAGCTCTGGGCTCACGGTTAAACCAATGGTTCGTCTTATGAACTACGGTCGGGCTGGCCTTCGTCTTAGATTGGTTGTTAGTATTGTTCCACAAGTGTTATGAATACAGGTATTTTCTTCTCATTCTGTGTAAAAAAAACTATTTTTATGGGGGCAAGCCATTCTTGTAAGTTATATGGGTGATTCTTTTACTGCTTGCATAAGAGGCCGCTTGATGATGCCGAACGGAAGATGCGTAGCTACTAAACTTCATTGAGGTCACAAGAAGTCTTCCTCAATTTTTTCATTGAGAGAGGACCACGGGCCGCTCAAACGTCGGTGCGGTACACTAAGAGTAGATATACCAGGTGCCTATCTCACAGTATCACGATTCCGTGCTACTCGTGATTGTGCTAATATTTCTTATCTATAAGGTCATTCTATGATTGTAGGGATCCATTTTATGTAATTAATGTAGTACCTTTAACTTATCATCAAAAGAGCGATCGCATTTATCTAAATTGAAGGAAGGGCTTGAGAAGGTTAGTTGAATTTACGCATTACACGCCAAGTATCAGAATCACTTTCATAGGCATTCTTTTTTCGGGTTACACCACGGCTTCTAGTAGTCGGGTGACGTGAGATGGTCGTAGTCAGCCTGCACCATGTGCTCAGTTTTTCACATTAGGGAAAGTAGCACGAGTTTCCGATACTTGTTCCACCGCGGCCACGGTACAAGAATACTTTGAGTGAGCGAACTCCGGGACTATATCCGCTGCCCGATAATGTTCTTCATCGCAAGGAGTCTGAGAGACGGTGCTAGAAACTATGCTCCAGCTCCACCCGAGCGCCTCTTGATGTGGGAAAGCTCCGTGACGCAGAAAAGTAGCGGCGCTCGTTTAGCACGGCCACAACACCCCCACTGCCCCGTCAACCTTCTCTCTTATCAACCCCGCTTTCATTTCGCGGCACCGCTCTATGCGTGTTGCATGGTTTATATCGCGCGATAACCTGGTTTTCTCAGATTTGGAAACCATCGCTCAGGTGCCGAATGTGCTTTGCGGAATGTCCCAGCAGCCCACCATGGTCTTGAGTCCGGTCAGACAACTGTCGGCATGCCGCAAACGAAAACACAATCGGTACGTCCCGGCCAAGCACTCGCATCACGGCGTTCTCTCACCTAAGGTATTCTTTCACCGTAACCGTGGCGCAACTTCAATCGTGAAAGTGAATGCACTCGCGAAGAAAAACTGGCATTGTCACGGCCTCGTGGCATTACCGAAGGCAGCAGTCGGAATAATCAAGATGAAACATTTCAACTGAAGAGCGTGTGTCCCGAAACAAAATGTTCGAAGAACAAGCAATTCCAGTTGTGTATACTGACAGCTGCGAATAGAGCGGCGGTCATCGATAACCTGATCTCTAATCAGGTGTGTAGACATTTATGAATGCAGCGAACACTCGAGCTTTATCGCTAATGCTTGCGTGAGCTCCGTCTAATGTCGCGAGGCTTTTGAAGTATTGAGGCCCACCGGTCGGTGCCGACCGTTACTAACAGTCCAGTCTTTGTGGGTGTAACGTGAAACCTAAACATAACGCACCCCTGTGACTATATATATATATATATATATATATATATATATATATATATATATATATATATATATATATATATATATATATATATATATATATATATATATATATATATATATATATATATACATATATATATATATATATATATATATATATATATATATATATGTGTGTGTGTGTGTGTGCAGAAGAATGAAATAACTTTGGTTGCCGCAAGGTTATAAATATAAAAGTAGATGTGCTTTGACATATCAACTGTTTATTCTGCCGACGTTTCGATGGGAGCCCCGCCTTTTTCCAGGCATAATATTTTTTACACATGCTCGGTGTCTTCTT
This sequence comes from Rhipicephalus microplus, assembly GCF_043290135.1. Classification (NCBI taxonomy): domain Eukaryota; kingdom Metazoa; phylum Arthropoda; class Arachnida; order Ixodida; family Ixodidae; genus Rhipicephalus; species Rhipicephalus microplus. The sequence continues at coordinate 30,594,520 of NC_134707.1, read as the reverse complement.
ATAGCCTGTCGAGACAGGAGGGAAAGGGGTCAAAAGAAAAGTAAAAAAAGAAAAAAAGAAACAACGAAACGGGAGGAGAAACGTTAAATAAGTATAGAAAATCTAGGAGAACAAGCAAGACCGACATGGCGCAATTAGAAAGGGGCAGCATCTCAACAGAGTAGGGCAGAGGTAGACGAGCAATGCCATCATTGTTAACAATGCCTCCCCCGCACACACTCTTCCTCAAGTGGGCAGTGTGCCGCCGTTCTTGTATTTCACCTTCCCGTGTAATCCCCTGGCGGCTCGTTCCTCTTTGAAGTTTAAGACAAGTTGATGGGGAGAGAGAGCCTAAGCGCTTCGAGTGCGTGCTGGTGGAGTCGGGAGGAATGAAAAAGTTGGTAATTGAGGCGCCGCCATTGATATTCATTATATGCAATGGCTCCTGTCAGTGAAGGAACAGAAAATGTACGTTCAAAATTAAAGAAGAAAAAAAATGGGGGGGGGGGGGGGAACTGTACGACATCCTAACTACTTGTACGTTCCGGCTGTGCTTGATGAGAAAAACAATTTCTATGTTGTCAGATGCGTAGGTTAAAAGCTATATTAGCGGGTAATAGTACTGTCGTAATGAGAACGGACCGATTAGAGAGAAGCATTCGCGTCTTTTATCGGTCGAAACGCTGACAGAGTGCCTGGGTGTTCATTTATTCCGTATTTTATCGTGTTACATTTGTAGATAAAATAAGATTCCCGTTGTTCCCGTTCTCTGATTGTTCGAAAGTTGTTTTAAAATAGTGTAACCCTGTGTAACCCTGATGTCATCAAAGCTGTGGTCTTTTAATGTGCTGTGTTTTGAAAGTAGAAGGCCTGGCAGGGATCGTACATGGGCCCGATGGTTGTTGAATCTAATTATAAACACATTGTCTGTCTGGCCGACGTATTTCTTGTTACATACCCCACAAAATAAGATTATATATTCCAACAATATATATATATATATATATATATATATAGGCAGGCATGGTAGTTTAGTGGCCGTAGCGTTGCATATAGCCCAGTAGATCCTTCGTGAGCGGTCACAACGTGGTTTATTTCGACGTTCCGGCCTAGAGTCTGGCCTTCATTAAGATGGCCTGATGAAGGCCAGACTTTAGGCCGAAAAGTCGAAGTAAACCACGTTGTGACCGCTCACGGAGGATCTACTGGAGTATATATATATATATATATATATATATATATATATATATATATATATATATATATATATATATATATATATATATATATATATATATATATATATATATATATATATATATATATATGAGTGTGTGTGTGTGTGTGTGTGTAAAGGAAGTGTATACTTAAGGGCTCGTTTTTCCGTGTTTTGGCATAATTATACCAAGGAAAGTATACGGGAAAGTATAGAGTGTCCTTCACTCGCCTCCATAGCTACTGGTGGCGCTGACTGACATTCCCACGTTTAAATTCACATATATACCCAATAAAGTGGCTGGGGCCACCGCGGTAGCTAAGTCGTAGAGAATCGAACGCGTTATTCGAAGGTCGCAGGTTTGGTTTCTGCTCCCGGCAAGTCATCGTTTCACCGACATTTTTTTTTACACTTTAATAACGGTTGGGTCTAATACCTTCCCCTATGCTTTCCTTGGCATTATTGTCTGATAGTCTCTCTCTCTCTCTCTCTCTCTCTATATATATATATATATATATATATATATATATATATATATATATATATATATATATATCGCTCGTAGTTTTACGCGTCAAAACTACATGACCACAAAGAATTTCGGTTTTTTCGACTAGCACCTAGATATAATTAGGCCTGCCTCCAAAAATTCTCTTCCACCCTAAACATACCACTGTGGCGAACATCAAATCGACAACTTTTCTGTTAGGAGCAGAGCTCTGTAAAAATTGTGCCATTGGACATTAAGTAATGAGAAGGAGCTTCGCTTACCTTCTTGATCATAATTATGATTATCACGATGATGTCGGCTACTCGGCACCGGCCCACTCATGGCAATTGTCGAAAATTTTGGTGGCTCACGTGAGCGAAGTATATCAAATTCTGCTGCTGAACCTGCAGGAATACAATGAAAACTGCTTTTCACATTATGCACGTCATCACATTCTAGCGTGTTTGTCATTTCAATAAAGTCGGCCCCTCTGAGTACCAATGTTACGTGACGCCATAGATGATGGGCTTTGTTCGTCCGTGTAGTCGACGTGGAAGCCACCCCCATAAAAGATTGAACATACTTTAAGTCAGCGCACGACTACGTGGATACAAGAGAAGAAAAGACAAACGAGAGGAGGTTGTCTAATTTTCAAGTGTTGTCAACATCTGGCCCAGTTTCAAATCCTTCTACCCATAACAAAACCCACAGCATGGTGTGGGAGAGTAGTGGAGTAGGTGCCTCCTTCTTCTTAGTGTTGCTTAATCCAGTAAATAGTTTTCTCAAAGTATGTATTTTCCTCATATGGTGAAGCCCTTCAGCATGTGTGTTTTCACTCAACCCCACGAAAAAAATCTTTGTTACGGCCCTGCCTCCGATATATGCAGTGCTCAGTCCAACTCGCACCGTTTGACTTGAATCACGAATTATATAGAGCAAAGGCCACCAGTGCCCACTTTTTTTGCGTAAAAGACTCCAATAATCTACGCCACCAGCCAAATTTTTGCCCAAAGGGCAGGAACATTGCTCTTTCGGTGTGTTAGATCGAATTAGTCGAATGCTGGTGTTGAGCACAAACAATTAACAGACAAACGAGAGAGTGTGAACGCATCCGATGCGTCTACGTCCTCTCGGTTGTCTCTTGTCTAGTGTTTGCGCTAAACATCATTATGATTGCCCAGAGGGCGCACCAGCACGTGATCATCTGACCAAACGGCAGTTTCATACAAACCCTCGCATGCTACCCAAGGCGTCAAGCGTGTACGGGCAAAGCCCTCGATATCGAAGTTCACCCGAAAAACTGGCCTGGTCTCTGGCTCACACTATAAACGCACCTAACACGACGTCGAGGCAAAAGCCGTGGTGTTCTTTTTAGTCCATCAACCGATCCTGCCCCGTCCATCTTCGAAAGCTTTGAGCACCTTATCGAATTTACCACTGGCTCTGGGAACGAAAGCCATTAACATGCTTTTTCCAGCTCCTGAGATCGGCCCGCCTTTAACCAAGCTACGATGTAATCTAGTGGTGTTATCATGTGACGTTACGTCATGTGATGTCACCTCAATGTCCCAATGGCACCATAAACACGTCACAAAGTTTGGAGATCTATCTTGTCCCAGGACATCATCACGTGATGTTTCGCACAACTAGTGTAGACGGCGCCAACTGGAACGCACACGAGGAGCGCTACTCAATTTTCATGTGTTTGAAGATACATTTAAAATTATATATATATATATATATATATATATATATATATATATATATATATATATATATATATATATATATATATATATATATATATTATGTGTGTGGGGGGGGGATTTGTCGGCTTAAAACCACCATGTGACTATACATGAGACACCGTAGTGCAGGGCTTCGGAAATTTTGACCCTTTAGGGAACTTTACCGAGCACATGGGCCTACGGCATTTTCGCCTACGTGGAAAATGCAGCCGCCGCTGCCGGGATTCGATCCCACGTCCTGTGGGTCATTTAATGCTTAAGCCTTTAAAGGTTATTCCACGCACTTCAGTTGAAACACTACAGAAGCTGCACGCTCAACATATACAGTGGGTACCGAAGCAGCATGCTGAGATTCTTGCGAGTTTCTATTCAGTATTTTGGGAGTAATCATAAGGATTTATTGCTTCCCTACGTTGTACTTTACATATGAAGGTACCACTTATATGCTTTGAATGATACGCTCATTGAAGGAGAAAACTTCGTTCTATTACAGGATAGTGGCAAAATACTGGACATTCGCATGCTATAGTTTACAGGTGTTAAAGGTAGAGAAACTATTGCATCTCTTCCCTTGGAATGATCTAAAACACGGCTTCGTAGCTTCATGATACGAGCCACTAGCGGCGCTCCACTCACCCAATCACCCAACCTCGAAGTGGTAGAACGGACTGTTCTTTTTTTTCTCTTTTGTAGCTTCTGCTCACTCTTCCCGGGCTTCCGGTATTTCTGATTTTTATAGTAATTATATTCAAGCTAAGCACTTACCTCATTATTATAAAAAATATTAGTATGAACGTTTAATATTATTATGATAGTTATCAAAACTACTAAACTGCATTTTTTTTTTCAGATCGCGCACTGTGAGTTCCACTATGGGTGGAGAGCCTGTGCAAATCTTGCGCGTCATTGATGACCAGAGAGTTGAATTCAAGGACACTGAGCTTCAGCGCATTCTGTTGGCCGACAATGTGAAAGATAAGCCGGTCGTCGTGATATCGATTGCCGGATCGTATCGACAAGGAAAGTCCTTTTTTCTAAGCTTCTTTTTGCGGTACCTGAGGAGCAATGATCGATCGAAATGGATGGAGGACACAGATGCCCCTTTACGTGGCTTTAAGTGGAGGGCCGGCTGTGAGCGCGAGACAACGGGCATTATGGTTTGGAACGAAGTTTTCACGGTGAGGCATTTGCACAGTAGACATGGTGGTTGAGTAATTGCGCCCATTTTTCTAGATGACCGACTCGAATGGCGAAGAAGTGGTGGTATTGCTCATGGACACCCAAGGGACCTTCGATTCCAAGTCCACAACGAAAGAGAGCATGACCATATTCTCTCTCTCCATGATGACCAGCTCTGTGCAGATTTACAACGTAATGAACAACATTCAGGAGGACCATCTACAGAACCTTCAATTTTTCGCTGAGTACGGCAGGCTTGCGCAGAAGGTATTTACAAGACCCACGTAACGTACTCTTCACAGCAGCTGCAGCTGACGCGTACCGTTGCAGGGCAATGAAACAAGGCCTTTCCAGAAGCTCTTGTTTCTGGTGCGAGACTGGAACTGGCCGGACGACTACGAGTTTGGCTTCAGTGGTGGCAGATCACTCGTCGAGAGTCGTCTGAACATCACAGAAGAACAAGCTGCTGAGTTGAGGACGTTGCGGCAAAGCATCTTGTCTTGCTTTTCGGAAATTGAAGGATTCCTGCTGCCCAGCCCTGGGGAGAAGGTGCAATTTTTTTCTTACTATTGTACGGTTCAGTCAATCAAGCGTTGAAGTATTTTATGATGAATAGTGCTTCATATTTCACGCGTGGGATCATTATACTTAGTGCACTATATACGTTGAAATATTTTCAAGTAGAACGAATAATATATATAATTGAAGAGCAGATGTTTCTTTGTAGTAAAGGCACATTTGAGGCACTACCTTTAAAAAGTGCGCCACCGCTTCGGTGGCAATACCGTTTCAGTGCTTCCCTGCTGACGCATAAGTCACTGTTTCTGTTTCTTCTGTGGCTTTAAAGTTTGAATGGAGGTAAAATGCTTCTAGCGGTGTGTACTAGTTGATGACAGGGCATGATAAAATATACCAGAGAATCTATTCAGCAACAGCACAACATGGAGCAAAAGACGGTAGACGAGAAGACCCACAAAGAATCGCTATCAATTCATGCTTTGTTTCTCTAAAAATTCTTAATCAGTTTTGGAAGTTTGCAGAACCCTTCATTAAGACGTGCTTCATAACGGTATCCTTATCTTAGCATTTAAAATCTGTATATTATTACTATAAGGTTTAAGTACATAACTTTGATGCACTATTTTACAAAAGTTTGATGCACTGTTCCGTTTAACCAATGAACACAAGTAATCTTGTGGTATTAGAGAAATTTTAGTAGCAAAAAAATGTAGAATAGATTTGGAGTGGGTTGGGCTATGTAAGGGGAATGTCGAGAAATTTGGGACAGTTGGAGGAATAAGTCAGCGCGTATATTCATTCTGCAGTTACTTCAAAGGCGTTAGCTGACAGCTCATTCAATGGTGCTGGCAAACTGAATGCATAATTGCATTGAAGAGCGTCTTCGGCGAACGAAGCTTTGTGTAGCTCGTAGTAACTTTTTCACGTGGCAAAAGTAAGTTTCCTCTACCACAGTTGTATTGCTCTCAGAATTCAATTCTTTTGCGGCGGCTACTATCAATTTTGTTCCGAAAACACTCTTCATCGCTGTACTTGTTTTGTTTAAAGTTAAGGCATTACGAGAAGACTTTAGCCATGGAAGGTCGTTTACTTTGGAAAACGTAGCTTCAAAGGCATGGGACAGTAAAGCTGAGTGAAGAATGGGCACTGTCCCAATAATATCTTACTTCTACACCATGGTACCAAGTGCAAAAAAGAACAGTTGGGAGGCATACGATTGAACAGGAACTTACAGAGGTCAGCGCAACAGTCTTAATATACATAGCTCATCCCTCCGTCGTAGGAATTGATATCACTCAAACGAAAGGGAAATGGGTTTTAATAGTACAGTAGTGCTTATTTTCCAGTGATATATGAGAGATAATACAATTTACGTTTGTGCTGGGCATCTGTAGCACAGATTGACGTGAGGACTAACGTTCATGACTACGATTGAACCATTGTGATGGCTCAAACGGTTAACGTATACGCAGACACAGCGAATCGTGAATGTCGCAATAAGATGACGTCAAGAGGCACATAATAAACACTGACACTTGATAGTCCCTTCTTTAAAACGTCGTCAACTAAAGAAAGAAAGGACATAGTATACGCTTTCGAACAATAGGTAGCCGGCGCCTGCACTCCAGCTACATGGGAGACCGACGTGCATAGCTTGGGCACCAAACGTACGCATGTGTTGCACGTCCCTTTAGACTCGGTCTCTCTCTACGAAGCCACGACATTCGCCCGTTCACATCGGTGTCTGTCTGCAGAGCTTATTGTAGCAGTTTTGTTAGTCGTTCTTGAGGCACTCTAGGGAGTCAGATTTCACACAATCTCGAAGGTTATCTTTTAAGCGCGTGAATGACGTTCCCTATCGATACAAGCATCTGTCAGGGCACGTTGCATCACTGTACCGCACACGGATGATGACATCACCCAGCTCGTTTGCACTGCAGCTCACCCTACCCTGCCGACGATGAGCATTTTGCGATAAAGTATGTGCGAGAGATCCGAGGCGCGCTCTTGAAGTACCTGATATGTGTCCCACTGTCTCAGTTAGTAAAGAAAAAAAATGTCCCGCTATCTCAGTAGGTGAAGCGTCAGGCACCTGCCGTCACGTTCGATGCGTCATAGCTTTCGTTTCCAGCGGCTGATATAGTTGTTGTTTTCAACCGGTTTTGTATATTCTACCACGCACCATACACGTGGCGGCACTACGTCACTGGAGTCATAGTGGACGATCGAATAAAGCACTTTCATGTTAAAAGAAGCGCAGCACAGTCGAGCAGCCATTACATCCCACCCAAAAAAGAAGTAAAATAACGTTTCCTGGAAGATTGCTGTTTTTCAAGTAAAGATGACAAACTTGCCGTGACGGATTAGACAACGACATGTCAGGTTTCGATATTGACTGGCATGACCTCAGTGAAATCAACTGAGCTACTGAAGATACAGAAGTGTCGAAATTCAATGTTAGTATCGTCTGTTTACGTGAAAAAATGGCGCTCATAACATGGTCGAAGTCTGTAGCTCTGATAACATGTCAATGTCACTGCGCAGTTCCTGCGGAACAAAACAAAGGTGCACTAAGTTATAACTCCCTCCTAAAGAAGATACGATTATCTATCCAATTACGGGCATTGTGATGATGCTCCCAATGTCAAGAACTCTCGATGCAGCAAAGTTTTATATTGAATGTTAGCCATTGGCTTATAATAATCACTGAAGACATTTGTATCATTCTATTACAGATGCTTTTTTCCTCTGTCCCAGCCACTTACTATACAACTGTACGTGGTAAATAAACTAAACTAAACTCGACTCAACATGTCTCAAACCTTCCAAACCATGTCTCTCTTCACCCACTGAGGTGGGTGTAATGGGGCAGATTTTAGCTATCACAAAATATTTTTACAGCTGTACCAGTAGCCATAGGAATCATTGCGTCTCAGATGTTTTAAAGCTTGTTTAGAATTGTATTGCAATCAATCAAACACCCTTCTGCATTTAAGTTCAATCAAATAAAAGTACAACTATGAAATGTGTCACAATACTTCTTACTGGCTCTATAGTGTAACGAGTCATAAGCTCCCAACAGTCGCCTTTGGTAGAGTAAACGGTCCCGCCACCAGTGTTCTCTGAAGCATTGTGCACCAGCAGAGAAAAAAAATTGTCATAGCTGGGAGGAAAATAGTAATTGTAGTTTACAAGCGTCACAGTTAATACTTCCCTGTGTCTGATCACAGTGAAGTAACAACTGAGACGCTTATTCGCGTTCGTCTTAACCTGTGAGCACGTTCTGTGCGTTATTTGTGCGAGAAAAATGCGGGGCATCTTTCAATCTGCTTGCCGTTCTGAGCGTGACGTTCCAATTTGTTGTGAACGCATTCATTGCTTTGTTTTTGGGGCAATGCTGTGACTTTTTTTTCATCTTTAGTTTTTTTTATATACAGATATTATACATATACGGTGCGTGATGGCAGCTTTGCCAACGGTAAAAAACCAGCCGAGACTGTCCAGCTGGTTTCTATCACAATAATATTTTACAGCTTCGTTTCATCATATGGCGCTGACGGAGAAAAAAAAATCGTGCTGCGAACGGTAGAGAAATATTTGGATTGCCGCTGTACGGGCGCACCTCTTTGCTTTAGAGTAATTGGCACATCGCTGGTCTGCAAAGTTATGGCTAACAGCACAGCAGTCAATTTTCTTTCTTGCAAAATCGTAGTGACCGCAAAAAGTTATTGATACCTCGCAAATTTTTCGGACTTGCAGCAGTCGCCTTAAGAAAGTTCACGACATTCTGCATGACGTCACTGAGCCCGCTTAGCAGTGCTTTTTAAGAACTTGTTCCGGATTTCTTTTACACATGTTTATATTTCTCGAAATGTCTGGTTGCGCAAATCTGTGGACATTGGCGCAGATGATCACATAATTATATTGGTTCGCAGAGAAGGTTGTTTCGCTTACATCTTACGCTGCCGTATCAGTAATAGAGCTATATCTTAATACGAATTGTTTCAGGGAAAGCGACAGACCCATTTTTCTTTTTCTTCGTAGGTGGTGCGGAAAAAGTCGTTTGACGGCCGTCTTGCCGATATCAATGAAGAGTTTTTAGTGGGGCTTCAAGAGTTAGTTCCGTCCATCCTCGCACCAGAAAACCTGTTGGCTAAGCAGGTTAAAGGCAAAAGATTATCGTGTGAGCAGCTTATGACCTTCTTCAGGGTAAGTAGGTGCATCGTTCATGCAGCATCTGCATTACTAATAGCACTTATTCTTCCAGACTTACGTAGAAGTCTTCGGAGGAAGTGGTTTGCCTGAGCCAGAATCCGTGTTTCTGGTGAGTAACGACAGATAATGCTGACAATGTCGTTCTGATGTTCGATTCCTCTCTAGGCGACTGCAAAGGCTACCAATGTGGCTGCTTTGGACCAAGCAAGAAAACATTATATATCTGCGATGGAACAAGTGAGTGAAAATGTCACACACTGTGGTACAAATGATTAAAGTGTAACTGTTTTTCATCTGTGCAGAGGCCTCGAAGAAGTCTTGTTCGACTGCACGAGTTTCATCTCGAGAAGCTGACAGAGGCAAAGAAAGTGTTTGACGACTATCCCAAGATGGGTGGTGACGTAATATCTGGCACGTTCATGGATATTCTCATGAAGGCAAGGCTTAATGCTTCTTTAATTATCTTCCTGAAAGAAGCTGGTGTAAAAGCCATGAGAAGGTATACTTGTTCAACAGTGAACGATAGGGAAGGACCGCTGATTCTACTCTTTACTAGTTATACCAACCACAAATAATAATGGTAAAATATTAAAATATTATGGATATTTATTATCAAATGCGAATCATTTCTTGGGGAACCTCGGTTAGTCTGACCGTATCTATCTATCTATCTATCTATCTATCTATCTATCTATCTATCTATCTATCTATCTATCTATCTATCTATCTATCTATCTATCTATCTATCTATCTATCTATCTATCTATCTATCTATCTATTTGTCTTTCTGTCTGTCTGTCTGTCTGTCTGTCTGTCTGTCTGTCTGTCTGTCTATCTGTCTGTCTGTCTGTCCTGCCACCTACGGCTCATAGCTCTCCTGGCCGTTGAGATAATAACATATATACAAAAAGTTGTATATCATAACATGACTGTATGACGAGCTTAAGTAACTGCTTCCAAGATGAAATGAAAATCATGCCATGCATGTCATGAATGTAATAATTTCAATGTCATGGTCATGCTGCTCCTGCGGTGGTTTCGTTCACTTGACAAATCACATAACTGGTATGGTAGGACATGACTCTATGGCGAACATAAGGGACAGGCTTTCATGTGGAAATCATGACACGCGTGCCATGAAAAACATGACTAGCACATAACACGCCCATGATGTGCTCGTAATCATTTCGCTAGATTCCTATATACCAAATTTGGCATTACGTGACGTGAATGATTGGAGAAGCTATAAGACTGGTTCGAACATGATAACCCTGGCGTGCATGTCACCAAGAACATGACTGCATGCCACGCTAATGATGCAGTAGCGATCCTTTCACCAAATTCACAAATACCAAATTCGGCATTACGTGACGTGAGTGGGTCACGAAGGTATGAGACTGGTGGAAATATAATAATCATTACATGCATGTCATGTAAAGCATGACTACATGCTACGCTTATAGTGTGCTCATGGCCATTTCGCTAGCTTAATATATACCAAATTTGGTATTACGCCACGTAAGAGATGACGAAGCTATGTGACTGATGCAAACATTATAATATGACATGCGTGTAATGTAAGAACATGACAACTTGGCATGCTCATGATGCGCACTCAGCCGTTTTGCTAGCTTCACATATACCAAATTTGGTATTACGTGATGCCAATGGACGTCCAAGGTAAATGGCCCGTCCAACACGATAATCATGACATTCTTGTCATGTAAAACGTGACTGCATGCTACGCTCATTGTGCCTTCGCGACCATTTCAGTAGCTTCCCACATACCAAATTTGGCGTTACGTGGCGTGAGTAGATGACAAAGGTATATGAAGAGTGCAAACATGATAGTTATGATATGTATGTCAAATGAAAATATGAATACACATCACGCTCACGATTCGCTCGTGGCCGTTTCGCTAGCTTAACGTGTACCAAAATGTGGTATCACGTGACGTGAATAGATTACCAAGGTAAATGACACGTTGAAACAGGATAATTATGACACCTGTGTCATGTAAAACATGACTTCATGGTACGCTCATGGCTGTTTCGCTAGCTTGAAATATACCAACTTTGCTATTATGTGACGTCAATGGACGACAAGCACGAACGTCAGGCGCAAAAATGATAATCATGGGATGGAAGTCATCTACAGAACAATTTGTCTGCATCGTAACGTTGTGCTGATTTTGTTTGTTCATTTGTAGCCCGGAATTCATGACAGATACCAACTCTGAAGGATTGGCCAAGAAAAAATATAGTATTGTATCGACAATAACTGTACTGCTTCTTGCAAAAAAAGAAGAAAAAAACAGATATAGAAGAAAGACAGTATATTAAAAAAACACTTTCAGAGAGTGAGGAAAAAACAACAAGAAAATAATCCCTAATATAATACCTATACCGTTATTTTGGGAGCCGACCAGACATTTGAGTTTGCCAAACCCGATTATTTTAAGATGTTTCTCTCAGACTTATCCACATTTCAAAATTTTCTTCCCAACCCACTTTTCTTTGTGAGTATTTGTTAAAGTGTGCCTTGTGTTGAAATACGTTTAGTCTTGAAATAAATTACATACCGCATCGCATACGTCTCTGTAGGAAATTCCCAAAACGGAGGCACTAAAATTTAGAGCATTTTCAGTGATTAATTTTAAACCTTGCTTCACGAACGGAATAGCTAGAAGTCTTTTCTTATATACTGCGTAGTTACGACATGAAACAAAATAATGTTCAATAGTTTCTGATTCTTCGCAGAACGAACGAATAGGGGAGAGTGTCAGACCAGCTTTGTCTAATGATAAAGATTTAATGGGGGAACACGGCACCTAAATCTGAAGATAACAACTTCAAGTTTTTTTTTTCGACAGACTCCAATGAGAAGTCCATGGAAATTTGAGGTGCTGATAATCTCACCATTTTGTGATATATTTCAAACCATCCGCAAAAAAAAATAGAGAATTTCTTATGTTTAGCTCTTGCTAAGTATTCCAACCTAATGTAACAATTCAGTGTTTCTCATTTGTGCTTCGCATATTATTCATTTCCACTTCACGTGTCATCTACCAATTTTATTATTATTATTATTATTATTATTATTATTATTATTATTATTATTATTATTATTATTATTATTATTATTATTATTATTATTATTATTATTATTATTATTATTATTATTATTATTATTATTATTATTATTATTATTATTATTATTATAACAGATCATGCCCCGCCGCGGTGGTCTAGTGGCTAAGGTACTCGGCTGCTGACCCGCAGGTCGCACGATCAAATCCCGGCTGCGGCGGCTGCATTTCCGGAGGAGGCGGAAATGTTGTAGGCCCGTGTACTCAGATTTGGGTGCACGTAAAGAACCCCAGGTGGTCAAAATTTCCGGAGCCCTCCACTACGGCGTCTCTCATAATCAAATGGTGGTTTTGGGACGTTAAACCCAACAAATCAATCAATATAACAGATCATGCATATTTAGCCAGCCTAGGACTCACTGCAAACTACTTCTGTGAAGACACACAAAACAATACTACTTATGGTGATGCAAAAGTGTCTCAAGAAAAAATACGAACTAAAAGAGCCAAAATGTAAGAGCGAAACGCATGAACAACGGATAAAAATACAACCTTGCAGGATAAGTCACACTACATTCAGCAATGTGCAAAATAGTACGAAAGATGGAGGAGTATATAGTATGTACGACTCGCAACACAAGCAAACTGCAAAGCGCCCTTGACAATAATTATTGTGACGCATAAAATTTACAGATATGAAAAATGTAAAAAGTATTGAGACTTTATTTGCTGTGGGCCTTTGAATGTGTGCAGATTCAGGCATATATATGAAACAGTCTTTGTTATTCGGTTACCTTACGTAAAAAAAAGAAATGCATACATTTGAGTAGTTGGAGCCCTTATGGCTAACTACTATCTCTAAAAGGAAGTAAATCAGCGAGATGGCGACGGCAAGGAAGCAAAGGCGAGAATAAATAAACAGTACAAGACTAGATGCAAAAAATGCGTACGTGCCACTTGCTCGTTCTACATTCCATTTACTGATTTTGCATCTGCTTCCTGCTACAATGACTGCAACTACACTGTATTAAGTGGCAAGTCTTTTTTGTGTTTTAACTAAGCAGACGGCTACCAGCTATGGCACCTTAACACGTCAGTTTTTGCGCTGCATAAAACGACGGCGCATATTGATTTGACGGCTGTGATGGTGTGGGCTTGGACGATGGTGAATTGCAAAAAGCACACACACACAAATCTAGGAACATGGTAAAGTATATTGGTTCGCCGAAAATTTATCTGGAGCACATCCAGTATGACGCACCTCTTAATTGCCCAATGGATATGTATTAGTCCTACAAGAATTTCTAATGATGACATCGCAGTTCTGGCAAAAAAACTGAGGTGATAAATCTATCAAAGCTTTTACTGTTTATATTATGTGGTTGTTCGATCTAACTTCTGAAGGTGTGATTTCACAGGCCACGTGACTTCAGGATGGCTTTCAATCCATTCACCAGGAGCATGTGTTATTCTTTTCGTCGTGAACCATCAAATTTATTCGTCAAAAGTCTTTTTATTGATTGATTTGTTGGTTTTAACGTCCCAAAACCATCATATGATTATGAGAGACGCCCTAGTGGAGGGCTCCGGAAATTTCGATCACCTGGGGTTCTTTAACGTGCTTCGTCAAAAGTCTGTCATTATACTTTGCTAGCTTTGGCATGTTTTAAGGAGCCAGCAATGAGGGACAGAAGAACGGACGGTTGATGAAAAAAAAAACACGGCGCCGGCAAGGTGTGTTTCGTGTGTTACACGGCCACGCAATAACCAAAAGACGTACAAGGTTTCTCGGTTATTGTCTCGCCATTGACGAAGAATCTTTCTGTTTCCAATATGGGTATCGTCACCGTATCTCGTACTGACAATAAAGAAGTAGTTGCAGTTCTTTTTCAACACAAAAAAAAAGAATTTTGAAACTGACCATCTATATGTGTCACGCAAACAAACTGAACTGTGAACGCATAATATATGCAGCCTGAATACTCTAGCACGTAGTGTGTCCTCTACGTCTGTTCAGTTTGTTCTTCGCTAATACATATTGTCGCTTTTGTCTATTGTAGCTAATGATCGAGCTAATCCACTTACTCCATGTTGCACGCATATTGGTGGGATCACCCGTTTACTTTTTGTTTTTATTTAGCAATAACATATTCATGCACCCTCCGGCATTTGTCGGCCACTTCTGCTGACCTAAAGTGCAATATTTCCTTGACATGAAGATTATAAATTTGATGCGGTAGCCTTATAGCAAGAGAACCTTTAAACGACAGTGATATTTTATTTGAGAAAATTCAATTTCGTTGATTCAGTGCCCTGTTCGTTTGCTTGCGTCTGTTTAAATGCTAAAGATGGCTTTCCACAACGTACAACTTCATAGCGGCCTTACTTTTTTTATTACCATGTGAATTAACAATCAGTGTTCAAGTAAATATTTTGCGCATATATCTACTCAATAGAAATATTTATTTATAGCTCTTCCTAAAAGCGCCCTCCGACATCGTTTTGATGTTTCACCATGGAACGTGCAATAGGTTTCATCGACGCCGTTTGTGACGTGAAATGAGCAGCTGCGAGGTGCTCCTGATGCCGAATCACCTGCGCCATTGTGCTCAGAAACGAAAATTGTTTGGGCTGTGATCTGCTTCAAGATGAGAATTTAGCTGGCCCGAGTATGCATCTCTCCTTATCACCAGAGGACCACTACCAAATAACTTCCGTAATCAATGCCAACTCATCATCAATGCAGTTCATCATCTGCGGATATTTTATGTATTCTCTGAGCTTATACGGCGAGCGAGTTACTGACGCCACTGGTGCAAACGTAGAAGATCATGGCTATTACCATGGGTCATGTGTTGATATGGTAATATTTTTTGCATATCGCTTCATAAATGGTGACCACATGAAGAATACAAATGTATAAAGCTTGGTATTAGGTATAATATTTGTTCAGAGCACCCTCAACATCTTGAGTTGATTAAGGTGCTGAGAAGGACTCGTAATTTAAAGGAACTGTGAGGAGGTTTATTAGCCGTTAAAGACAGCGACCAGACAGCGTGAAGAACCGTCCAGCGATCGGCACAGCAACGAACCGAAGCACGAGCCGAGAGAGCTGGGCGTTGGCGATGCTGCTTGCTGCAGACACATCTTCTTCTTCACAATCACCCCCGCTGAAAAAGGAGCCATCTTGGCGACCTAAGAAGTTTAAGGGAGAGGCTCCTGATATGGTTTTAGGCGGGAAACATGGACGATGTCACGTGCACGCCGGCGCATGTCATCCGATCGGGAAACTGACTCAATTAGGTAATTAACCGGAGAGGTTTTCTCTAAAACGGTGTGAGGCCCCTCGTACCAGGGGACAAGTTTTGATGAGAGTCCCGGAGTTTGGTATGGGATGGCAAGCCACACGAGAGACCCTGGGACATAGTTGGGATCTGGAAGACAGGTGCAACGGCTTTCTTTCTGGCGTTGCTGCTGGTCCGAGGTGAACGCACGGGTGAGCTGGCGGCACTCTTCGGCTTGTCGAGCAGCATCGGAGATAGGTGGACATTCGGAAGCATCAGGATGGTAGGAAAGTAGAGTATCAATTGTATAGGAAGGGTCACGTCCATAAAGAAGAAAGAAAGGTGAAAACCCCGTGGTTGTTTGTATTGCAGTATTGTATGCAAATGTCACGTATGGGAGAACACGGTCCCAGTTGCTATGATTAGATGCCACGTACATTGAGAGCATATCACCCAGCGTGCGGTTAAACCGTTCCGTTAGCCCATTAGTCTGCGGGTGGTATGCTGTCGTTTTCCGATGAATGACGTGGCATTCCGAAAGCAGAGCTTCGATGACCTCGGAGAGAAAAGCGCGGCCTCTGTCACTAAGAAGCTCTCGAGGTGCACCATGTTGAAGGATAAATTGACGTAAAATGAAAGAGGCAACATCCTGAGCGGTAGCGCTCGGTAAAGCGGCTGTTTCGGCGTAGCGTGTTAGATGGTCGACCGCCACTATAATCTACCGATTGCCATCTGGTGTCAATGGAAGGGGGCCGTAGAGGTCAACGCCAACGCGATCAAAAGGCTTGGCAGGGCACGGAAGTGGCTGCAATTCACCAGTAGCACGTAGCGGTGTTGATTTGCGTCGCTGGCAGTCAGGACAGCACTGCACGAATTTGCGTACGAAATTGTGCATGCCGCGCCAGTAATAGCGATGGCGAAGGCGTTCATATGTTTTGAACACCCCGGCGTGGCCACATTGTGGATCGTCGTGAAGAGAAGCGCATACCTGCGATCGCAAAGTGCGTGGAATGACCAGTAGCCACCGGCGGCCATCAGGAGAGTAGTTGAGTCGATGGAGAAGTTGATCGCGGATGGCAAAATGGAAAGCTTGACGTCGGAGGGATCGAGATACCGGAAGGTTGGGCGTACCGGATAGGTATTCGAGAAGAGATGCGATCCACGGGTCACGACGTTGTTCGGTGGCAATTGAGAGAAAATTTAACGATGACAAGTATGGAGGCACGTGTTTCCGCACGTCGGATCTGGTGGCAAAGGTGAGCGGGACAGGGTGTCAGCGTCAGTGTGTTTGCGTTCACAGCGGTATACGGCGCGAATGTCTTACTCCTGGATGCGGAGTGCCCATCGCGCAAGGCGGCCAGAAGGGTCTTTCAGCGTGGAGAGCCAGCAAAGCGCGTGGTGATCAGTTACTAGATCGAACGGGCGGCCGTATAAGTATGGCCAACACTTTCCAAGCGCCCACACCAGAGCCAAACACTCTTTTTCTGTCACGCTGTAATTAGTTTCGGCTTTCGTCAGAGTGCGGCTAGCGTAGGCTATATGTATACAACGTATTCTGAATAGCCGGGATTTCGTTGGGCGAGGACAGCACCTAGCCCGACGCCGCTGGCGTCGGTGTGCACTTCGGTAGGAGCCGTCGGGTTGAAGTGGTGAAGAATAGGTGGCGAGGTGAGCAGAGGGCGCAGAGTAGTGAAGGCAACGTCACATGCAGGGGACCAGGAGGAGAGGTTCACGTCACCGCGAAGAAGCTGGGTTAATGGTGACATGATGGATGCAATATTGCGAACAAAGCGCCAGAAATATGAGCATAGGCCTACAAAACTGCGAAGTTCCTTCATGGTCGTCGGCTTGGGAAATTCTGCGACTGCTCGAAGTTTTGCTGGGTAAGGTAATACGCCGTGCTTTGACACGATGTGGCCTAGGATGACGAGCTCGCGTGCAGCGAAGCGGCATTTTTTCAAGTTAAGCTGCAGGCCAGCATTGGTCAGGCAAGTCAAAAGCTGCCTGAGGCGAAGGAGGTGCGTAGGAAAGTCGTGCGAGAAAACCACGACATCGTTGAGGTGGCAGAGGGACATATTCCACTTGAGGCCACGTAGCGTATTATCCATAAGTCGTTCAAACGTGGCGGGCGCGTTACAAAGTCCAAAGGACATGAGGTTAAACTCGTATAGTCCGTCATGTGTAATAAATGCAGTTTTTTTGGTGATCGGCTTCAGCCATTGAAACTTGCCAGTAGCCAGACCGCAAATCTAGTGACGAGAATTCCGCTCCGTGAAGGGTGTCAATGGCGTCATCAACGCGTGGCAAAGGATATACGTCCTTGCGGGTTATCTTAATCAAACGACGATAGTCTACGCAAAATCGTATAGATCCGTCTTTCTTACGCACCAGGACGACAGGAGACGCCCAGGGACTGTGAGATGGTCGAATGACGTCTCTACGAAGCATATCTTCGACTTGATCGTTGATGACGCGGCGCTCTTCAGTGGAGACACGGTATAGTCTTTGACGCAGTGGCTGGTGTAGGCCGGTGTCAACATGATGCATGACTTGCGACGTGCGGCCTAGTTGAGGTTGGGACACATCGAAGGAATTCCGGAACTCATGCAGAAAATCAAGCAGGTCGGCATGTTCGGTGGGAGTGAGGGTGTCGGCGATGGCGCTGGAAAACGTATCCTTGGACGACTCCTCGAAGGCCAACAGTGATTTTGGGTGGTCGCAGTAGTCATCCAGGACTTCAACCAAAGACGAAGGGTCGAGATCCTGCACGCGGCTGAGACATTCCCCCGCAAGCAAAGTGACAGGTGTGGAAAGCGGGTTGAGTATGAACATATTGCTTCTTCCGGCGCCAAGGTCAATCGTTGCGAAAGGCAGCGGCAGAGCTCGACGACTCGTGAAGATATTGGAAGGCATAAGAAAGACTGTAGCGTCAGTCTAGGCGTTGCATGAAGCTGGAACAAGTGCGAAATTTTCAGGTGGAATATCAGTGTCTTCATGCACGAACAACTTCGGCGGCTGATGAAGAGCGTCAAGTAATGGGACATCACAAAAGGGTGAAAACTCAACTTCAGCGCGTGCGCAGTCAATGACGGCATTATCGCGGGATAAGAAGTCCCATCCGAGGATGACATCATGCGAACAGTCAGCGAGGACAATAAACTCCACAATGTAAACAATGCCTTCGATGGACACTCTTGCAGTGCAGGCTGCGAGAGGCGTTACTTGCTGTGCACTTGCGGTGTGGAGTGACAGTCCCGAAAGCGGCGTCGTGACTTTACGTAATACACGGCAGACATTAGCGGCAATAACAGAAACAGCGGCGCCGGTGTCTACAAGGGCGAAAGTAGAAGAACCTTCAACAGTTACTGCGACCACGTTAGCAGGAGAGGGGCGAGGGCTTAGACAGTTTAAAAATGGCGCAGTTTTTGCCTCTTGAACTGCGGTGCTTAGTTTTCCTGGTCACAAGGTCTGGGCCGGCGACGCTTCGCGGAGGGCGATCGCCGACGAGGAGAGGGTGCGCGCAGCATCATGAAGTCGGGGTCGTTAGGAGGGGCATAGCGAGGTGACAAGACCGGCCCGTATTGCGCGAAGGGTTTTGCTGCCGGGATGCGATGATCGGACATGGTCGCCGAACGTCTGAGGTCGACGGCGGCAGTAGCGGGCAACGTGTTCGAGAGTAAAGCAGGCGTAGCATATCGGTCGGTTATCGGGCGTCCTCCGAGAATTGGCGACTGGTGGTGCCGCCCAAGGTGCAGTATAAGCAGCCGGGTGTGCGGGCTGTGAGCGCGAGGTGTAGGGTGGTTGCGGAAGCCTACGCACAGCGTCTGCAATGTGAATAGCGCTGCTACCGGCTGCATCACTTGCGAGCAGGCGACAGGAGGAGCCACAGGCTGCGCTGCATACGTTAGGAGCGCGGCCACAGGCTGCACGGCTGGCGGATAGGCGACAGGAGGGCCTACCAGCTGCGCGGCACGCTGGCAGTGCGCACGGCTGGATAGAGGCGGCTTGTGGTGAGCAACAGGAACAGCTTGGGCTACCTCTTCCGAAATAGCAGTGCGAAGCGGGGCAGGTAGACGGGTAGTGGTCTCGTGAGTGAAGGGCACTCGGGAAAGTTGGCGGGCGACTTCCTCACGGACGAAGGCTCGAACTTGCTGAAGCAGCGGTGAATCGTCAGGCAGGGTGTCGAAACTGGACTGTGACTCACCACCATGCTGAGGCTGCCGAGTCAGAGTGCGTTGCTTCTTCAACTCGTCGTAGCTCTGACACAAGCTGACGACTTCGGAAACTGTGCTCGTATTTCTTGCCAAGAGCATTTGAAATGCGCCGTCGTCGATGCCCTTCAGGATGTTTTTGACCTTGTCAGATTCGGGCATGGTGTCATTCGCACGTCGACAAAGGTCGACGACGTCCTCAATATAGCTGGTAAAGGTCTCGCCAGTCTGCTGAGAGCGGACGCGCAAGCGCTGTTCTGCCCTCTGCTTGCGAACAGCCGGCCGACCGAACACTTCAGCACATGACGTCTTGAGGACGCTCCATGTGGCGATGTTGTGTTTGTGGTTATTAAACCACGATTCGGTGACGCCAGTGAGATAAAATATAACGTGGCCCAGCTTGTCGGCTTCATCCCACTTACTGTTGGCGCTCACCAGTTCGTAGTGCTCGAGCCAGTCTTCGACGTCGGTCCCATCCGCACCGCTGAAGACCTTCGAGTCCTCTAGGCCAGAGCAGTTGAGTCATCCTAGGCCAGAGCAGTTGGCCATCCTAGGCCAACTGCTCTGGCCTAGGATGGCCAGAGCAGTTGAACTGGAGCGAAGGCGTCGATGTAGTGGCGTTGGCAGTCGTGACAGGTGGTAGCGTGCGGCTTCGCAGCTCCAGGGTGTAGCAACGGGGATTAACAGCACCTTCCACCAAATGTGAGGAGGTTTATTAGCCGTTAAGGACAGCGACGAGACAGCGTGAAGAACCGCCCAGCGATCGGCACAGCAACGAACCGAAGCACGAGCCGAGAGAGCCGGGCGTTGGCGATGCTGCTTGCTGCAGGCACATCTTCTTCTTCACAGAACATTCATATATTACTCATTAGGTAACTAATATGAGTGAAAATACGTGAAGTTCACGCTCTTCAAAGAGCGTGCAGTCGCTGTCATGTGTGAAATCGTGGATTTATTTTGAACCGCTTACCTCTTTGAGAAACACAGTATTAGGCAATTGAGTGCAACTGAATTTTTAATTTGAAAAATAATGCTCGCGAAAGATGATGCTCTTATTAAACTAATATCAACAAGAACAAGATTGATAAATATACTCAGAACAATCAAGACAGGGAATTCAAAAACTTGCCTTTCCTATGATAGACAAATGCTACACTAGTGGCAACTCTGCCACCCTACTGGCTTTGTAGTTTTAGTGTTCAGCTGCTGATGTAAAATACACCAATCAGTCCCTTCGGCTTTGCACAAAGTTCCATACATTAGCGCTGAGAGCATTAAATTTAAGGAAAAAGCCAGTTCTTAATAAACAAGACGTTATTAGTGGTACCTAAAGCAATTACAGCCTCTTGGCGTACCACCACACATAATAATAGTCATAGAAAATTTCCCGCTCGACTGTTAAGCGGGCAATCACTACTATCTTCAATGCTCGTAAGGCAAATAGTGATTGTTTCACCAGGCATCTTTTGTAATTGTCACTTGGCTCGTAAAGGTAGTATCGACTGTTTCACTACAGTGTCAGAGCGAAGTGACAATTATTACAGATTAAAAGCACCGTGCAGTCGAGCTTTCTAGTGTGACTGCAGCGCCATAACGTAATGGCTAGTGGAGAAAAAACGCAATAATAGGCTGGGGTCAGTCTAAAAGGAGCGCGATGGTGGCGTCTCCCTGCCCAGGTGGGTGAGCCGATCGCAGCAGAGATACACGGGGGCGCCTAACGGCCAACGTCAACGAACTAAGCATGGGTAGGGCCAGGAACGCAGCTACCTCTGGTCAGCGAATGGTGCCTATAGGCATCTGTTATAAGTGTTACTTGGTTATGTTTGCACCTTTGCTTCACGTGCAATAGAAGGACAGAGGTATTGAGAAGACACAGGTATTGAAAATAGGTATTGAGAAGTTCTACGTAACTATCTCATTCGCATGTCTTGTGTTTACAGGACCTTGAAGAACTGCTGAGTCACTTTGTGGAGGATGAAAAGGAGATCATCAGAAAAGAGCAGGAAGAGAAAGTGGAAAGGGAGAGAGAAAGACAGGAGCAGCAGAAAAGGGAAGAAGAAATGAGACACGAACAATTGCTGGAGAAATTAAGGCAGGAAGCGAGAGAGGCGGAATTGAAGAGAGAAATAGAAATGTTGAGAGAACAGAAGACAAAGATAGAACAAGAACAAGCGCGGGACAGAGAAGTTGACGCGAAGATGGAGAGATTGAAACAGGAATACAATATGAAAATAGAGCTCTTGGAGCTGAAATTGGCGGAAATGAGAAACGCAAGTGACAAGCCACCATTGATATGTGTCATTTCGTGAAGTTGCATGTGTAACAACAGTATGTAACACGTTGCGATGACATGTTAAGATTATGATACACCCATGTGGAAGAATTCCTTTCTTACGCAGCTAGCCCTGAGGGGGTTTTGTTCGATAACCACAGGACTTTAGATGCAAAGGATATAATGATCAGTATGCTGTGGGATTACTTCGAAGTTCAATTTTCTTCAGGGTGGATAGAAGTATTTAGCTGCTGTATGGCGACAAATAAAGCAAGCTAAATAAAACACGCTGTTGTAGTTAATTTCTTTGTGCAGCTTTGCAGTACTTAGCGCACATACTGTGACCGCAAAAAATATGTGAGTTGACAAAAATTTTCGAGAGCTACAAGAACTATCATGTTTTGATTGATTGATATGTGGGGCTTAACGTGCCAAAACCACCATATGATTATAAGAAACACCGTAGTGGAGGGATCCGGAAATTCTGCCCGCGTGGGGTTCTTTAACGTGCGCCCAAATCTGACTACACGGGCGAACACCACTTCCCCGTCCATCGGAAATGCAGCCGCCGCAGCGGGGATTCGATTCCGCGACATGCGGGTCAGTAGCCGAGTACCTTAGCCACCAGACCACCGCGGTGGCGCGACGCTGTCACGTTTTAGTGCACTTCGAAGGATTCTTGTATTTATAATGTTTTATAAAGCTAAGTGAGTGAGTGAGAAAGGAAAGGCCGGGAGGTTAACCAGATATTGGCATCTGGTTTGCTACCCAGCGCTGGGGGTGGGGAAGTAGGGGCAAGAAAGAGAGGTTAGAGAGAGGGGAAAAAACGCACGCGCACTCATAAAAAAAACGAAAACACACACTGGAGGGCGTCCCAGCTACAACCGTTCAGCATGGCCGGTCAATCGCAAAGAGTTCAGCAGCACTTTCAGGGCCCTCTTCTGTGAAGTCGCATCCTGACGATACTGCAGAATTTCCTGCTCCGACAGAGGCTGATCATCTAATTTGTTGAGTTCCCTGCGAAGGCATAGTCGCCACCTACTATACGCTAGGCACTCACAAAGAACATGTTGAATGGTTTCCTCCTTGCCACAGTGGCCACAGGCTGCGGTGTCGGCCATCCCAATGCGGAAAGCGTAGGCGTTGGTAAATGCAACGCCCAACCACAGCCTACATAACAGGGTCTGGTCTGCTCGGCGAAGCCTCGACGGGACTTGAAGACTTAGCGTAGGGTCAAGCGAGTACAGTCGCGCATGCTTGAAGTGCGGCTGATTCCATTGCGATGTGGTTTGCCGGCGAGCAAGTCTGCGGAGCTCTCGTGCAGCATCCGTCCTAGAGAGTGGTAGTCGCAGTTTATGATTTTCTGTGTGGGCTGAGCGGGCAGCTTGATCGGCCCGTTCATTGCCGATGATTCCGCAGTGACTGGGCAACCACTGAAATGTAATTTGGTGCCCTTTCTCAGTCAGGTGGTGTATAATCTCTGCTATCTCTAGTACCAGCTGCTCGTGTGGTCCACGGCGTAAGGCTGATAGTAGAGACTGCAGTGCCGCCTTCGAGTCGCAGAAAATAGTCCACTTGCGCGTAGGCTGATCAACTACAAATTGCAACGCGGCACGAAGTGCTGCCAATTCTGCTGCCGTTGATGTTGTTGCGTGAGATGTCTTGAATTTAATTGTCGTGGCCAACCTTGGTATCACTACTGCTCCTGTAGAGCTGTCCGGCTGAACCGATCCGTCAGTGTAGATATGTGTGGAGTCTTGATATTTCTCATACAAGAGAAGTAGTGTGAGCTGTTTAAGAGCCGGTGACGACAAATTGGCCTTTTTCTCGACGCCAGGTATGTTAATATTAATTATTGGTTGAGCGAGGCACCATGGCGGAGTCACAGGTCTAGCGGCAGGAGAGAACGAAGTTGGGATCGACTCACCATGTGCGGTCACTGTTTTGCAGTAAGATGTGCATGGTCGGACCACTGGTAGAGAAGCTAGGTGATGTCGAGGGGTTCGAGCAAGGTGTCGTATATGTGTCCTCAGCACTTCCAGATTAATGTGGGTCTTGATGAGGTTGTCCCTTGTGATGGCGGTAGTCGCCGCTGTTGATGCACTTTGGGGCAAGCCTAAACATATCCGGAGTGCTTGAGCCTGGACACTTTGAAGCATTCGTATGCTTGTTTTACTTGCGTTGGTTAACACAGGTAGGCTGTACCGAAGGAATCCAAGGAAAAGAAACCTGTATAGTCGCAACATAGCAGTTGTGGACACTCCCCAGTTCTTTCCAGCGAAGAACTTGAACAAATGACAGATGCCTGTCAATCGCCTTTTCATGTATGATACATGTGAGCTCCATGAGAGGTCTCTGTCAATTATAACACCTAGAAACTTGTATGATCTGAGGTGACGCATTCTTTCGTTGTTTATCAGAACGCTGTAGTTATGCATTGGTTTGCGCGTAAATGCCACTAGTGCACATTTCTCAGAGGAAATTTCCAGACCTCGTTGACGGAGGTAAATAGCAACTTGAGTGGCAGCTCTCTGAATTCGCGCTCGCAGCTGTAGACGTGTTACTGCAGACGTCCAAACGCAGATGTCGTCCGCGTACATTGACAATCTGACAGTACTTGGCAGATGCTCATTTAGAGCTATTAGCGTCAGGTTGAATAGTACAGGGCTAAGTATGCCACCCTGGGGAACACCACGGTGGCTGTAGTGTAGCGTAGTGTCACCATCCTCGGTTCTCACGAAAAAGGATCGCTCAGAGAGATAGCTGCGTATCCACTGAAACATCCGACCACCCACTCCTACCTCCTTGAGAGCGGTGAGGACAGCTTCATGGGTGACGTTATCGTACGCCCCTTTAACATCAAGAAATAAAGAAGCGCAGAGACGCTTACGGCCTTTTTCGTGCTGCACGTAGGTGACCAGGTCTATGACGCTATCAATTGATGACCGGCCACGGCGAAATCCCGTCATAGCGTCCGGGTAGATGTTGTGATGTTCCAGGAACCATTCTAGCCGTCCAAGTACCATCCTCTCCATCACTTTGCCCAAGCAACTAGCCAGTGCAATCGGGCGGTATGATGTGAGCACCAATGGTGACTTGCCAGGCTTCAGTAATGGAACCAAACGGCTGGTCTTGCAGTTAACTGGGAGGGTGCCCTCTCGCCACGAGTCGTTGTATATCTCGAGGAGGGCACTCCTCGCACACTCACCAAGGTGACACAGTGCTCTGTATGATATTCCATCAGGCCCGGGTGCTGATGTCCGTCTACACAAAGCCAGTGCTGCTTGAAGCTCATGAATAGAAAAAAATTGGTCCAAGGGGTGATCGTGAGATGTCGTGCCACCGCGTGAGAGCGTGGAGATGTTGGGATCTGCGAGTTGACCAGATAAGTTGGCACAGAACTCTTCTGCCACGTCGACCTCCGATCTCTGTTGAGAGAGGGCTAGAGCCTTGAATGGAGACCGCTGAATGGGAGATGTCCGGAGCCCTCTTATTGTCCTCCACAAGTGTGATAAAGGCTTGCGAGGATCTAACGAAGCGCAGAAGGCTGCCCAACGTTGTGACTCTAGCTTGTCTATGCGGCGTTGTATCTTCTTCTGAAGACGTCTAGCGATTCGTAAATCGTCGATTGCTTTCGTGCGTCGGTACCTTCGTTCCGCACGCCGTCGGAGAGCCCGAAGTCGTTCTAATTCCACATCAAATTCGGTTACTCTCGAAGAGCATGTGAGGGTGCACACTGTGTCTTGCACTGTGGACTTGATCACCTCTTCTAAGTCAAATGAGGTGTTCTCTTGACAGCGTTCTTCCATGAGAGATTCAAACTTGGTCCAGTCTACTCTTTGGATAGTTTCGCGTACCTTGCAAGGTGATAATCTTCTGATCTTGACATATGTGGGAATGTGGTCGCTCCCATGTGTTTCTATGTCCGCAAACCATCCGGAACATCTGACAAGACCTCGAGAAACAAAAGTCAAGTCAAGGCAACTGCTGTATCCAGGGCCACGTAAAAATGTTGGGCTGCCATCATTTAACAAGCACAGCTCGTTGTCTGAAGCAAACGTTATCAGACTTCTACCCTTTGCGCTGATCTTCGGGCTCCCCCATAGCGTATGGTGGGCGTTGAAGTCTCCGATGATCACCCATGGGCCAGGAGTGGATGATAGGATGTGTCCTAGTCTTCTGTGGTCAAATCTACTTGATGGCGACAGGTATGCACCGACAACAGTGACAGTAAGACCCCTTTTCTTCACTGTTAAGCATATATATTGGTTATCGTTGTCAGGTGGTACAGGCCGAATAATGTAGGTCAGGTCACGTCGAATAAACAGCAGGACCTTGCTGTTTCCACTATAACAAGCCGACATAAAGGATTCGTATCCGGAGAGTCTAATAGCGCTCGATAAATTTGGCTCGCAGATGACGATGATGGGAAACATATTAGTGAAAACGAACCGACGGAAATCTGCAATGCGTGACTTCAGTCCCCGTGCATTCCACTGAAAAATTGTTGCTTTTTTTGACCTCTTCCCTGAAAGGCAGTGGCTGGTGGGCCATTATCTACTCAAGAGCCGCCAGTACTGGACTCAGAGCGTCCAGTACTTGAAGTGCACTTTTGGCTGACGTTGTGCGCATGTTGTTTAACACAGTGCGAATGGCATTAATTATGGGTCGTAGAAGAGCAATCACTTGCTTATCCAAGTTCCGCTGCTCCTCTGTTGTCGCAGCTTGCTCTGATGAATGCGGCTTCTGATGTGGTTCTTCCACAAGTTGCGTGCGCGTAAGTGGCGGCCAATCTTCAGTAGAGAGAGATCTACTTGTTTTCTGTTTTCCATCGTCTGCGTTCGCCGTGGTGTATTCTGCAGTGGGCGCCGTTCCCAGATGCGTTGGCTTACTTCTTGTAATTGACTGCGGTCTTCGCGAAGATCTTCGACGGTGACGTCGTCGTCTTCGCCGGACTTTTTCTGCGGCCTCTTTGTGGGTAGAGCTGTCTCGCACCATTTGTTTAAGAATAGTAAACTCCTTCTTTATGCGTGGACAGTCTTTGGAAGATGCACTGTGGGCACCTTGACAATTAGGGCACTTTAGTATGGTTGCGCTGCATTTGTCCTCGGTATGTGGTTCTGAGCATCGGGGGCACACTTCGGAGTTCCTGCACGCTCCCTGCACATGGCCGATCTTCTGGCACTTATGACATCGCATAGGTTTTGGAATAAATGGTCGGACCTGGTGACGAAAGTGGCCAACCTTCACATGGGAGGGGAGACTGTCCCCTTTGAACGTAATTCTCACACAATGTGTGTTACCAAGGCGACTGACATTCACAATGACGTTATCTTCATTTGCCGGTTTTATTAGCACTGAAAGATCCGATTCTGGAATTTCAGTGGCGATGTCATAAATTACTCCTGTTGACGTGGTGCTATCAGCTGGTATTATAGACTTGACACTGATGTTACCCAGTTGCGTTACTTTCTGAAGCGCGTTTAGCGCACGTGGGTTCAGCACATCGATTGCCAAGATGTTCTTTCTTGCGTTTAGACGTATTTCTTTGATCTGATTTGGCGTAATATTCTCGAGGTACACAGAGAGCGCTTGCCTGTTCAGCCCGCGTAGACTGTCGGTAGCCTTCAGTGGCACAAACAGGATAGAGTGAGGCCATCGCTGAGGGGCAGTTTTCACGGTAGTCGTGCTTGATTCCGAAGATGCATTGATGATCCGTCGTTTAGCCTTGCGGTACAGGACGGGTTGGAAGCCGTCGTCCGAGGACTCGTCGCTTGATGAGGAGTATAGCTCAGTGTCCTCACTCTCACTGAACGCGTTTCCTCGCTTCCTCGAAGCAGTCCTAGCGGTCGAACCGGACTCGGACGGTGCCCCGTGAGGTTGAACATCCATCACCACGATATATGGGGCGATAGACCCCACAAAGCTTTTATAAAGCTAAAAATTCTGCATCATTAGGAACCTAATCGGAGATGAAGATATTCAATTAGAAAAAAATTACGAAACCATCAAGTTGCATAAAAATCAATGGGTAGATTGGACAACCATGTCACGTCCTCTAGATGCAATTCGCCTCCTAGGTGGTGGTTCATAAATCAACAGTATGCAGTAGGTTTTGTTTAAAATGTAGCTCATAATGTTCTCGACCACACCAATATAGTGCATTTCTCGACGACACAAGCATTGTTTTTTTTTTTGCTGCCTGCGATAACATAATTTTTTTACAAACTAACGCAGTTATTCGTTCTTGTAAACAAAAAATTCTGCAGGGCGCAAGTCACCTGTATTGCATACTGTTTTAGTGCTACCGATTCTACACATACATCGCAAATAATTGATTGATATGTGCGGTTTAAATTCTTAAAACCACCATATGAATGTGAGGCACACTGTGTACTGGAGGGCTCCTGAAATTCTTGTTGCGTTGGGTTCTTTAACGTGCACCCAAACCTGAGCACGGAGGCCTACAGCCTACAACTACTGCAATGGCCAAGCAACATAACAGTATCGTGAGGTGCTCCATCACGTTCATGAACTGGTGAAATCCTAATACCGTAGGCATCTAGCGGCAAATATTTTTTATAGTTCTTTGCAGAAACTCCCAAAAGAACACTCCTCTCGAACAATGCAGCTAGGCATGTTTGATGGCTTCAGCCTCACAATGAAGCAAACAGTGCTTTGCTGACTATAGAAACAGACCGCTCTTTCTTTTGAACATCTCTAGTCCCTGTATGGAGCCTTTGACTTGTACCTTCTATATTATTAGTTGTAATAAGTTTGAGCTGTACATTACAGGCAACGAATCCATACTCCTGATGCGAAGCCAACAAAAGTGGTATAACAAAGGGGTTTGATATATCATACAAAGAATAGAACCTATCTAAAGCAGACGAACAGATTCTATCTAAATAAACTTTACGAAGCAGATTTTTAGTCGGCGTCACACAAAGATATTTGTCGAAGTTCACCCGTAACGGTGAGTACGACAGCATGCAGTCGTATTCAGTAGCACGGCATTTTTTTTTTCTTTCGAGATACCGTAAAGTTTGGTCATTTACTCATGTGCATTACCATTATGCACTGCTCGAACCAGTCCTTTATAATATTCAGGTTGCTATGGAGGGTTTTACTATAAAATGCAAATGAATCAACGAAAAAAAAAATCAAAAGTAAACGGTTTTGAGCGAATAATTTAATTTCGACGCCAGGGCAAATGACATTAACAATATAAATGATATTGGAGGTTGTTTTGGGGAAAAATTACGGATGTCTTCATCGGAGCTGGGCAGAGATACTTGAAAAAGGATTTCTGAATACAGATTTCTCAATACAGTGGTTGGAAGTCAGAAATACAAATACTGCAATTCATTTTTCGTTGACGAAAAAGGATATTTCAGAGATACGTATGCCACAAGTCGCCAAAAAAAAATCCCAAATACAGATACAGCAGTGCATCTATAGAAATACTTTTTTTTTCTTTCTGTGATGACCATATTTTGCAAATACACTAATTAGTGCACGATTTTGTAAACAATTTCAGAGCACTGAGCATTACAGTTTATATTTTTATTGCGGTACGGACAGCGCCTCTAAGACATCACATTGGTGGAGGAAGGACTTATTAAGCACATCACCGGCAATAATTACATAATTACAAGTATCTATTGCAAATAAGAAATGGCTTGCCGCCAAAATGAGTGGCTTGCCACAAACTTACCACACCAAAAAATTAGGCGTGCTGTTCTGGCATTAGCGACAGCGACGTTCAGAGACCGACAACACTGCCTCTGCGCTCCTGCACATTAGTGCGTCGTGGGCTTTGCCACATTAACCATTCTTTATTTGAATGGAAAGTATCGTTGCCCTTCCTATGTGACCGACCAGCGGCACACATTTCGTGTTCTTTGCACGAAACCAAAAATATTCAAAAATCTTCAGTTACCGCTCAGGAGCACTGAAAACGCGCCTAAACTCGGTTTTCACAAAATAAAATTTGAAGAAAACAACCACGGCCTGGCCTCCATAATATCGTGATACTATCAATACATCATAAAAGTTATTTGCTACTGAGATACCAATGCGTTTTTCAAACGCCCTTGCAAAAGACTGCGTCTGAAGAGTGGTATTGCAGCCGTGTTTCGCAACTCTTCGCAACGGTGTCCCGTTCACTTTCTGGCTTACCATTGCCCCCGCGCTTCTCCTTCCTTACATCTGGCGTTCGCTACATGGCGCCGTCTCAAAACAACTGTTACAACAACAGTTTTTGTACTTTTATCACAGCATAATAATGTCCAGTTGGTTTTTAATTAGTTGCATCTTCCTAACCAGACGTGATCTAATAAATATTTGTAAAGCGACAGCACAATACGTTGTGCTGCTAATCAGATTGTGGTTATAGTAACAAAAAACAACACAAGATTGACAGTAATATTACGATCATAGTCTACAGTATTTATGCATTTAAAGCGCACTCTGTTGCGTATAAATACCCAGCAGTCAGTCCCACCACACAGAGAACATTTCTGAGCAAGAGCGCTATAGAACGCTCAGTCATGCTTCCATGTTTATTCCGGTCAAATCTGCTGTGTAGTTGTTGTTGTCGCTATAGCATTATGTTCTGTCATTGACTACGTTTTTGCATCATTCGCGATTTTTTCGTAGGTATTTCACTGAACTGACATCCCAACCATAATAACTTTCAAAGCACTTCTGTGGTGGCTGGCTTAAGTATAATGATTAGATAAAAACCGTATTAAAGGAGCATCATGTATATGACAAGCTTGCAATAAAATAACTGAATGAAAACTAATGTACAGTGGGCCGTATGGTAAAACTTGTTGATGGTATTAAACATTTACACGCAAACACACAGATATATATATATATATATATATATATATTCATATATATATATATATATATATATATATATATATATATATATATATATATATATATATATATATATATATATATATATATATATATATATATATATATATATATATATATATCATCGGCCTGACTACGTCCACTGCAGGACAAAGGCCTCTCCATGTTTCGCCAGTTAACCCGGTCCAGTGCTTGCTGCTGCCAATTTATACTTCTTAATCTCTTCTGCCCACCTAACCTTCTGTCTCCCCCTAACCCGGTTGCCTTCTCTGGGAATCCAGTTAGTTACCATTAAGGACCAGCGGTTATCCTGTCTACGCGCTACATGCCCGGCCCATGTCCATTTCCTCTCCTTGATTTCAACTATGATATCCTTAACCCCGTCTGTTCCCAAATCCACTCTGCTCTCTTCTGGGCCCTTAAGGTTACACGTACCATTTTTCTTTCCATTTCTCGCTGCGTCGTCCTCAATTTAGGCTAAACCGCCTTTTTAAGTCTCCAGGTTTCTGCTCCGTAGCTAAGTACCGGCAAGATACAGCTGTTATATGCTATCCTCTTGAGGGATAGTGGCAATCTACCTGTCATAATTTGAGAGTGCTTGCCAAATGTGCTCCACCCCATTCTTATTCTTCTAGTTACTTCAATCTCGTGGTTCGGCTTCGCGGTTATTACCTGCCCTACGTAGACATAGTCTTTTACAACTTGAAGTGCACTATTACCTATCTCGAAGTGCTGCTCTTTTCCGAAAATGTTGTAAATTACTTTCATTTTCTGCAGATTAATTTTGAGACCCACCTTTCTGCTCTCCTTGTCCAACTCCGCAATCATGAGTTGCAATTCGTCCTTTGAGTTACTCAGCAATGCAATGTCATCGGTGAAGCGCAGGTTACTAAGGTCCTCTCCATTAACTCTTATCCCTAACAGTTCCCATTCTAGGCTTCTGAAAACCTCCTGTAAGCACGCCGTAAATACCATTGGGGATATTGTGTCCCCCTGCTTTACACCTTTCTTGATTGGTATTCTGTTGCTTTCTTTATGAAGCACTATGATAGCAGTTGATCCCCTGTAGATTTCTTCCAGAATGTTTATATATACTTCATCGACGCCCTGATTCCGCAATATATATATATATATATATATATACTGCGTACCAGTGTATGTTTTTGTTGTTTTTGGATACACGTTTAACACTTTCGTTATTGCTACAATGATGCCTGATATATAGCAAATTAGATAATTCATGGCGGTAAAGGGTGCCAAGTAGGTGAACGTAACGTATAGTCAATGCAGCGAAATATAGGTGTACTAGAATGAGTAAATATGTGAAAGATAAGTGATCGAGGTAGCTCGCGCCACAATTTGTGCGACCAGGCCAGTTGAATTGAGCTAGAAACGGTAACATAAGGCACAATATTAGCTTCTCGTACCGGAGCGAGAAATTAACGACAGCCGGATAGAAGTTTGTTATAGGAGTTAGCGAATTCAGAAAGAACCGCTTCAAAGTTGTTTCATTTACGGGAACTTTCACATAAAAGCGGACATGCAAAAGATGGAGTAGGAAGCGCGAATGAGTTGACCAAAGAAGCATGTTCCCGAACAAGCGAACGGATGCTAACGTATACAAGGGGCTGCTCATTCAATGCAATACGTGCGTCATACCCAGCGATGGAAATACAGGGGATGCCCGGCAATGTGCGAAAGAGTATGTTCGCTACAAACAGGCAAGTATAGGAACATCGACAAACATGTGTTAGTCTGCAACGTGCTTTCGTAGCTAACCAGTTGTATATCAACTGGTGTTTTCATTCGTTTAATCTCTCTACTCCTGGTAAGCTGATATGCTGCGGCCACTGTTCCGGATGCACACACTTCACGGTATCCATTTCTAGTTCAGCGTCGTTTTTTCAGCGACAGTTGTTATCTCCCCTGCCCTACCTTTTTCTTGGTCGAACACGTAGATGTCGTCGAGCTATTGTTATTTCTCGGATGTGCCAGTCACCTTCGTTTTCAGTGACGGTGATGAATTAGGAAACACAGCACCTGTTACTTTATATTGATGAACCAAAGAAAAATATGTAGGTGATAAGTTTCTTGCGACACTTTACAACCAATCTAACTGAATCGCTTCGCGGTAAACGCGCTGTCGTAACGCGCCGGTGTGTCAAATAGAATCCGCGAGTATCACAATTGATTACACGCAGTCAGTGCACTTACTCGGCTCTTTGTTTCGCATTCAGCTCGCAGTTTTCTCTTCTCAATCGACGTTATACAAAGGCGTTGTATAGCTGAGAACAAAACATTGGCACAATTTTAGTATGATTTTGAGCGTTGTGAACTAGATAACTAGCGCTAAGTGATATCTTTTTGCTTTGCTTCTTGTTTTGTCATTAAAGGACATCGCAATAGTGCTGATGCGAGGTCTTATGTTCTGAAGTGGCGTGAATATGAACATTTTCGCATTTTGTTGCATTGCACCTACAGCTTGCCTTGTTTACTTGGTACTACGCAAGCGTGGAGGTAACCCAGCGCAATGTTGTCTAGGGGCGAGATTATCAGTTCCGCCAGCCAGCAGCCCGAGTTATAGACAGGGAAGACTTTGCTGTGCAATCTTACTACAAACACCCTAGTATTCTTTGGCTTTTTTTACGCGTTTATTCACGGTTATTGGTGTAACACGCCTATAGCTTGACAATTTATCATTATTGACAGGCTTCTGTTTTTCGTGCCCTTATGCGCCATTTGGTACATCATGCTACCTGAATGCATGCAACCTCTTTCAGCTGATGAACCGTCTGGGGTAAGTGTAGGAAGATTTGCGTGAGTCACTTAATTTTTACGAATGCGTGCGAGCATCGACGAGCAAGGCGCGCGTACTTGCCACTTCAAATCGACGCGCAGCGATGCGAGGAGGCTACGAGGAAAGGGAAGGTCCGGCCCTCCAGCTGCAGTTGGCTCCTTCTTCCAAGGCCGCGACCGCCCAAGATCCTCCTTTCTGTGTCCTACCTTCTTGGTGGTGGATGGTTCGCTTGTTAGTTGCTGCACAGTCGCACGAAGACCGTCGAAAAGAACACATCTTGAGTCGGCTGCGCGGAGCGCCGGCCGCCGACAACCCTTCCCAAACCTGGCCTTCAGTTTTGCCATATCATTCGAGGCAAGATAAATCTAGGTGAGCTACACCGTTGTTAAACACCTTTAAGGTATAGAAGTGGTTGTGAAAACCCAAGCTTGCGCTTCAAAATAGACAGTTTAAAAGCTGGGGCCCAATATAGGCTTGCGTAGGCTACGCCTTGCGTACAACTCTGCCCCACCCTGGCCTTCAGCTTTGGCGTATCATCGAAGCGATAAGCACTGAAGGTAAGCTAATTCGTTAATAAACACTTTTAGGGTATTAACGGCTCTAAAAACTGAAGGGCGTGCTTTAAAGTATTAGTTTCAGTGCTGCAGCCTCCAAGGCCCGATAGTGGCTCAGATATGCTAAGCCTCGCGTACAACCTTGGCCAACCTTGGCTTTCAGCTTTTCGCGTACGATCTAAGGCAGAACACAAGGTGAAATAATCCGTTAAGAACGCTTTTCAGGTAGTATGACTTGTGAAAGCGCAAAGGTGCGCTTTAGAATATGCAATTTTGTGTCAGGCCCCAATAGTCGCTTGCGTATGCTAGGCCTTGCGTACGTTAGGCCTCCGGTTCCTTTGTGTTATATATCGGTGGGGCGGGGAGCTCAAAGGAATGCGACATTGTGCCTATGCAAGCCACTTTGAGCCTCTGCTCTGCAACGGAGATTCATAAAGTTGCTGGAGATTCCTTGGATTTATATTGGCATTGTTCGCGACGCACCCGACGATATATCGAACGTGCCTGGATAGACACGTTTCTTTCGTTAAAGTGTTTATTCAGTACTAAAGCACCAGTACCTCGCCAGCTCTTTTGCAGCATTTACGCAAACCAGTACTGGGCGATTCTCGGAAAACCTAAATTGCCTCTGAATGCCTAAACCACACGACAATACTTATGAAACGATGTTGACTGAAATGATAGCCCCTGTCGTTACGCAAATATTGCGCCTTCTTACGACGAAGTGTTCTCTTTAACGTACCTTAAGAGAAAAACAACTTGCTTCACCACACTTTTAACTTCATTTGAGACGCGATGAAAAATTGTTCAACACGGGGTACCACTACAACCCATGTTTTCAACTTAATTCAACTTAAACTATGTGCTCATACGAATAATGCATTATGCACTGCACCAGGTAGCTAGAAAAAAAAAAATGAACACGTGAAGCTGGTTTACACACCACAACATTGTTTTAGTTTCTTTCACCTCGGAACTCTTTATACTGTGTAAAAAGAATGTGTATGACTTGATTTTTATTTAGTCTAAGTGGAAAGTGAAATGCTCCGTGCGCCTGTATAATCAGACGAGCTAAACTTCCGTGTCTTCAGCGAATAGTCTTGTCTCGTCGTTATAACGATTCATTTGGTTACATTACTTGTTCCCCAGAAATATGTAAATCATTTGCAAGGAGACCGAATAACTTTATAACCAGTGATCCGCAAGAGCACTGTGGCATGCTGGTGTTTTCAATGGTTCCCATGTTTTGTGCAGGTCACGTGATGAGCGGAGAACCAGTGCAGATCGTACGAGTGAGGAATGGACGT
This sequence comes from Rhipicephalus microplus, assembly GCF_043290135.1. Taxonomy (NCBI): domain Eukaryota; kingdom Metazoa; phylum Arthropoda; class Arachnida; order Ixodida; family Ixodidae; genus Rhipicephalus; species Rhipicephalus microplus. Next base: position 30,558,768 of record NC_134707.1, on the reverse strand, counting down.
GACATTGAGTTTAACGAGGCTGCCCTCGAGGACATCCTACTGGCGGACCATGTAAAAGACCTTCCTGTAGTGGTTATATCGATAGCCGGAGCCTACCGGCAAGGTAAATCTTTTCTGCAAAACTTCTTCGTGCGTTACCTGAGGCACAATGGTCAACCGAGCTGGATCGAAGAGATGGACACTCCTCTACGTGGCTTCGAGTGGCGCTCGGGCAGTTCCCGCGAGACAACGGGCATACTGATTTGGAACGAAGTGTTTGTGGTGAGGCTCCTATACTGTACTATTGGTAGTGTAGTAAGTATTAGCAGTAGTAGACTAGTTATGGTAGTAGTAGTAGTGGTAGTAGTGGTGGTCGTACGAGTAGTGGTAGTAGTAGTAGTAGTATAGTAGTAAAAATAGAAACGATTCACTCACAGGAAGCAGAATACAGAGCCAGGCACTCGCAGAGCTCCCTGCATGCTCGAGGACTAAAGGCAGAAAAATCTGACATAGGCCCCTATGTCTTTTCTATCCTAGATATTTCTGCTATTTCGTGGTATAAGCTGTGGTTGCTGCATATTTGGACTTTATTTTTCAGGTAAAAACAATCGATGGAGATGAGGTGGCCGTTTTGCTGATGGACACCCAAGGCACCTTCGATGGCGAATCAACTGTGCAAGAGAGCACTACAATATTTTCTCTCTCCATGATGACGAGCTCGGTGCAGATTTACAATTTGATGAAGAACATCAAAGAGGACGATCTACAGAACCTTCAATTTTTCGCCGAGTATGGCAGGCTCGCGAAGAAGGTATTCATGACATAAATTTTCATACTAGTACGTTAAGGGGTAACAGGGTGCTAGTGTCTATTAGAGTTTCAGGGCAAAATGCTTCAGCCTTGTTACAAATTATCGGTGAAACGTCGATTCGCCCAAACTTCGCGTGACACGATGTGACTTGTCGCCGCTTTGTCGCCTGATAAAGTTCATTAAAAGTTTAGACGTTCCAACGTCAATGCTTTACGTTAACCATATCGGGTCGTCTTCTGAGGTTTCGTAGAAGTCTTTATTTAATCCGAAGCAAACAACACGACACAACAGTAAACAAAGTTACAAGTGGCAAGTGCGCTCGAAGCCACAAGCACGATGACTAGACAAATCCAGGTACCTCCATTATTTTTGTTGTGACGATACAACCGCAACGCCATTTTTCATTTTCACAAATATAGTATCAAACCATATGATTTAAATAAGCAGTCGTTACTTGCACTTACGCAAGCCCCTGAAATGACAAAATTGTACCATCGCAGGAAACAGAAGCAACGCCCTTTCAGAAGCTTCTGTTTCTCGTTCGAGACTGGAGCTGGCCGAAAGAGAAAAATTTCGGGTTCGAAGGAGGCAGATCGCTCGTCGCGAGCCGTCTAGAGGTGAAAGACGGCCAGCATATTGAGCTTGCACAGTTGCGGCTGAACATCAAATCCTGCTTCGAGGACATCGATGGTTTCCTGATGTGTGACCCTGGAGAGAAGGTATTGGTTTATTCACAACGTCTAATGCATTGCTCATGTTTCGATAAAGTGTCCTACATTGTTTCAGTCATTTGAGATTCTTTAATGTACACTGAAATTGCACTACAGCCCAAATACTTTACGTCCTCGGGAATGCTCCGCTATGGCGGAGATACAACCTGCTACATATATAGGGTCAGTCACCACGCACCATAACGACTGGGTCAATACGGTGGCTTTTTATGCATATCAGTTCCTCTAATCTTTATACAACGTTTAGAGAGGCACCCGCACTCACTTTTCTCTCCTTAATCTTTTTTGTAGCTTTGCGAGAATTTCTTCAGAGAACTTGTCTGTATATAAAAAAATCAACTTTATTTCAGGTGATCTCCAATGACGTATTCGATGGTCGTCTAGCGGACATCAAAGAACCGTTCCGGGAGAATCTGGCGCAGCTTGTGCCTGCTCTTCTGGCCCCGGAAAACCTGCTGGTCAAGGAGATTAATGGCCGAAAGCTATCCTGCCAGGAGCTCATGATCTTCTTCAAGGTCACTACCAATACCGATCCTCCAGCACCTGCATTACTAATAATAACTCTTCCCACAGGCTTATATAGATGTATTCAAAGGAGGCAGTTTGCCAATGCCGACGTCTATGCTACTGGTAAGTCATTGTAAAGTATCGTTTACGAATTCTATCGAGGAAAACCATGCTTTTTTTTTTCAGGCAACTGCAAATGCAAGCAACGTAGCAGCCATGGACAAAGCCAGACAATGTTACATGTCGGGAGTAGCAAATGTGAGTGCAAAGAAAGCAAAAAATAACGTTAATGATATGTGCGTTGTGCATTTTAATCTTTGCAGAGGCCTAGGAGGAATCTGGAAAGACTGCGCGAGTTTCATTGCCAGCAGCTGGAGGAGGCACAGAAGGTGTTCAGTGAATTTCCAAAGATGGGTGGCGACGCCATATCATCAACAACTATGGATGTCCTCACAAAGGCAAGGTTTCACCAAAGTAAAATGATTGCAAGTTGAGCATGTTGCTAGAAATTTTCTGTAGTATGGATCAGCACAACAGAAGAACGCACAAACGTAGGAGCTGAATAAGAATTCGACTTCTTTTGAATAATGTATTCATAAGTAGTCACAAAAGTGGCTACATGTAGTGAATTTCGATAGATAAGTATTGGAGAACTTTAGCACGCAGCTTATTAGGCATTTTCCTGAGAGCATTTGGTCCACTGTCTCAAGCAAGCCTACTGGAATGCGCATCATCCAACCTACGAGAAACTACAATGGCTCATAAAGTTAAAAAGATATTGAACTAGATATGAATGCGAGAAATTCTTTTTAAATTGATGGTTCTCACTCATCACTTCACTTGCCTTTATTATTTTGTTTTCTTTTTTTTTGTGGAGATAGCACAGGCTCTACATGGTATGTCCATTGTAACGACAAAGGAACAACGATTGAACGGAGAGAAACGAACATTGCTTGCTTGCTTGTTTTTTATCCCTGCCCCCTACGCGGAACTGGTCATGTATTCAGCGCTTAATAAGAGGGCGCACTATGATCTATCCGTGGCTGAATACGATTATTACAGAGTTGACCAATGTTTATGTTGTGCAGGAGCTTGAAGATCTTTTCAACCAACTCTTCAAGGAAGAGGAGGAGCTCATTGAAATTGAACAGGAAGAGGAGTTGAGAAGAGAGAGGGAGAGGCTGGAGGAGCTTAAAAGGGAAGAACAGAGGGAAAAAGAACGAATTGAAGAGCAAGAAAGGGCGGAAGCAAGAGAAGCGGAAATGCGAAGAGAGAGGGAGGCAATGATGGAGAGGGAAATAAGCCTGCGGAACAAAGCGGCGGCAGAACAAGCTGAACTGATGAGAAGTATGGAAGCAGAGAGAGCGCGTGGTAGAGAAAGGGCACTAGCAATGCACGTAGAACTGCAGAGAGAGAGAAAGGAATTGTGCAAGAAGATAGAAAAATTGGAGGCGAGAGCGAAGGAGTCCAGGAGCAATCCGCTCACAAGGACCTTTAAAGCAATCGGATGCGTTTTGGCAGCACCTTTTGCAGCCTTATTGCATCCGCCGGCTGCTGTCGAACTCATCGAAGAGGCAGGAGAAGCGCTTTCAGGGGGAAGTGGGCCTGCCATCAGAATCACGTGAGCAGAAAATCTTACCATCGGAGTCGCATGGTGGTTTCTTTTGGTTCTGAACGTTATACAAACGAGCGTAACCGCTCATCCAGCAGCCAATTTATTCATTATGCGCGCATCCCAATGGAATATGCGAGTCATGGGAATGAAGGATGCAGTATTCAGTGACTTGCTATTCAACTGCTTTTCTTTTACGTTTTTAATTACTTTGCGCTTGTACACTTTGATGGAAAACAAATAAAATATTAAAAACGTGTAAAATGAAAGAAATTTGAATTCTCGAGTTGTTCAATTACAGTCATAGGAATGACTGCTTTTCTTGTTTGTACAGTAATTTACCGCTAACAACCTCAGGCTATAAACGCAAACACTCATTTATGAACAAGCTATGAGGTGCTCAAGCAGTGTCAGTATTGGGGAAGTTCAAATCGGTACGACACCGAAGAGAACTTCGTTCCTAGAGCGTGACAGGCTGAGGTCATACACCGTCCCGAAATATAAGCTTTTTTCTTACAACGCATTGTATTCGCCATAAACATACCCCTCTATCTGATATCTATAGTAGTGCTTGCTATTAGATAAACATCGCGCTTATGTGGAATGGAGTCACCAGGTAATTGAGCAAACATACTGAAGAGATCCTTGGCGAAGCGGGAAGTCTAATTGCACTTAAAAAAGCTGCCTTTGTGTAGGTGCTCAGGAAATTCAGAAAATGAGTTTGCTCTTTCTTAAAGGTAGAACCGGCCGTGGGAGAGTCATAGGTGAAAACTTCCAACGAATCCAGGACATATAGCTGTCCCGACAGCTACGACGCGAGACTGCGGGCGCTACACAAAAAGTCGGGGCAATCGCGCAGATTTTGGCCCGGTTGGACCAGTGGTGCGAAAGCACATACTGTGGCCCGTGGAACAGGGATATTTACCACGTGTGTCTGTAGGAAAGGGTGTGATGACGTACGCGAAAATACTTTCACGCTACTCACGTCGCAACCAGCCAGGCACATTTTTCAAACCGTCATACCCTCCTGCAGCAATACTTCTCTACACTATGGACCCCGACATAGATAGATAGATAGATAGATAGATAGATAGATAGATAGATAGATAGATAGATAGATAGATAGACAGACAGACAGACAGATAGATAGATACGCTCAATATATATATATATATATATATATATATATATATATATATATATATATATATATATATATATATCAATGAAGGGTCAGCATTATTTTCATTCACTCCATCATACAATTTGAATCCACGTAACACAAAAAAACCGAAACTGCGGAAATGGGTTTTCAGTTATCATGATCTCCTGCGTGAGAAAACTTATTAACAAAGCTGTCAAATTATCGCACCATCTTCACAGATATTTCTGCTCCGTTTAAGGTGCACAATATTCTCTGTGTTGATACATTGAAAACAGTTAATAAAAACAACTACTCATGTGTCGATATTCACTAATTCTGCATGGCAATTCGAAGATGCATTACAATATCGGTCATACGTTCCCACTTAAAGGTTATAATGATTTCTCGGCTACTATGATTGCAATCTCGAAAATAAAATTATTCCGATTCGGGTCATACGTTTTTCTTGATCCTACGTTTATTTTCCACGTTTCTTTTTGTTTACTAAGGGGGGAGGGGGCAGAAACGTATGAAGAAGGTTTTACTGTATTTATTACGGTTATAAAATTGAAATATGTACATTAAAAAAACAACTACAATTAAGAGCTTTCAAATAGGTATCACCACACATTATGGAAAAACCACACATTATTGAACTGTATGCACAGTGAGCGATCACTTGTGTTGTCAAGATACAGAAAGTCCTTTCTTATTGTTATAATGATCACTGCATGAAGAGATTGAACTGGATACTGTAGCATGGCCGAAAAAAAAAAGAATACCACATTGTTCGCTACTTAAACTCAGTTTCAACTATATCGCACTGAGAGAGTACCAGAGTGAATATTCAGTGATCTATACTGAATTTCAACACACAGCTACAAACTACATCGAAGACTGTAGTCACGGTTGTGGAGGATATTACCTCATTCTACATAAGCATGCTATTACTTGTTGGTAAAAAGCAATTGTAAACAGTTGGAACCCTTGTCTTAAGTAAACTACGAAAAAATTGTCTCTGGACAAGAAAATGGTTCCCTTACTATTCGAAGTTATTAGAAGAACAGCCTATTTCTGTTCGGATCGTAATTAACATTATTCTGTTCCTGTTGGATTCGCTCGTAAAAATAAAACAAACTCACACATTCGTAAACAACTCATCCGATCCTATGCACGCTCGGCCATGCGTTCGCGTGCAGCCTTGGCCACTCTCTACTCCTGTCTCCGCGCGGAGAGCGACAGCGGCCCTCGCTCGCCCCGACGAGAGAAGCACGGGCTGTTGCAGGCGCATTGCATCTACCTTTGCAATCGCGTGCTCCGACTTCCTCTTTCGGATGGCGCAACGCTCACTGTCGCTGCATGCACTCCGGCACCGCTTGGCATCTACTCAATGTCGGGATATTCGACCGCGTGGTGTAGCGCTGGACTCTACCGAAGTACACCCATCTCACGCTGACGGCCGCCACTTGATCCAGTTTATATGACGCGGCCGTGTTCTCGCTCCGGCCATTGGCTGGGTGCGATGAGCGCAACATTGGCATTTCAAAAAAGATCATTACTATCCCTGACTGCTGCACTCACAAAAAACAACAACAACAGAAATAAAAACTACAACAGAAAACAATCATGTGCATTTCTTTACCGACACCATGATATGACCTAATATAGCCGCGGCAGTTGATCGATTGATATGTGGGGTTTAACGTCCCAAAACCACCATATGATTATGAGAGGCGCCGTAGTGAAGGGCTCCGGAAATTTATACCACCTGGGGTTCTTTAACGTGCACCCAAATCTGAGCACACGGGCCTACAACATTTCCGCCTCCATCGGAAATGCAGCTGCCGCACACGGGATTTGATCTCGCGACCTGCGGGTCAGCAGCCGAGTACCTTAGCCCCTAGACCACCGCGGTGGAGTATCACCGCGGCAGTCATATTTCGGTGGAGGAGAAAGGATAAAGACTCGGGTTCTTTGCGATGTGACAGCACGTTAAAGAACACCATATAGTCTAAATTTCCAGAGCTCTCTACTATGGCCTCCCTCATAATCATATTGGGGTTTTATGATGAAGAATTGAGATAATATAATGGTACCATGCAGAAAATGACGCCGGTTTGAAGTTGTTGCTCCAGTTCGCCATGACATCGCAAATTTTACTGCGTCTACGAGGTGTTACGTGGTCATTTATGGGTAAACATTAGTTATATAGTATTCTAACAGACCCAATGTCATAACTTAACTAGTTTGCAAAATTTCATTCAGCCGATGTCACCAAAAAACCCTAAAAGACTTTGGTAGTAGAGATGTCATGCTGCGGCTAATTCTGTGGCGCAACCGCAAGTTGCGCCACCAAATTCCAACATACGAAGGTTACCGTCACTTTCCCTTCAATTTAATAACCTATGATGACGACAATATTGGAAAATGAACTTGCGAAATATTAATTTTGCTTCCTAAAGTCCGATCATGGTTCACGTTTTTGTCGTTTTTAAAGGTTAGGTCGGGCCCTTAACCAGAAATTTTTCGAGGGGTGGGGGCGCTGGTTCACATGTTTATTGCTTTGAAGAACACCTATTTTTGTTATTTTTCATTTGTAAAATACAAGACGGTGCCTTGTTGAGCACCCTCCCCCCGCCCTTCTTCCGGCTACTGGTCTGATCTAGGCATTATGCGTTACTCCTTTAACTCAGTTCGGCTGCTGTGCATGACTGGCAAGCACCTAACGAATTGCATCTTGTGCAGATAACGACGGGTGAGCGATATTTTCGTGGACGAGGCTCGCAGCAATCGGACAACAGGTAAAATATTGAAAGCTGCAATTGCACGTTTCCGGCGCATCATTGACTACGTGAGACCACTGGTGCGCCTACGCAACAGCTAGGATGAAGAATGCCTTTGGGGAAATATAAGAGCGTATGACAACTGCACCTAGCTCTGAAAACCTTGCGGAAGAGATTTATACGCGTTTTTAAACTCAGCAGGCCCGTGTCTGTCGATTCAATAGGTGACCGGTAATATGGGCAATCGCTGGGAACTGTGGGATATGACGGCTTCCGGTTCGACGCAACACGCGAGATAGTGGAGGCACGCACGCATTTTTGTACGGGTCAATTGAAAAAAGCACCTGTCTGTGCATTGTCAGTGCTTTAGAAGTTGGTTTTTTGTTTATGCTAACCGTGACTGCGACGATGACAAGCTACGAAAGCCATGAGTGGTAAGAAAGCCTTCTTATTGCACTAAAATGATCTGCAATGCTTTTATGCTGCTTTACGTTAATGTCAGTTTGGATAGCAGATCAGTCGATACACAAGACAGTTTCCATTGTTGGATGAAAAACTGCAGATAAAAAATCACCATTTTAAAGATCTCAGGGAATGGGGATGACTGTAGCAGTGTGCTAAGAGTTCATTTCGGTATCGCTGCTTCGGCCGACATCGTCAGTAGATCGGCATAAAGCGCAGCACTTATTAGGGAGTTTTAGAACAGCGGGCCGCGAGCCCTTCCGGTGTTGTCACTGCAACTGCGCACGCATCGTAACGCGAGTCGCCATGCGCGTTCGCGGCCCGCACGCAGAAAATTCGAAATAGCGTGTGGTGATCGCAGCCTGCGAGACCCGCAAAGTGCTGTGAGTAGCTCTCATGCATTTGGGTTAGTGGTCGTGGCGAAAGTCCCCAGACTTTTCTCTAGGGGGAGCACACGCTATTCTAAAACTCATATGGTGCCCGCTAAGCCCGCAACGCCCGCAGCCCCGGCGAACGTTATTCTAAAAGTCCTTATCGAGTGCGTTGAGATGTCTTTCTTTTTTCTTTTAGCATTCAGCGCGCTATAAGATGCGTTTCTTAGTCGAAGCCACATGCTTATTCGAATGCAGTTCTTGGTAAAACTGCGAGGCACAGCTGCACATAAACAATGCAGTCAGACATACACGGCGCCGGATAATCGAAACCCTGTGTTTGTTTAACACACTTCTTTCTTTCTGCACCATCATGGCGCACATTTTGACCCAAATAAATGCCAATGAACTCGTAAAGCGTTGGTATAAACTTACTCTTAATTATGTGAAGCTTTCGCCTTTTTTTTTGTAATATATAGGGGTGCATTGGCCGGCGCTCATCTCGTATGGCAGGTAGATTTCACCCGTGCATTCCCATAATATATTTGCTAGGCGCCCCTGCACGACGATTTATTTCTCGATATGATATTTGCAGCAAATTCATGCGTAAGCTTTTTACTAGTGCGGATTATACACGTACTTGTGATAAAATGGTCTTCGCACACTCTGGCTTCAACGTTTGGTACCCAAAGGCTACCTATCGCTGTGGCTCTCTTCACAGTCGCGGCCCACCTCATTTGCATTTCTTCTTTCCATGGGAATCAATAGCTGCGTTTGCATTTCACGTTCAACTTGGAGCAGCCAACGGCTGAACAACCGACCGTGGCTTATCAAGACGAAGATAAATGGGCGACCGCATGCGCGAATCCTGAATAATCTGATGCTTGTGGCGGAGTGGTTCGCCGTCATCTACTCTTCTCGAACCGGAAGCCGGCATCCCACAATCCCTCGTTCTTTTGCTGGTCACCTGTTGCTAACTTTAGTGCACATATCAGCCTGAGGCAGCAACTAATATTGGCTCTTGATACCCACGGAAACAGAACACACATACTGTACACTTATTTCGGAAAATGCAATAAGCATTACATGGCGCCCTCATGAGCAAGGGGTCGTAGGCATCAACAAGGCACAAGAGCCACTGCCGAAACATTCCAACTTTTCGTTACCAAGTTCCGTGCTCTAAAATAATGACCCGGAACAGGCAATGTTTTTTTGTCGATCTTGTTTTTGTCGGCACTGAAAAAGGCCAAAATACTGCTCTCCTTGCTTGCCTACGCCAAAGATACAAGTTGTGCCAGTCCCATTTTTTTAGCCGTGCTGTTTTTTTTTTGTCTTTTTCGCACAACACTGCCTGAAGCACTCCTTTTATTTAGTTTGGTTTTCAATGGTTACGTCTGTTTTTTCCATGTAGCAGACATCGTGTCGGCAAAAAAATCGCGATAACATGTTTATTACTCTGTTTCGGAAGACAAATTATCAACCAAGCATCACACAATGCTAATTGCAAAAAAAGAGGGTTCATAAATGCTTCCAATCTATTACAAAGGTCCTCGTTCTTCTTTACCTATTAACTGTGGCGTGATGACCACTATGAGGGATTGACCAAGAATTCAGTGGTTTTATAAAATAGTAAGAGGTTTTGGAATATTGTATCGCTCACAAGTCTACAATGCTATCAGCTACGGCATCAAGAAAGAAAGCATGCCATGCGCTTTTAATGCCTACAAGGCTATAGCAGGTATCAAGCTTCTCCAAAGAATGAGGAGTAGTAGCACAGTTAATGCTTCTCAGACACTCAAGATGTGTGATCATTTATGGCGTAGTGTGTATCTCAAAAGTTACTTAGTTGCCAAGGAAATGCGCACACATGTATAACATAGCATTCTGGGGTACTAAAAAGACAAGCAGGTGCCACTTCATGCAAGTTATGTAATTTAGTGGGACGTTTATAGCTTCTGACCCGTAACAGAAATCGCAGATGTTATTCTTCAATGCAATCAGCCACTGGCTCAACAAAATGCACATAGCACTCTTCAGTTTTACAGCGAATACCTTGATTCTGCACAGAATAATGAATATTAGCACAGTGGGTGCTTTCATACTCCACAAAAGTTACGATGATTTCAGGCGTGCTCAGTACCATGAAGATGTACCGGTGCCCATGGCATTCGTATATCGTTCTGAAATGCGCTGTTTAGAGTTTTGTTTAGAAGGATTGAATAGAGATTGTTCTAGAGCCAGCCTAAGGGAGGGTATGCAGCTGTTCGTGAAGGTATTATCGCTTACAAGACTTTTCATTCATAGGCCGAGCAGATACAGAAAATTGTGGTCAGAAAGTTTAAGATAAAGTGAGCCTCAAGTTTTCAGCATTGAATAAGGGCTCTAATGTGTCGACAAAAACTAAATGGGGAGTTCTAAACTTGGCGCATAGGCACAATCAGCAAACGAAATTTTCCTATTTACGGCATATAGGATAGCATAAAAGGGCAAGACTACCTCTAATATTATTTTACTATGTTCCACCATAACCAGTTGCTTTTTTACTGACATTGTCGCGGTTGATTTGACTTCATCTGTTGCTTTAAAGGTCTAAATAACTACTTCTCAAGCTAGAGAGAAAAGAAAGCGGTAAAGACGAGGTAAAGTGACCAGCGATGTTAACGCCAAAGCTAATGAAGCGCGTATGCTGGTGAAGGTGTATACCGCAATTATTTAACTAAAATTATACTTTTTCGAGCTTTGTTTCGTTTTACTTACCTATTCTCACAGCGAAGCTGTTTTTGGTCGATCCTCTTACGTCCAGGTACTGTGGTAACGTTTGTGGTCACTAAAAGTGGTATGTGCCACGGACATTCGGTATCTCGTCAATCAAATCTCGTCCTACAAACTAAGGGCAACCGTTAGTTCAACAAACGGATATATGTGCCTAAGAAATATGCGCGGCTGCGAGAATACATCATAATCATAAAAACGCATGTACCACAGATGTTGAATACATCCTACAACCCACAACTTCAACTAAAATGAAAAACAAATGGCGTGCGCTTAATCATTGCCACGTCACTGGGACACGATACTTCCTGATTTTAATGAACTGTGGCTATACTACCACTTCAAATCTTAAGAAAGAGTGATTAACAAAGAGCAGAAATACAACGTATTGCTACGTGCCAGTGCATGGAGCTGAAGAAGACGAAGGACATAGACTGGCGCGAGCTAATCTGTGTGCTAATCTGCTTCAGACCAGATTCTCGAGATTGCAGAGATTAGAACGTCTGTCAGGCGTCAGGCGAACGCGAAAAGCGATTCTGGTTCCTGTTCCTGTTCGCGTTGATCCTGTTCTGCGCTGCTGCTCACGGGTTGGAACGGCTTGAACGACGGGCGGCGGGATTGCACTTGAGTTTAACGTTTGCTTCTTTGTTGTTTTAGTGATTTTTCGGCAGTTGTTTGTGCCATATGATTTTCTGAGTTCAAGCGACTCAGGCTATCTAGATGTCGGTTTCTTCGCCTGGCCAAGGGCCTACTCCTTGGCTAGCATCTATACCGGTCAAGGATTGGCCAATTGATTCTTTTCTTTGCAGTGGGGTTATTAACGTCCCCGTGGCTTTGGTACCGACCAATGGAGGTACGATACCTATGAAGAACCCGAAGATGATTCAAATGGAGCTTCGGAAAGCCACAACACACTTTCAAAAGATCACTGAGGTCCGGCATTTCAGTCGTGGTGGTATTTTGTGCTGCTCTGCCGATCAGGAGTGCGTCCGAGAGCTTCTCAACTGTTCCGAATTTGCAGCACAGCCGGTGAGCCCGTTTATTCCAGCGCATCTGGCATGTTCGAAAGGCATAGTCCGCGGTGTAGATACGAGCCTGACCCCTGCAGAAATTCTTAAGTTATTTTCAGTAGCAGGTGCAGTGTCAGTATACAGGTGCACGCGTCTGGTTGACAATAAAAAATCACCTACTGAATCGGTCATAGTAACCTTTGCGGGAACGATAAGACCATCTGAAATTAAAGCTTGGCCTCTTATCTATAAGGTAGAGCCTCTATCCCCTAAGCCACTGCAGTGCTTGAATTGTTGGAGATATGGCCACAGCGTGAAAGGGTGCAGATCAACTGCCAGATGTCGACTATGCGGAGAAAATCACGACAGCCGTAAGTGCAACTCGACGGAAGAGAAGTGCTGTTTATGTCATGAGGCGCATCCTGCAGACTCTTCAGATTGTGAGGCGAAAGAACGAGAAGTTAAGCTGTTGGAAATTGTGGAACGCAGGCGTTGCTCCCGGAGGGAAGCTGTGACTGAATTACAAGAACGCTCGAAAGGTTACGCAAGCGTAACAGCACGACACACCACTGCTATGGATGCATCGTTAGCAAAATATATAGCAGAGGCTGTAGAGAAGGCAACGGAAAAGGCGATGGAGCGTCTTGCCAGCAGTATTATTGGAGTCGTGGCTGAATTGTTAACATCTCAGTTGACCCAAATCATTGCTTCAGTGTCTATGAAAAATCAGACTTCACAGGATTTGGAGGTTTCAAATTGTGCCGGGACAGAAAGTCCGATAGCTCCTACACGATGCTCATCTCCTAAAGCAGGACCCTCCAATAAGATACTGCGGACAGATCTAGAAACCGTATCAGATGACACTGATGAATTCACAGATATGGATGCGGAATCTCATAATTTCTTGAAGCGCGCCAGATCTCCCCTATCGAAAAAGTCTTCACAGAAATCAAAATCTAAAAAGTTCCTGTCAAAGAAAGACGTTTTGGAGAACCTCTCCAAAAAAGACTTTTTGAAGAAAGATCTTTTGGATCAAGCAGTCTCTGCGGCGGGTTTATAGAATCAAAATAGGCTCCTTAAAAGTATTACAGTGGAATTGTCGATCAATAGGGTCGGCTACCACAGATTTATTGTGTATTTCTTCGCAAATTTCCCCAGATATTATTACTTTACAAGAAACTTGGCTTACAAACGGACAAAAATTTTACCTAAAAATTATCGCTTATTTCGTTTAGACAGACCTAGCAGAGGTGGTGGACTTGCCATTTTTATATCAACTAAATTTAGTCATAGAGCGAAGATTAACTACCTGTGCATGGATTCTAACTATGAAATTATGGTATTAGACATCACTCTGCCAGGCTGTTCCCCTTTTTCTTTTGTTAACGCATACTTTCCGGTAGGAGTACAGGACACAAGATGCTTAGATGCAATGTTAGCTTCCTGCAGGAAGGATGTAATATTAACTGGTGACTTTAATTCACACCACGTGCCTTGGGGTTTCAAGACTGATGTAAATGGAAGACGCTTGTGGGAATGGACTGTTGATAATAACTTATCTTGTGCAAATTTCCCCACTGTTACGTTTATTAGGAGACAATCAAAGTCGGCGATAGATCTGACCTTTTGCAGCTCCTCACTAAACATTTCGTCGTGGAAAACCTTAGATTGCGCAACAAACAGTGACCACCTTCCTATTAGCTTTGATATTAACTTTCCCGGAATATTTTTAACTGGTAAAATTGGCTCGTTTGTAAATTATGAGCGCTTACAAAAAGACTTGAAGCCCACTTTGGTTCTTCGCAAGGACATGCAGGAAGACATTCGGGCTATGAGTCTGTGTGCGGTACTGAAAAGAGCAATAAAAAAGTCAACTTTTTCAATAACTTCAGGCACAGGCGGGTCGTTTAGCCCATGGTGGAACGCTGATTGTACAAGGGGGTATAGAAAACGAAAAGCGGCGTGGAAGCAACTTATCCACAACCAATGCCCAAAAAACTGGTGTGACTATAAATACGTGGCAGCAGATTTTAAACGCACAGTACGCAAAGCAAAAGATGACTATGACAGTAACAAATTTAGCTATCTTTCAAAACCATACAACAGAAAGGCGCTTTTTAGATTTTTGCGTTCCAGAAAAATGATACCACCATCAGACAATACTGATTCTTCAATTCTATCGCCTAGCGAACTCACTGAAATCTTAGAAAATGTTGCTAAAGGATTAGAAGAAAGATTCAGATCAACAATGCCAAGACACATAGTAAAGCCAATTGCAGGGGAGGAGTTCAACGAGGTGACATTAGCGGAACTAGCGGGTGTAGTGAGGCACTTACCTCCTACAGCACCTGGACCAGATGGAGTAACTTCAGCAATGATAAAAGTACTACATGACATTTCCCCACATGAACTCTGTAATATGGTTAATTACTCTTTGAAAACTTCTTGGATACCGGCGGATTGGAAACTTTCCAAAATAATTCCGATACTTAAAAAACAGGGGCTTGGGTATACACTTGACAATGTGAGGCCAATTTCTCTTACATCTAATTTGGTTAAACTAACTGAAAGAGTTTTGAATGCACGTGTGATAAAATACATTGAGGAGAAATCAATATTGAACCCCAGTCAAATTGGTTTTAAATCGGGATGCTCCATATGGTGTGCGCACGCGGATTTGGAGAGTCGTATACAGTTGGCTAGGCGTAGAAGAGAGTATTGTGCATTAGTTACTCTGGATTTGGCCAAGGCGTATGACAAAGTGGAGCATAAAATACTAATAGAGCAGATGGAAAGGTCACATTTACCAAAATACATGACATCATGGGTAGCAGAGTTTTTAAGGGAGAGAGAGTTTTATTGCTTTCAAAGGGGTTGTTTTTCTAACAGATATCGACAATACCGTGGCGTACCACAAGGTGCAGTGCTCTCACCGGTGTTGTTTAACATCTTCCTCAGTTCGATTCCAACACATAGCGATATTCATTTATATCTTTACGCAGATGACATTGCTTTCTTTGCGACAAACAGTGATCTGCAATTACTTTATCAGACATTACAGAATTACCTAAACATGATAGAGGAATGGCTTCAAAAAATTGGAATGTCTCTAAATGTAAACAAAAGCGCGCTTCTAGCGTTCTCGTTCAGGGATCCTGTTAACATCTCCTTGATGTATGGCACAGAGCAGATTCCCCAGGTGGATTCACTTAAATACTTAGGCATCATATATAACAGCTCGTTAAATTGGAAAAGCCACATCGATCACATTGCGTCCAAAGCAACACGAGCCATGGGGTGGTTACGCAAGCTCAGCAACATAAAAGGGGGGTTGCGAAGAAATACATTGGTAATGGTCTATAAAATGTACATTCGTCCTATCATGGAATTCGGCTGCGTCTTATTTTCGGGCAGTGCGACATATAAAATGAGACCGCTAATACTATTAGAAAGGGAGGCCTTACGACTGTGCCTTGGACTGCCCAAGTTTGTTGCTAACAACGTGCTATACATGGAAGCGCGTCTACCGTCATTGTTAAATAGATTCAAAATGCTTACTATCCAAACATTTTTAAAACTATACACTGTGCCCCAGAGAGCATCCTTTTATGCTTTTATTAAAGAACCAAGTTTATTTTTTGAAACTTGGTGGTCACGATTCCACTGCCCACAGATCTTGTTCGTTCAAGCGCTGCTAGAACCACTCAACGTCAAAATAAAACATATTTTCACAACAAGAGACGTTAACTTAGATCTTATGATAGAATTTGAGAATATTTATCCCTCTAACGCAAAGCAAATGCCATTTCAATATTTAAATGATCGGCTGCAGGATTACTTGGCGCATTTGAACTTGAACAACATAATTGCGACCGATGCATCCGTATCAAATGAAAAGGCTGGGGCAGGTATCTTCTCACGTTCCCTTGACTGGTCCTTTTTGGTTAGACTCCCAGATTACACACCAATATTCATGGCAGAATTATTTGCTATTGTACTGGCACTACGGAAACTTCCTTTGGGCGAATCGGAAGCAGTCGTAATTACAGATTCTTTTTCAGTATGTGCTGCTCTGTCTTCAGGAGCCAACTTAACACTTATGCACATGTTTCGACAACTCATACCGACAAACTTGAAAAAACTGCAGCTCTTATGGGTACCAGGTCATCGTGGCATATATCTCAATGAGATGGCGGATGCACTAGCCACAGTATCTCTTAGCGGTCCCATTATCCCGATTTTGCCTGATACAGCTTACGCGACAGCAATAAGGTTTAGAAACCTCTGTTTGCGTGAATACGACTGCTACTCATTGGATAAATATCGAGATTTCGCACATCTAAGATGCCGCTGGAATAGACAGTGGTGTGCAACACGGCACTTGGAAGTTACTTTTACAAGATTGCGTTGCAGAATTCCTCAACTGAATTATTATTTGCATAAAGTTGGTCTAAAGGCGTCACCTTTATGTCAGACTTGCCAAAAAATGGAAACGATAGATCACTTCTTTTTGTTCTGTCGCCGGTATTCTCATCAGCGGAAAAGATACCTGGTAGCTCCACTTAAAAAATTGGGATTAGAATTAAATGTGGCAGTAATTTTGTCGTTTGGCAGCATTAAATTCGGTTATAGCCACAGGGACGTCTGCTCTGCGGTATTTGAATACATAATTGAAACAAAGCGATTGCCATGTTAATCTGCCTATATATGTATATATGTATGTGTATGTGTATGTGTATGTATGTGTATATGTATATATATATATATATATATATGTATAAATATAATATATATATATATATATATATATATATATATATATATATATATATATATATATATATATATATATATATATATATATATATGTGTGTGTGTGTGTATGTATATATATGTGTATGTATATATATATATATATATATATATATATATATATATATATATATATATATATATATATATATATATAGACCCACCATTACCTCTGTCTCAAATCGCATCTGATGGCCTGCATCGCTCCCTGCTCAGATATACTCCTTTTTCGATTTTCGGCTTTCCTTTCTATATTTTTTTAGCCCAAAATTACGTTTTCTTTGAAAAACCATTAGCCTTTTAGTTAAGATCCTGCCGCCCGGTTCTTGGCCGATCCCCCTTTGTGGGTGTGCGCCAGAGTGTCAAGGATCATCATCATCATCATCATCATCATCATCATCTGTGTGGCTGGCGCTGCTCGCCTAACCGGCTGAAAATACATCAGTGACTACCCCTCTGAGTCATTCTCCTTCCCGTAACATATTTGGTGGAGTTTTGCGATCCCCGTCCTCGCCACGGAACTCCGAAGTGGACGCTTCCTCGCGGCTTACAACATGACCACCCAAGACTCGGCTACACCCTCTCCGGCCGCTCCCCCTTCTGCCCAACCTGTCGACCCAGCGCCCGCAACAACTTTCGTGACGCTTCTCGCGCTCAAAGACCCCGGCGTGTTCTCGTTCAACGAGGGTTCCGACCTCGACCAGTGGCTACGCCTCTACGAACGCGTCAGCGCCACTTACAGGTGGGATCCCACTCTTATGCTCGCAAACGTCATCTTTTATTTCGACGGAACCCCTCGTGTTTGGTTTGATAACCACGAGCATGACATTACAAGCTGGGACAGCTTCAAGGCAAAGATCCGTGAGCTTTTCGGCAACATCTCTCGTCGTCGTGAAGCTGCGAAAAATGAGTTGTCGACTCGCGCACAATCTTCCACGGAGCCCTACATCGGTTATATTCAGGCTGTCCTTTCACTATGCCGCCAAGCTGACGAAAATATGTCTGAACCTGAAAAAGTTGCGCATATCCTAAAGGGTATCGCCGACGATGCGTTCAACTTGTTGGTATTCAACAATGTGTCATCTGTTGATGCGATCCTTGAAGAATGCCGCCGGTTCCAACAAGCTAAAAGCAGACGCATCTCCCATCCGTTCCAGTGCCTCCCGAACACCACTGCGACGTCCTCGTGTCTCGACACATATCATCCACCAGACACCTGTGACAACTTGACGTGAATCGTCAGGCGGGAGCTTTAAGCGGCTGCTCCAGCTAAGGTGGGACCAACGTCCCCCGACCCCTCTCCGCCAATTACGTTGCCTCTCATTCAATCAGTCGTCCGGCAGGAAATCGCCGGCTTGGGAATTCACTCTATCTCACCGCCTCCCCGCACCGACTACCAGCCCCGATACACGCCTGCACGTCCCTTCCCGACCAGCTCTCCCTCAACGTTCCGTAATCCATCCGCATGGCGAACACACGATGACAAGCCGATATGCTTCTCGTGTCACAGAATCGGGCACATTTCTCGCCATTGCAGAAGTCGCTGGGGTCGTCCTGCACAACCGTCCTCTCGTCCCTTCTATGCACGTCCTGCCTATCGCCATGAGACCAGCCGCGACCATTTTGCCCAGGAACCTGCTTCTGAACAACGCTACTCCCGCTCTCCATCCCCCCAACGTCGCCAGTCTCGTTCTCCACAGCCCCGCCGACCATCTTACCCCGCCTTCCCACGAGGTTCTCCGACGGAAAACTAAGCGTTGCAGCCCCCGGAGGTGGCGCTGCATCGCTCGGACTGACCGAAAATCCTCTTTTGCCAATACCAACAAAACGGAATCTCAAAGACGTACAAGTAGACGGCGTATATGTCACTGCTCTTGTCGACAGTGGCGCCCAACTTTCCGTCATGACGAGTGATTCTCGCCGCAAGCTCAAGAAGGTTCTCACACCTGCGACCAGTCAGTTCGTCCGTGTTGCGGATGGTGGAATAGCATCTATAGTGGGAATGTGCTTCACTCGTGTGAGCATTGCCGATCGACACACTGTTGTTCTCTTAACCGTCCTTGATAAATGCCCCCACGACGTAATCTTAGGCCTCGACTTCCTGTCCGCGCTGTCTGCCCTCATAGACTGTTCGACCAGTACGCTCCGTCTACACTTGCCCGCAACAGAACCTCTTACACAACGGCCGAGTCGCCTCTGCACAACGGGACACGTGCGCCTCCCTCCACAGACACTGACCTACATAGAGCTCGTCTCAATACCACCATTTCCCGACGGTGACTATGTTCTGACACCTATCACCGATGTCCTCATAAGCCGTGGCATTACATTACCGCACACCATTGTGTCCGTCGCAGGAAGTTTTACGTGCGTCCCAGTTGTCAACTTTAGCTTGTCACCTCAAGTTTTGCCACAAGGGATCTCTTTGGCGTTGCTCTGCACCTTAGAAGACAATGCGGTAGATGTTTTCGTGATGGCCGCCCCTTCTGACCCCCACGCTCAACATCAATCTGCCACTTGCTCCGACAGCGCTACTACTTCGATGATCGCTTCTAATTTAACGCCGCAGCAGACTTGTGAACTCCACCGGGTTCTGCTGTCCTACATCGACGTTTTTGACATCAGCGACCGTCCGTTGGGGAAAGCTACCGGTATGAGCCACCGCAAAAACACTGGTAATGAGCATCTTATTCATAGGCGTCCATACCGGGTGTCGGCAGCCGAGCGTCACATCCTCCAAAGTGAGGTCGACAAAATGCTCGCCAAGGACATCATTGAGCCATCCTGCAGTCCTTGGGCTTCTCCTGTAGTGCTAGTGCGCAAGAAAGACGGTGCGTGGCGCTTCTGCGTGGATTATTCACACCTAAACAAAATTACCAAAAAAGACGTCTACCCTCTGGCACAAATAGATGATGCGCTTGATTGCCTCTATGGGTCCCACTATTTTTCCTCCATAGACCTTCGTTCCGGCTACTGGCAGATAGAGGTAGATGAAATGGACCGTGAAAAGACGGCATTCATCCCCCCCGATGGCCTATATCAGTTCAAGGTCATGCCTTTCGGCCTTTGTAACGCTCCAGCCACCTTCGAACGAATGATGGACTCCCTGTTAAGGGGATTCAAATGGTCCACCTGTTTGTGCTACTTGGACGACGTCATCGTCTTTTCACCAACATTTGGGACTCACATAGAGCGCCTCTCAGCCATCCTGGGAATCTTCCGTCGTGCTGGCCTGCAGCTCAACTTGTCCAAATGTCACTTTGGACGCCATCAAATCACAGTGCTTGGCCATTTAGTAGACGCCAACGGTGTACAACCAGACGCGGCAAAAATCAGCGCCGTCAAAAACTTTCCTGTACCACGATCTGCGAAGGATGTACGCAGCTTTATTGGGCTATGCTCCTACATTCGACGCTTCGTGAAAAATTGTGCGCACATAGCGAGGCCGCTTACGCAGCTCCTCAAGAAAGAAGTCCCGTTTTCATGGGGCTCCGAAGAGGCTTCTGCGTTCTCGACTCTCGTCGCTCTTCTCACTACCCCAACGATTCTGGCACACTTCAACCCTGCTGCCCCTACGGAAATCCGTACAGATGCAAGTGGGCATGGCATTGGTGCAGTGCTGGCTCAGAAACAGCATGGCCATGATTGCGTTATTGCATATGCCAGCCGCCTCCTATCCGCCCGTGAACGTAACTATTCGATAACAGAGCGTGAGTGCTTGGCTCTTGTATGGGCGGTGGCGAAATTTCGACCTTGCCTATACGGACGCCCGTTTTCTGTAGTTACCGACCACCACGCACTCTGCTGGCTCAACTCTCTGAAAGATCCATCAGGCCGCCTTGGTCGCTGGGCTTTGTGCCTGCAAGAGTTTTCCTATTCGGTGGTCTACAAATCTGGCCACCTACACCGTGATGCCGATTGCCTCTCCCGGTACCCTGTCGACGATCCTGAGGATACTGACGAGCCCACGGAGAACTCTATTTTGTCAGTGTCCGACTTTCTTAATATTGGGGAAGAACAGAAGCGTGATCAAGAGCTGCTTGACATCATCAGCCGTATGGAATCCTCCACAAATGATGCTTTCGTCCGCTACTTTGTCATTCAAAAGGGTGTCCTATACCGTCACAATTTCCGACCAGACGGGTCCGACCTTCTCATTGTTGTGCCTAAGCATTTGCGCCGCTGTGTTCTCACCAAACTTCACGACGCTCCCACGGCTGGACACCTTGGCGTACACCGCACGTACGAGCGCGTCCAGCGCCGTTTTTTCTGGCCAGGCCTTGCTCGTTCGGTACACCGATACGTTGCCACGTGTGACCTTTGCCAACGTCGTAAAAAACCGTCGCTGCTACCTGCTGGCCATCTTCAACCAATTGACATACCCGCGGAACCATTTTACCGTGTTGGGTTAGACCTGCTTGGTCCTTTTCCCACATCAACATTGGGAAACAAATGGATAGCCGTTATTACAGACTACGCTACACGCTACGCTATTACGCGAGCTATACCGACCAGCTGTGCAACCGACTTCGCTGACTTCTTGTTACGGGACGTTATATTGATTCACGGTGCTCCGAAACAGCTTCTCACAGACCGTGGCCGTACATTTCTATCCCAAGTCATCGCCGACATTCTGCGTTCTTGTTCCACGCAACACACACTGACAACCACTTACCACCCTCAAACAAACGGCCTCACGGAACGATTTAACCGCACTTTAACAAATATGCTCGCTATGTACGTGTCGTCCGACCACCTAGACTGGGACCTTGCCTTACCCTACGCAACTTTCGCGTATAATTCATCCCGTCACGACGCAGCGGGCTTTTTGCCGTTCTACTTATTTTACGGAAGAGAGCCGACTTTACCACTGAACACAGTCATCTCAGCACACACCTCGTCCACTAGCGAGTATGCCCGCGACGCGATTGCGCGAGCCGATCATGCCCGTCAGCTCGCTCGCGCTCGGCTGATGGCGTCGCAAACCAACCAATGCCGTCGGTACGATACGGAACATAGAGACGTACATTTCGCTCCCGGTACCCTCGTTTTACTCTGGTCCCCTCATCGTTGGCTGGGCCTATCCGAAAAACTTCTGTCTCATTACACGGGACCCTACCGTATATTGCGTCAAGTAACACCTGTCACCTACGAGATCAGCATTATCTGTTCATCATCAACTACTATGCGGTCCAGTGATATCGTACACGTCTCGCGGATCAAGCCCTACAGTAATGCGTCAGATAACGGCCTTTCAAGCACCGGGACGGTGCCTCCGCCGCCGGGGTCATGCTACGTGCCAGTGCATGGAGCTGAAGAAGACGAAGGAGATAGACTGGCGCGAGCTAATCTGTGTGGCTGGCGTTGCTCGCCTAACCGGCTGAAAATACATCGGTGACTAACCCTCTGAGTCAGTCTCCTTTCCGTAACCGTATTATGTCATCTTAAGCGAACGCTTGTTTATCAACATGTCCATAAGAGTTGGAAGGTGAATATACAATAAACCTATACTACCATGTGAAAGCTTAACAAAAGGTGTTTAATAATTAGCAGTGGTGCAACATAAGTGAGAGACTTCCAGTACAAGGAAATTGTTTTGGCCTGACGAAATGAACTCAGCAAGCTTCATTTTTTCATGGGTTTCTTAGAAACGGTGCTATTCGAATTTTCGTAGAATTTCATTACTCACCCTAACACTGCTCTGCCTATTGTTCTTCCACCTTTTGCACTGTGTAATGTCCAATTGCAATATCTTCCAGAAATGTGAGGCGTCCGTAGACAAGTAGAGAAGTATTGTTATCACTGATGCGACGCGACGACTTATATTTACTGTAATGTAATGTAATGTCCTACGGGCCCTGAGGGTATTCTAATAAATAAATAAATAAATATGCTGCCTTATCGGTTTGTGTCTGCATGACAACATCAATCTACGTCATGCAGCTCGTATTTTCCACGTATTTGCCGGCCAGCAAGCTAAGGTTGTCACGTGAACAAGAGTACTGGATGGAACAAAGAAGGTACGTCAGGACCAATCCGAATCTCCAGCTGCAATGGTATCATTGTTCCTAAGTGAATACCACCTCATCCCTCTTTACCCTTTCCTGCCAAAGTGGGTTTGCTTGCGCCCTTTCTATCTTATGCACGGTCATATATATTCGATGCTCTTTGGCCTTTCCGAAGAACATTTGAAAAGCGAGCCACAGCCCGACTTGCGAACTCCACCAACACCTGTCGTGGTCTTTGGCGCTTTCGAGATCGATGAATTATATCGGGTAGGGAAAGCACGGTGCCACGCCACGTAAGCTGAGCAGTTATTCATGCCATGTTGTCTCGTATCCCTAAAGCCTGCCGAGACCTGATTAGAGGAAGGTTAACCTGCTTGCCTCTCCTGTGCTACGTTAAAGCAAACTCTATAGCAGAGAATTTCAACCTTTGGTTTGTAGTTATGATGAAGTTCATTCAGGTGCTCCTTCATATTTTCTAGAAACGGCATATAACAAATAGAACTTGGCAGTTTCAAAAAAATTACAAATTGACTTGTTCCAAAGTAAAAAAACGAACTTTCATCATGCATAAATACCACATCACACTGGACATAATTATTGTAGAATTATTCTTTATCATAAAACAGTACCCAGTGCATTAGTGGTCTGTTGCTGGTAACTGACGCCACTGCAGATACCCTGCCAGCGCTAGGCATGCACTTTGACCTCCAGAAATGTCTTCTCATTTCGTTATTCGCTGCTCCAGATAGAAAATCGATGCATACCATCAGAGACCAACAAGTAATGTGACTAGATCCTCTTGTGGGTGGTATAGTCTTGAGCCCGCTTTTATTTTTTCTACTCTGCATTGTTTCCTTCGTTTAACCACAGAAGTAGCGCGGATCAAACATATTTCTGGGGCTGAAAATGTCCTTAATTTTGTAAGTGTGATATATCCTTGATTGATTGATTGATTGACTGATTTATTGACTGATTGATTGATTGATTGATCGATCGATATGTGAGGTTTAACGTCCCAAAGCCACGATACGATTATGAGAGACGCCGTTGTGGAGGGTTTCGAAAATTTTGACGCCCTGGGGTTCTTTTAACGTGCAACTAAACTTGTGCACACGGGCCTACAACATTTCCGCCTCCATCGGAAATGCAGCCGCCGAAGCCGGGATTTCATCCCGCGACCTACAGGTCAGCAGCCGAGTACCTTAGCCACTAGATCACCACGGCGGGGCAGCGTGATATCTCCTGTCATGTTGTTACCAAATTCTCACAATCTTCACTCCTGTAGCAATGCCCTACATTTAGCAAAACTGAAAAAAAAATCAATTTTGTACAAGTGGACGACAAGAGAACATGGTCGCAATATCTCCTGTGTAATTTCTCAAACGAACACGTATGAATAGTTTTATTGATGATTGCACCCAGGCCCAAGACACTGTTTGCAGCAAGCATCGGCGTCTTGCGTGTTACGTCCGTCAGCATTTGTAGCCCCTCACTTTAAAACCGAGGTGAAAAAATGCACAGTGTCAATTTTCATGAAAGGGAACTGCTGGCGGCGCGTTATAGCGCGATCGACAGCAACCACAGTCTTTTTTATTTTAGCGTCTACACGCGGTCAGCAAAACGACCATTCGTTGTTGACATGGTACCAGCGGCAAGATCGCAAGCCCCTCCCCTTACAAGGTGATTATCGGCTCTTACAAAATTACTTTGAAGGGGGAGGAAGTTGCAATCTTGCCAATATCTGTAATGAATGGTTCCTTTCATCGCCGCGAGATGACGCGGAAAGAGGCTGTGGTTGCTCTCCCTCCTGCCGCTGGCAGAGCGGAAAAGAAGACACAAACTCAATAGTTGGTGGGATGAGGGAGTTAAGAAAGCCATTGAGAGTTAAGAGAGTCAGGAAGCCTCTAGGGTGCACATACATACTAAGCAGCGGGGTGAACCGAGAGATGACGTTGAAAGAAAACGGGACAAGCTTTCTAAGCTGTAGGCGGGAAGCATCCCTTCTGATCAGTAAAAATACTAGAAGAAAGGGGGCTCAATGGCTGGCAGAAGTACATAAAAAGAATAGAAAGGCAGCTGCAAACTTTTGGAACCATCTGAAGTCCCTAAGAAAGGGGACGTGCCTAGAGCAGAGGTTTATAACTACAGCTCAAGGTGCTAGGCTAGGAGGGGACGAAGCTATTGAATATATGAAAACAAGAGTGACAGAAAAAATTCAACAAAGAAGTGCTTTATGCACCACAATACACAAGGACGAATCAAGTGGCGCAATGGTTCCATTTTTACAACGAGGGTGGGGAAGGGCTGAGAAGAGAATTCCTAGTAGTACATCAACAGGCCCAGATGGCATTCCAATTATGCTGATAAAGACATCGGGTCCAAAGTCTAAGCAGTCTTTGAGAGAGGCAGTGAGCAAAATAATAATCGATGATGACGTCCCCGATGGATGGAAACTTAGCAGGATGAGCATCATCTATAAAAGAAAGGGGGACAAAGCTGACATAAACAACTACCGTCTTGTAACAGTGATGTCAGTGGTGTACAGGCTGGTGAAGCAGATAATAAAGGAAAGACTACAGGCATGAATAGAGAATAAGGGTGGCTGGGGGATCTGCAGAATGACTTTCGGAAGCACAGGAAGTTGGAAGACAGTCTGTTCTCACTGATGCAATGCATCTAAATAGCAGAAAATAAACACAGGCCCCTGTGGCAAGCATTTTTTGATATCATGGGCGCGTACAATAGCCTGGTTCAAGATGACTTGTGGGGAATACTGGACAGACTAGGTGTGGAAGATTGAGTCACTATTTTTTAAAAGATATCTATAAAGGTAACAAGGTAGATATAAAGTAAGAAAAACAGGTATCCAAGCCCACAGAGGTAAAACGGGGGCTTTGGCAGGGGTGTCCTCTGTCACCATTGTTATTCATGATGTACATACAAGGATTAGAGGCCAAATGAGAGGGAAGTGGACTTGGCTTCAACCTCTTTTTCCTCAAACAAGGAAAACTCATTGAACAGGCACTACCAGCATTGATGTACGCAGATGATATAGTGCTAATGGCCGACAAAATGGAAGATTTGCAGGTTGATGGACATCTGAGGTAATGAGGGAGATAGGTTAGATTTCAGATACAGTAAGGAAAATTGAGCAGTCATGGTGTTAAATGAAAATGAAGGTAGTGGGCTTAGAATACAGGAGGTTACGCTAGAGATAACAGATAAATACAAATATCTGGGCGTGTGGATAAGCAATCGGACCGAGTACATAAGGGAACACGAAATATGCGTTACGACTAAAGGTAACAAGAATACAGCAGTGATGAAAAATAGGGCACTGTGGAATTGCAATAGATGTGATGTTGTGAGAGGAATGTGTAAAAGGGTCATCGTTTCTGGTCTGACGTTCGGCAATGCGGTCTTGTGCATGAGATCAGAAGCTCAAGCAAGATTAGAAATTAAGCAACATAAAATACGTAGGCTTGCCTTAGAAGCTCACGGGAATACACCAAATCAGGTAGCACAAGATGATATGAGATGGACATCATTTTAGGGCAGGGAAGCTAGCAGGAAATTAAACTTTGAGGAGCGATTGAGAGAAATGGTGGAGGAGCATTGGTCTAGAAAGGTTTTCAGCTACTTGTACATGAAGAATGTCGATACAAAATGGAGGAAGCGTACCAGAAAATTTACGGGTAAATACTTAGAAAACAGCAAGGGGCCAAACCAAAAAGCATTACACGTTCTCCCTAAGATTATGACTGAGCTCTGGGTCTGTGCCCGAAACGCCAAGCTTGCTTCCTCATATATATATATATATATATATATATATATATATATATATATATATATATATATATATATATATATATATATATATATATATATATATATATATATATATATATATATATATATATATATATATATATATATACGGGGGTGTGTACATGTAGATATGATTACAGAGCCAAAACGGTTGACAAGAGACAAAAAAAAGATTGACAATATCCTTAACAGCATTATTAAGCATGCTACGAGTAGCCTTTGTGACAAATTGAGGCCCCAGCGTTCTGTATAGATATACTATTATCACAACATTGTTGAAGATAGATTATATGACACCGTAAGTACCATCGTATCATACAGTATCATACAGTATTTAACACCCTAAGCTCTTCTGCGCAGGACGACAAAGATGCATACAGCACAATAACTAATAGATAACTGTTAGGTAACTGTTTAAAGCTATAACAAAAGGGAGGTTCTAAAGCATGTTTCCATGAATGGTTTAAGAAAAATTGCGACAATGAACCCAAGCCCATACTCAGTACCAAAAAGGTAAAAATTAAACATTTTAAAGCCGTGCACACATACTATCGCCAGAAACTTAACCAGTTGTCCTTTGTCAATGTGTCACATAATTTAGAAAGCCAATTTTATTGCGCCAAGTTTAACTGCTGAGACCCTCTGCGTCAAGTTAAAAACAATGACTCATATAAACAACTACAAAGATTTTTTATGATCGCATTGCTGTTTTTTCGCTTGTAGTGTTTTCAATCAATTATTTGCAAACACTGTGGACGCCCTATTTTTTTTTCTTTTCAATTTTCATGCCTGCAGTGCTGTTCGAAATAACAGTGTGACACGACTACAAACACCACAAGCAAAGATGCAAACCATCAGCGACGAGGATCGTAAAGGTGCCCTGGCTGGCACTGGTCTTGCAAGAGCGGTATTGCTACCTGCGGCCATGGATGCGGGACCTTTTGCACCACTGGTTGCAGTTATAATAGGAGCAGCTGCCGCTGGATCAGCAGCAGGATTTGCTACTGCTGCCAGTTTGCCATCAGATGAAAAGAAGTAGCAGGTCTGTCTTTGCAATGAAAAGGTAACAATTCAAATTGAAAAGAAGTGAAGAATCATTTTCTTGGTGAAAATTACCCACTGCGCAATCTTGAAGGAACAGAAGTGTGAAGCGTCTGAAATGGAGCTTGTTGGCATACATAGTAAAAAAAAATCGTGAAAAGAACGTGAACGAGGCAGACGAAACAGGATAGAGCACTCTGGCCTGCGCTCTGGCCTCTTTATTCTCTCTCGTCCTTGTTCTTTTCTCGCTGCTTTTTTTTTTACTTTATGACCAGAAGTGTATTTTCGTTTCAACGCGTTTCTAATATTTTGCAGTACACTAAAACGGCGGAAAAATGAAATGTAAGCGGGACAAGCAGTACCTTGTTTCAAACATTCGCTGTAGCTTGTCTAGGGTGCCAGGTACTTTTTATGCCCACCTGTTATGTTTTGCCGCTCATAAGTTGATAGTGCGGATGGGACAGCACCAGAAGCTACGTTATTCAAAGCTTCTTTCTCGACTCTCTCTCGGTATGCCTGTGTAACTGTACACCACTTATCTCTGGAATGCAAACTACGTCCGTCTCCTCCGCTGCCGGAGACAAACACACAATGTGAAACGAACCCGCTCTGCCAACCGGCTTGGAATGTTTGTGGTTTAGAGACAGTCGCCACTGCCGGGGGCAAACGCGCAATGGGATTAAGCGACCCCGTCCTGCCTCCGCTGCCGGGCGCGAGCTCAGTGGGAGTAGGCGACACGCTATGGCCTGGCGATCGGCTCAAAGTCACAGCGATGCACGACCCGAACACAAGGAAAGCGGAGAAAGTCAAAGGCCGATTGCTACCTGCGGGGGCAATAACGTTCTGCGCGCGATCATTTAACTTCCGGCTTTGAGGTTCGTCTCGGCTCGCTGGGTGTGGGAAAAGGCATGAATGTACCGGGTCTACAATGCCGATATCTCCCGAGCGAGAGAATTCCTGAGCGCTTGGGAGGTGGAGAGAGAGAGACAAGAAGGAAAAGAGTACCAAAACGCCTGTTTAAACTGTAGAAGCGCTGCTGTCGAGAGTAAGGTCAGCCCAGTAGGGAGTGACTTAATCTGAGTGGAAACAGATTGGATGAGAGAATGTTGAGGCGGACCAGCAGTGGCCACCTCCCCTTTTTCTTTGTTACCGCAAGATGCTTAAGACTGGGGGGAATCCGTTTCTCTTCAGTCGAGGCTGCAATCACTTAGCTGATAGATCAGTACGACTCCGTACGATGCAACTTTTGTCTGGGCCGTAACCACTTGGTGGTCGAACAGTGAGACTAAGTACGTTGTATGTAGTAACAGTGTTCTAGGCTCTAACTTAAGAAAAATTAAGTAGAAGAGTAAGACGCTGTTGATGTCTGTGTTATCATGAGTGTGCTTCGGCAAGATGTACATATGACTGTAAATATTTCGCTGTAATATACCTTCAAGTTTTCATTACCTCCAACCTGCCTCCTGCTTCATCGACGCCGATCATCTCCTTGACGACACTTCAATCCACATAAAGGAGATCAACGAACAAGAAGGAAAAGTTGACTCCAACTTTACCTACATGAATAATCTGCCACAAATAGAGAAATCTTGCCTTACAAAAGGCTGAGCTTATATTTTACGCTGACAGCTTTAAAAATGTTACCAGAAAAGGTTGAATATCTTGAACAGGTAAACCTCAGTATTAGGTTTTTACTTTTTTATCTAGACTGGATGCTATAAAACTAAAAAAAATTGCAGCGATTACTTCTAGGTACAGTTATTTGCATCTATGTTTTGCAACATTTGAAATAACCTCTAAACTTTCATGTTGTAATGCCTCAGAAACAACCATGTGAAATATAGCACTAGAAGAATTTCGAATGGGCTCGTAATAATGGATTAAGAAGATAGAGCAATTAAGGAAACGCTGCTAAGTAAGCCATGTGAGCAAATAAGCTGTTTCTTTGACAAGTATGGCAGTTTGGGCTCGTTGGTATGACATGACCGTAGTTTTAGCGCGAGAACGAAACGACGACAAAGAGACAAGAAGAACACGAGCACTCGTGTCCTTGTTTTTTTGTCGTCGTTCTGTTCTCGCGCTATAACTCTCTTCCTTTGAGGACTTGTAATGTATACAATTATACTGTATTCCAGGACGAATGTGAAAGGAAGCAACGTGGGAGATTCATCGAGTTGGGGGGTTATGATGCCTCACTTGGGGCACAGGTGTGACGGTGTAGCTAATATGCTTGAGCCACTTGAACTTCTGGTGATTCCGAAATCTTTCTTAAAACGAATAAAAGTGCGACGCTTCCGTATTCAGCTGACATCGAAGCTAATACTTTGTAACTTCACTTTCTTTGTTTGCAGGAACTTACACACCGGACTTCTACGATGGTCTCAGCAAGGCCACCTACGAAAAAATTTCTTGTGGTTATTTTGGCATCCTAGACGGAAAAGGTCTTAGTAATTATTGGTTAACTGTAGTGACAGCAATGCTTAGGTATTAATCAAATAATATTAGTTAATTGTGGTGACGGTAATGCTTAGAGGTCAATCAAAAAGGAGGAAATTTATGAAATAAAGTATGCGTTAGCAATGTATTCCTGTCTCGAACTTTTTTCTTGGGCAAAGCATTATTAATTACGGATTTCGTTACGCAAAGAACCTGGTGTCATAAGGTGCACAAATATTCGGCGCTCGAAAGTGGGCCTGAAATGCATGTGTATTTATATGCGCTTTGTTTCGATAACTGTTGCTTTCTCGATCTTTCACTTATCGAGGGTGAACCGGTTCTGTTATGGCAACATATCGCTGTTTTATGTTGTTACTGTTATTCTTGCCTGGATGTGAATTCATGATCGTCATTGTCTTGAATCGACTGAGTGGTAGGGCTGTTAAGCAAGTGTCTAAATGTGCATTTTCGGCATGAATGAAGGAAAAAGTAGGAGAGGACAATGCGCAATGGGATCGCATGAAAGAGACAAACAGCGGCTACAAAGCACGCATACGCTGAGCTTCACTGATCCTACCTTTTTCTATAGGAGAAGGACTTATAATTTTCAATTTTAGTGCTCGAAGTGAAGCATGTACAGTCCAGTAGTCGAGATGCGATTGCGCCAGAGAGGTTGTGGCAGCCAGCAATCTCTTATTGCAATAGCAATAATTTGGACAGCCTGGACTGGTTTTTCCGAAACTAGCCTCACAAGGCTAGTAGCTTTAGAATTGAACTCATCTGAGTTCAACAAATGACAATTGAGTTTCGACAAATGAGCGAAAACGCCATGGCTACCAAGCTCGCACCAAACCATGTTAACATTTTCATGGGCAAAATAGAAACAGAATGTCTGTCCCAAACCCATTTGAAACCACTCCTATTTGTACAGGAGGTACGTTGACAACGTTTTTCTTATTTGAAACTCAGTGAGGACGAACTTCAAAACTTTATTAATAGTACTCACAATACTGTGCATCCAAACATACACACCTACTCACATTTAACCATACATTTTCCTTACGTTACCATACCAATAGAAGATGACAATCTTTCCACAACCATCTACCGGAAACCAACGGATCGACAACAGCATTTCGATTACCAAAGTGATCATCTACGCCATTGTGAAAACAGCATTCCATAAGGCCAGGCCCACCGTTTCAAAGGAATTTACTCAAAAGAACACCGATTTCACCGCCGCGGTGGTCTAGTGGCTGAGGTACTCGGCTGCTGACCCGTAGGTCGCGGGATCAAATCCCGGCTGCGGCGGCTGCATTTCCGATGGAGGCGGAAATGCTGTAGGCCCGTGTGCTCAGATTCGGGTGCACGTTATAGAACACCAGGTGGTCGAAATTTCCGGAGCACTTCACTACGGCGTCTCTCAGAATCATGTGGTGGTTTTGGGACGTTGAACCCCACAAATCAATCAAGAGCACCGATTCCATACCACGATCATGATGCGATGACAAAAGTGGAACGCTTTTCTTGCCAGCATTGTAACGCATACACAGCAATCATCTTTCGAGTCTGCATTATTTGCGTTCCTTGAATGTGTTGGACAATCTTAGGCATTGCTGTATAACGTGTTGTGCAGCTTTTTCAATGTGCTCGCTTGTGAAAGCTTAGCTGTGTTATTTCTTGCTTATCTTGGTCGACAAACTATGTATCCTGCGCATCTTTTCTTGTCTTCTTTTCTTGATAAAAAAGATGTTGTCACTAATTACTGTATAAAACCCCCCTTATATAATGACCTAGAGGCCGTTAAGGTATATAAATAAATAAGATTTGCCGTTCCGCTCGCGGCCATTTCACTAGCTTCACATATACGAAATTTGGTATCACGTGACAAGAATGGACGACGAAGGTAAATGACACGTCGTAACATGATAGTAATGGCATGGAAGTGATGTACGGCATAATTTACTTCCGTCTCGTAACGTTGAGCTCATTTCAATGTGACATATCAACCTTCTTTATCCGAGCTTCGCATATCATGCATTCCCACTGTACGTGGTATCTGCCAATATTTGAATGTACCAACAGGAGACCGATATTTTTGTGGCAGAACTTCGCAACATTCGAACAACAAGCAAGATAGAAAGCTACAATCGTATTTTTCCTGCGCATCGTTGACCACGTGGGACCACTGGTGCGCCTTCGCAACGGGATCAAGACTGCCTGCCGGGGAATATAAAAGCCTACGACAACTGGATCTAGCTTAGCTCGGCAGCTGCACACGACTGGCAAGTACCTCATGAACTGCATTTTTAGAATTCCACCGAGGGACCAATATTTCTTCAGAAGAGCCTCGCAGCAGTTCGACAATAAGCATGATAGAAAGGTGCGACCATACTTTTTCAGCCCATCGCTCCCACGTGGGGCCACTGGTGCGTCTGCGCAACTGTGTGGAGACTGCCTGCCGGGGAATGTAAAAGCCTACAACTGGACCATTGTACCTAGCTCAGTTTGGCAGCTGTGCACAACCGGCAAGCACCTAACAAACTGCATTTCTTTCAGGTAAAAATATATACTGTGAACCGTTGAAATTTCAACGGAGCGTAATTCTGGTGCACGGCTACCGAACACTGCAAAGTGTCGATTTTATTGCTTTTTTTGGAAATGAGAGAAGGATGGTCGTGCTCCTGCTAAAGATACCAAAGATGATATCAAAGATCATATAAAAAACCATTGATGCAAAATACGTGCGTGAGTTGATATGGCCCTTCAAAAACATTAAACGTGACTTTCCGGTTGAAGTTTTCTACGTGAAAGAGTGTGTGTGTGTGTGTGTGTGTGTGTGTGTGTGTGTGTGTGTGTGTGTGTGTGTGTGTTTTACTGAGGTCTGGTAATATGTGAAGGGATTGGCAGATGAAATCAAGGATTTGAGAATAGAAGTGGAAAATCACAAATAAACACAGAACTAACCAAAGAATATAGGCTGCTGTCACAAAAGTGCCAAAATATAGAGCAGCACATGCGTCTAAACAGCTTTGAGGTTGAAGAATTATCAGCCAGTGTTGATCTAGTGACAGTGAGAGAGATGATAGCCAAAAGTGTTGGTGAAAAGATGTATTTACCTCATATTGAGAGGTGCCATTGGGTCGGCCTTTTAAAACCTGGAAGCTATAACATCAATATTCCTTTTATAGGAAGAGACATGCGCAATGCTCTGCTGGCCAAATGCAAAATAAAACGGCTAGACACGACTTTGCTGGGCCACCATGGAAGTAAGCCAGTCTATGTATACGTGCTCCTCACGCAGCGTAGTAAATCACTGTTGGCCACTGCGAAAAAAAAGGAGGCTAAGAAGAAATATGTTTGGATTTCTAGTAAACGGGTGTTGACGCGCAATAACGAGAACTCGCCTGTTGTCCGCATTTCAGATACTAAAGATCTTGACTGTATCCCAGCACAATCTTATGTGAATGAATTAGGCCACATTGGATTCCGCTTCAAATAAGAATCACGATTATTTCTCCACTAAAGATTGCAATATGAGGTAGGCACATTCTGATGAATCATTTGCCTCGTTACACATAAACTGAAGAAGTATAAGAAGATGGTAGATGACATTACTGTATTTTTAGAGTCATTATCTGTTAATTTTGATGTGCTGTCATTATCGAGAACATGGACCACTAAAAATGAATACCTACTTTGCCTATTATTTTATTTCCTTAGATATTTATGTCGGGATAATAAGAAGGGGGGTGGTGCTTTGCATTTCAAGGAAGATTTTCTCAAAAGGTACGAGAAAAGTATTCTATTATTATTGATTATGTTGAACGCATAGTAATGCTCCTTGAAAAAACAATTATTCCTGTTCTATACACACCACCATTGTAAAGAAAAATTCATTTTATGATTTTCATGGAGACTCTACTTTCTAGGTTTTCTTTTAACTATAAGCTTTTAACTTTGGGGGACATCAAGTTAGATATCATGTCCTATGATACATATACTACAGACATATTGATATTATTGTCTGCTCACGGATGCACAAACAACATCAACTCCGCCATTAGAATAACTAAAACTACGGTCAGCTGTTCGGCATCTGCGTCAATAATCTAAATAAAAAAATTTTTAAAAAGTAATGCTTTTACACGATCTAAACGATCATTTGCCTATGTCTTGCATTATGTGTTCGGAATCCGAATACGACTCACTCAATAAGTAGATATGTTTTAAAAGGCGTATGAATGATGCAGCTAGAAATACTTTCTCCGATATTGTACGTGTCATTGAATCGAAAAGTGCGTACAACGAAAATAACGCTGATAAAACATATGACTTATTGTTCAGGTTTTCAAAGAAAAATATATTATAGTACTTTCCGGTAAGCGAATACAGTACCGTAAAAGTAAAAAGTACTGAAAGCCTTCTATTATAGCAGCGCTTCGCAAACGAATCAAGGCGAAAACCTCGCTGTATCAACGCCTCTGTCGGTGCCTGTGCAATAAGTTACTCATATTGACCCGAACTTGAAAAATAAAAGTCCAAGACGCGTATACATTGCTGAAACGTAGTTTATTTCATAAGATAACCAATTTCAATTCTTGGCTAAAATTTACCGCCAGTGCAGTTGATTAGCGCTACTGGCCTCGGTACAGTACATGCTGCTTTTAAGAAAAATAACCAGCAGATTGTCTTCTGGAGGTGCCCTTGCCGTGCCAATCACAGGATTCGGTTGCACGCATTCCTGCAAAGTTGAAAAGACCAGTTGCAAAGACTTACTTCCTCGTGATGTTAAATACTTTAACGCTGTGTTTTTATTCATTCTAAACAGGCTTCCACGGTAACACAAACCATAAGTTGCCCTCAAAATATTTGCAATAAATTGCATCGGTACCTGACGGCGTGCCCCACAACTTGAAAACTCCACTAAATTTACATGTTTTCTTTCTTTATTACGTTAATCTAATACAGTAGCATTTTTTATGTTACCTGTTTTTATAAAAATAAACACGTGTAATGTTGTTCTATTGTGAAATATTCCTTTTATTTTTTTATACATTCTCACGCATAAAGTAACAAACAATTTCGAAACAATGTAGTAATGCACAGTTTCCATACAAAATATGGAGGCATTGTGATTTGCTTTTGGGGATCACTTATCATTGGCAAAGCTTAGCATTCGAAGAACAGTACTATTTCTGAAATCCGTACGCCACCTTCTTATCAATTTACATACAATTTGAAGTAAAATAAAAAAATGGCAGAGCCCATGGGGTGCGGATATCAGTGTCATGGGAAGCAGCCAGCGAGTAATTGTCAATGCTGCAACTTTTAGCTTCGACTGAAGCGCTGCGTGGTGTATTGACGTGTTTTGGTAAGCGTATGGCAGGTGTGTGCACATGGTGGCCTAACTGGGAACGTCGACAACACTGGCGTTTCAAGGGTAACTTATGGTATGATGTTACATCAGCACTTCCATTCAAGCAGCGCTTGAATATAGCTTACTGTAATATAAGAATGCAGAAGGGCTCTTTATTGAACTGCTATAAAAGTGGTGCCAACTCTTAAATCACAGTTGACGTTATGCCAACGTAATGACTCACTCCTGGGAGTTATAAAAAGTGTTTCTTGCTGTCTCATAAAGTTAGATGGCCAGTACTGCTGCCACAGTTACGGTGCACCAACATTTGTCACGCCACATAGAGTATTTTCCAAAGGCAGTTTCTACTTCATGCATGGCTAGGTGGTAGATTACGTAACTGTCCTGCCAAATGATTGAGTTCGATTCCGGCTGGTATTGTGAATTATAGTACTTGCATTTGTCGAGCAAATTATTTAAACTCTCGTATTCAAACTACCACTCGCCACTCCATGTCTGCGTAGAAATAAACTGTCAATCACCTGTGGTGCACACCTGCATACTGCGTTTGCAGGTATATATCGGTGCATTCGACTGATGTCAAAGAAAGGTTCGAGGACGCGCAAGAATTTTCAAAGAAGGGTTTGAGAACGTGCAAGAATTTACTTGTTGGTTATGTCGTGACCAGAGAGATATGATTGTCAGTTTTTTTTATCTTCTAAGGATAATTGCAGTTTACACCGCGTTATAGATGGTTCATTGTCTCTAATCACGGAATGCTCACGGGAAAAACGCCTTCAACAATATATTTGTGTTGTGATTTTTTTTATCTGATAGCTTGAAACGCCATAATTGAGGGCTCCAAAAATTTCTACCAACAGCGGTTCCTAAATGTGCAGCCAAATATAACTACACGGGCCTCTGGTGTTTTAGGCTCAATCGAAATTCGGCTGCTGCTGCCGGTGTTCGCTCCCGCGACCTTCGGGGGAATAGTGGAGTACCACAACCACCAGGCCACCAAGGGTGGTCAGGATATGATCAAACTTTCTCCCGACTTGTCACCTTTTTCAAACTCTCCATTGTAAATTACCATGGTGTATATATTTATTCATTTTATTCATCACAGCACCCACAGAAAGTAATGGCATTACAGTTGGGGTGGAGGAGAGATCACAATACTACTCTAGTAAGATCCAGATTCCAACACATCAACAATACAATAAACGTAATTCACTTTGAACTTTTAAAAAGATACATAGGATATACACAATGTAAAGCAGGTTTACAGTGATCTGGAATTCTCTTCAATTAGCATTGTCTATTCATCGAACCTGTGAACATCTGGTCAGCAGGCAAGCACTGTAACTGCCGCACAGACCGCGACGGACTCCCACGTCAATATTGCTCTACCAAGTCATGTACGTGATCACGAGAGCACCGAGGAGTAGGCGACTACGTAGATAGATAGAGAGACCAGTTTGCCCTTTTACACAAATTTTCGTTTACCCCAAGTTAACACGGTAATCACGAGAGCACCCAAAAGTAGGTGGCTACGTAGATAGATAGAGAGACCATTTTGCCCTTTTACACAAATTTCCTTTACCCAAGTTAACACGGTAATCACGAGAGCACCCAAAATGTAGGTGGCTACGTAGATAGATAGAGAGACCATTTCGCCCTTTTACACAAATTTCCTTTACCCAAGTTAACACGGTTATCACGAGAGCACCCAAAAGTAGGTGGCTACGTAGATAGAGAGACCAGTTTGCCCTTTTACACAAATTTTCGTTTACCCCAAGTTAACAAGGTAATCACGAGAGCACCCAAATGTAGGCGGCTACGTAGATAGATAGAGAGACCATTTTGCCCTTTTACACAAATTTCCTTTACCCAAGTTAACACGGTAATATCGAGAGCACCCAAACGTAGGCGGCTACGTAGATAGATAGAGAGACCATTTTGCCCTTTTACACAAATTTCCTTTACCCAAGTTAACACGGTAATCACGAGAGCACCCAAAAGTAGGCGGCTACGTAGATAGATAGATAGATAGATAGATAGATAGATAGATAGATAGATAGATAGATAGATAGATAGATAGATAGATAGATAGATAGATAGATAGATAGATAGATAGATAGATAGATAGATAGATAGATAGATAGATAGATAGATAGATAGATAGATAGATAGATAGATAGATAGATAGATAGATAGATAGATAGATAGATAGATAGATAGATAGATAGATAGATAGATAGATAGATAGATAGATAGATAGATAGATGTCAAAAGTGCTTACAATACGCAAAAAATGCTTCGTATTTGAA
The DNA here is from genome assembly GCF_043290135.1 of Rhipicephalus microplus. NCBI lineage: Eukaryota > Metazoa > Arthropoda > Arachnida > Ixodida > Ixodidae > Rhipicephalus > Rhipicephalus microplus. The sequence continues at coordinate 30,520,772 of NC_134707.1, read as the reverse complement.
GTGTATTTATGCCATCAGAGTGTGTCTGGTTTGCAAAGAAATTTAAAGTAAAATACCAAGATAGAAAGACATTGAACTAGAGATATAAACAGACAGAAACAAACAAAAATAACACATGAAAGCTAAAATGAAAAATAGAGAGCATCATAGAAAGAGAAGAAAAGAGAACGCTAAAGAGAAAGAAAGAAAGAAAGAAAGAAAGAAGGAAAGAAAGATAGAAAGGAAGAAAGAAAGAAAGAAAGTCAAAGAAGAAATCCAAGAGTTACAAAGGAACAAAGAAGATGGCGTAGAGAAAACATACACAAATAGAAAAAAAGAGATATACCGAAGATACTGAGAAATTGAAAAAAAAGCAAAAAAATGAAAGGATGACAAATGAAGTAAAATGAGCGAGACATCAAGATAAATAGATAGATGAAAAAGAAGTAGTACAAAACACATAAAAATGAGATACAAGTAACAAAGAGTAAGATAAGCAAGCAAGGTATTTCAGCTACGCTCTTCTTTCAGGCTTGACACCTAAACCACAAGTGCGATGCTTACAAAACCTTTTGAACCTGATAGCGTCAAGTATACGCTGTGCCATTTCTGACTCGTTCTTTACTGTCAGAGCAAGAAATCATTCAGGTTTTTATACTGCGTGGTACATGATGCAAGGCGCACTAAGTCGATGAGGAAGAAAGATGTCAACGCAATATCACTTGAGGGGCTAAGTTTTCCCTCGGGCGCTGCATTAATGTGTTCCACAGAGTTAGTCACAAGTTTTTATACAGTGTTGAATCCATAAGTTAAAGGTCCCTTCGCCAGATTGATGATTAATTTGTGGGGTTTAACGTTCCCCGAGCCAGAGTTTTGTCGTTATTCTATACTGCACTTCCTATTCGAACATAGTACTATTTACTAATAGTTGTTCTAAGTAAGAAACTTGTTTATTATTTAGTTTTAATGACTATAGTTTATTGCATGCCACTGACCTGCTACTCCTCCTCATCACCTGGCAAAGCTGAAACTGCAACCTTGGCAACAGCTGCTCCAGCGCCGGCCACTAACATTCCAATCGCTACCGGTATGCCTAGTGGTCCCGCAACAGTTGAAACTGTTGAGGCAGCATTAAGGCAATATTCGGCAGCAGCCCCGGTCGAATCCTGGGCCTTTTGACGATCCGTGGAGCTAATGGTTCCCATCGTGGCCTTCGCTCTTGTCACAGAGAAGCTCCCCTTGCTAACAGTGAAACAGGAATTGAAACATACAGGAAATACAATGAAAGTTTGTGAATGTCCTTGAGGTGACAATCACTTAGAAAATTTTAAGGTAATCAAACACTGACTCTAATTGGTTACCTGAATAACTGCTACCAATTTATTGCACACTTTGCAAGCGTTTTTAGTGTGATAGAAATAACGTCACAAAAATGACATTGTGAGGTACATCCGAAACCTGCCAGCACGATTTATTCAATTTTCGAACTGTGATCCCAGAGAAATGTTTGTAACTTTGGTTTATACAACTTTTACTTCATTTAGTAAGCGCTGTTACAGATTCGGTAATAGTTTTGACGCCATGCTGAAAAACCTTCAGAATCAGGCGGCGAAATATCTCTGATAAATTTACATCATTTATTTGCTAATTGTAAACGCATTCACATTTAGAATGTTTCCGTATACAAACCTTATGTTGCTACTGTCTATTTTGTGTGAGCTGGGCGTTCGCTTTCGTGTGATGTCATTTCCCTATTTTATCTTTTTCAATACTTTTGACAATATAGGAGCTAAGAAACAAGCCTTTTAATGTCCTTCAAAGTATGAGCAAATGTATAGACAACTTAAATTTCCTATTCTTTTTCCTTGAATAGGTATAAATTTCTTCGAGGAAGACTAATAACATATTTATTGAAATGAACAAACAGGAGAGGTTAGTACCATTATGGTGGCACCGGCTACTCCTTCTACTTTGCAAACAAAATATGTCGCAACAAAAACATTAGGTGGTCAAAATTCAAGGCAGTGGAGCATACGATATGAAAGTGCCCCGCAGCTCTACATCACATGACAGTTCAGATACGGCCAATAGGTTCATATGTAAACAAGTTTCAGACAAAATGTCAGTTCACATCACATGACAGTTCAGATACCTATAATAAGTTCACATGTGAAGAAGTTTAACACGGAACGTTCGCATTGAGACAAATGTTTACACATAATATTATACACACTTTCTCAATACTGCACACTTTATCTAGTATGAAGGAAACGAAACGTCGTGTATAGTGGACCAACACTTCCGTAAAATATTAAATTCTTCAAGAAACTTCTTGAAGGCGGCAAGTGCGTTTATTAGGAAACCTTCAGTTGGTCATGAACATAGTAGTTATTTCACTGTGAAAGGCCTCCTGTTTGAAAGTTGCAAACTTGCTCGTAATACTTTGCGTTATTTCTCATATTTCTGGCATTCGAGAAGGAGATGATGTACAACTTCATCAGGGTGGCCACAGGAACAACCTTTTAGAGGCACCTTCTATCCTGTCCAGGAAGTGTCGTAGTCGGTGAATCAATGTGTCGAATCCCCTATTTTCTATCAACTGCGATGGAAGGGGTAGTCATATGCAAGGGTCCATTAAATATAAGCGTGAACTTTTAGACTGTTCATTGAAGCATTTCTCTTTGGTGACACTACAAGTTATCTGGGTGTCTAAGGAACGCAGGAATTTTCATGCGTGAGATTGGAGGGGTAGCTGTCGCTTCGTTATTGTGGGCTCTATTTGCTGTGGCATCCTCTGCAGCGTTCTCTAGAATGCTGCAGTGACGTGGTATGCATTGAAATGCGATCGCGTTGTTCGCCACTTTCGCTTCTGTGTGTTTTTTTGGGGTCTCATATAATGAGAGAGTGTTTAGAAAAGGTTTTTTTCTTTTTCAGCGAATGCACTAGGGTTTGTCGATCACTAAATATGACCCATTTTCGCGCCCTTTTTATGGGTGTTATATAAAGCGCAAGGCCGATACAACTACAAGCAGTTCCAAAACATTAGGCAATGTCAGTCTACATAATTAAAGTGTCTGCTATACTTCCATGAATTGCTCACAAAAGGTGAAGAGGATGAATTCGCATGATGAGAATGGTCTGTATACACGTGAATATACAGCAGGTATAGGTATAAATATAGAATAGTGCCAGCTACTTTGTAAATGTCATGAACATGTCCCTTCTAGATACTGTTGCCTCGACTTACAACTGTACTTTAGGTCTTGGTGGCTACCAAGGAGGGAAATTAACATCTAGTCTGTTCATGTCATAGCTTGGTAATGAAATATCTCTTCTAAAAGTGTTTGTTGCTGAAGAACAATAGCTAATGCCAGCAACACCACTGAGAACGGCAGCAAATTAGTAACTGAATTCCCTGCTCCTCGTATTAGGGCAGAAACATTTACGTTAAAGTGCTCATTAGGAGAGCACTCACGTTGCTTTGGTTAAAACTTTGTGCATTAGCCTAACGGTAATTGTGTTGTTGTGGTCATGTCTTTATCGATTATGTCGTCATCCTGCCTCATGCAGTTTCATAGAGCGATGTGCACAGTCTCTGCGAAAATATGTGGAGCATTGTTTTTTATGATCATTATATGAGATGAAGTAAAACTCTTCGGGCGCTACTTTTCATCAAATTGCGCTGTTTTCTAACGGCACTAAATTTGTTAAGAGTTCGTCTGAGTTTTCAACCTGTTCAAGGCTGAATGGTTTTATTTCATGTGTATATTTGTTACAGCCGTGCACTTTGAAAAAGAAAGAGGACAAAGCTTATGCGAAAAAAAATATGAAACAAGACAGTGGAGCTTTTCAAACTGTCAATAAATTCCGTTAATAAGTGTTTCCCAACTCGTTTACAAATTGAACTTCGCCGCTCCATTGCTTGTATTCAATTAGTGTTTATATTCAATTAATAAATTTGACCTGTTTGTTCTTTGCTGTTTCTCTTTAACAGCACAATCCTAGTGTTTATTTAACAAATTATTTTATGAAAATATTCTGTTTTTGGCCATCTCTCAGCGTAGTTGTGTGCAAAAAATTCAAGAAACTGGACTTGTCAATAGCCAAACGTGACAAAGGTGTAAAGAAATATAGTGGTGGCAAAACTAATACATGACTTTTTTTTGTTCATCTATTTACGAACATTTGCGTCAAGTACTGAGCAGCATAAAATTTGTATGATTGTGTGAGTATGTGCAGCAGCTAATAAGGACATATTGCGAGAAAGAACTTGCTCTGAAAGCAATCAACCATACAGATTCTCTGTACCACCTTCTAACTCATACTGAAATAACGAGAAATGTAACAAATATAAAATGATGCTCGTTCAAGAACAGATGCATATTTGAATTGATTAGGAGATGCTCTAACTGGGCAAAACAAGTTTGAGGAAAATGCAATTTTTGATCCTTGCACTCGCTCAGGCGAAGCAGAGTAGTTTGATTTTAGTTATATGCATAAATGTAATACAGCCTTCCAAGACTCCCTTTTTTCTTTCAAGATGTTCTTCCTAATACGTTATTCACGGTAGTTCTCAACCGACAAGATTGAAGTAATCACTGTCTTTCTCCAACGGCAAAATGATATCTCACTGATAGTTTCTGGGAGCAGTGGCGGATCGAGAGGAGGAGAGGGGTAGTAGAAGCGATCGCCCCCTCCCTCCTTTAAAAAAAGTCAGTGACACCACCCCATCCCTTACTTTAGTGCTTGGAGTCCACCTCCTGTGACCAAATATGACAAATGAGTGCAGCCACTGTCAGCATACATTAACCCTACTTATGCTATGGAGCGTTCTTCTGCTAGTAAAAACAAAAAGTCATGACCACGCCGCCTTTTCGGTGTTACTTTAGGTTAGCGCTCCTCTTAAAATGAGTGGCTGGATCCTCTCCTGGCCGGAAGTTCATCTTGCCGAACAACCCTGCATGTTCGAATGGCAAGTGCGATCATATGCACCGCTGAGCCACAGCTGTGCCTCCCCTCTCTATCTTTCGTCTCCCCCATCCCCCTCTCACGCGCAGGGTAGCAAATCAGCTGCCTATAGGCTGGTTATTCTCCCTGCCGTTCTTTTCCTCCTATTTCCCTTCCTTCCTTCCTTCCGATCATATGCATACGGGGTTGGCTCTTTTAGGAGAGAATATTATCAGGAATTAGTTTTTTTTAATGATGAAGTTACTCAAACAACAACACCATGTGGAAAGACCGATGTAGTTTGCACCACCTAGTTTCATTCGGAACAGCTGTCATGTTTTCATTCTAGTCTATCTGCTGTTGAAACTGCTTCGTTGACTATTCTGCTTCAGTGAGTCATTACTGCACCACTGCAGTTGCCATTCGCGTCTCATCGCCGTCTTATTAAAATGGACCCAGCATCGATTCTGAGGACTGCCGCTTATGATAGTGTAGGTATACAGAAAGAGATAGAGAGAGATAAAGGGAGAAATTAAAGCACGTTACAGCACACAGAGGCGCAGCAACGTTTCCTCGGTCATGATTGGGTGGGCTCCAAGGAAGAATCGGCGCATGTCATCAGCGTACATCAACGCTATTTATTTGTTCCACTGGTCCTTTTCAATAGTGGCCTTCGCCAGTTTACCACAGTCTAAAGAAGCGTTACTAGTCAATGTAGCTGGCGTGGGAGGTACACCCACGACCACAAACGAAGCAAGGTGATTCTAAAAAAAAAATCTACTTACGTGCTGATATCGGAATGCGAAAAAAGGTATTGTAAAAAAGTTTTTTGTATTTTCTCCCAACTGCTGAATCAGGTGACACGCTCATAGCCTTCGAGACATTCTTCCGTACCATCCAACCTCTCGTCCTGGCAGGGCTATGGTAGTCGGAGCGAGTAAACGAATGTGTTAGATAGTATCGTTTGGGCGTACCAGTACAGAAAATATTGACTGGAGCCACTGGTGTCCGTCAGTCACACAGAGGGCTATGCTTGGAGAGCTTATCTAGTATGTGACGAATGGTGCTTCAGTGAATACGTTTGTTTCGACCGTCTCAGGTCATTTGGTGTCCGGGCTAGGCCTGTGTAACACCGACCACGGTATTCACAAACGCTCCTCAACTCGACTTCCATCCTTCACTTGACAGAGTTGAGCACTGCGCCACCGCTCGGCTGAAAATGACGTTGCGCTACTCAAGAATCGCGGAAGATTATCACTAATATGCAGTGATTGCCGTGCTTAGACACGGCGCTCCCATCGGCTTCCTCAAGTGAAGGTGAAGCGTTGAGTGAAGATTTTAAGATCTATCTGCCAAGTGAAACGATAATATGGTGAACTGCTTGTCGCGCTGATAAGAAGGGCATCAAGTTTCACTGCTTGCGAATGCTTATCTCGCTTCGACTTTCGCTGAGCTCATTGCGGTGCGATGTCAGCTATTCGCAAATACAACTTGTCGCCGCGTGTATAGCTGGTATGCGTTATTGTGCGTCGTAACTATGTCGTCAATAGAGCTCGCCAAGGGTTCACCATATGGAAAACGTTAGGTTTCGGTATGCTAAATAGAGAGAAGGGGGGTAGTGAGAGTTTGCCACTTTGCCCCCAATCCCCCTCGCCCTAAGAGCGAGTGTCAGCCGCTTGGCTAGACATAACGGCTTGAGGGAAAAGAATATAGTTGGGAAGTATGAATTAATGGCCCGAGACAGACATGTATAAACAAAGATGGCTTCCTAAGATGGCCTGGTTCATTTCTAGGTGAAAATAAGCCACTAGGAGAACACAAATAAAGACGACGCGAAGATTTGAACAGCCAAAGAAATTTATCTTTGTCGAAAATTGCGTGCCATGAGTGCTTTTTGCCATGGTCTTTTACATGCGTGTGGAACGTAACAAGTGCCAACGAACATAGCAAGGAAGGTGCCAATTCCACCCAGAGACAGCGTGTCGGGACATACCGCTATCCTCAGTGAAACTCTACATTTATGCATCTATTCAAGAAATCCGAAAAGAGGTAGTTGGATCATCAGCTTTGTTAATCATTCTCGTTCAATAAGTATAGTGGCCTAGAAGTTTGTAATGCATTCATAAATACTTACAAAAAGGAACCGTTTCGAAAATAAATAGTACACGAACCGAAGTGCTTCACTCACCAAAAGTACCGCTTTGTAAATTAGAGACATGCTTACTGTAGACCTGTGTGGCAGAGCTGGTATAGGTTTTACGATGAAAAAATCGAGGCAGCATAGAACTTATGGAACTACTTTCAATTTTAGTGCCCATAAACAACCGGACTGTCTATGTGTCTCTAGGAGGAGCGAAATCAATAAATATTCAAAGAGGAAAGACTGTATTCCTTCTACTCCTAGCGCGTTTACGGTGCCATCGGTCACCAACTAAATAATAAAGAGCAGCTCATAGATACGGTCACTTCTGGTGAAATATACAAAAGAGCCCCTGCTAAACATGTCGTGCCTGAGCCTATCTCCTCGTGGGGACGCGCATACGATTGACTTCTTTGACTGCAAGTTTAGGAATACTTAAACTACTGGGTCATGACTGTTATTCGCGGTTAATAGTTGAGATTGAATAAGCACAATAGGCAGACAACCATTGTGGCCCCTAAACCAGTCTTGCAATTCACCGATACATTTCAATAGGTGCTTAGCACTTCAAGCAGATAGGCTGTCGCATGCTGCCGTCGTCCGTTATTGTAACGCAGGCGCAACCGCATATAGTGTAACCAGCTACAGTACACTAAAGGCAGAACCGCATGTAGTATAACCAGCTGCAGTGCACTGACTGCTCTCCAGCTAAAAAGCAGCCTTCTTTCTCTTATGTATCAAGCGCCTGGATGATGATATAACTTCCGGATATTTCTACCATGTCTAGGCCAACTCGCTAAGACAAACGATGTATAAAAGTTTAAGATGAAGCAAATGACAAGAAGGAGAGAGAAGAAAAGTAGGAAGAAAAATCTATATTGATTGGAAATATAGAGAAAAAAACCACACAAAGAACTGTAAAAGAAAACAGGAGAGAAAGAAAGCCACAGAAAACCAAACACCAACATAGAAGACTGCCTAGCTCCGCATACGTTTCATGCTTGTAGGACTAGCGCGAACTACCCTATTATTGCAATAGCAATTTTATGGACCTTCATAGCTGAATTTTGCCGCCGGTTCAGTCAGAGTATAAGTACACGTATCTACGGATATGAAAATGCAAGAAAAATATAATCCAGAAAAAGACCCCTGCACGCAGAATCGACCACTGATTTGCGAGTGCGAGGCGTTAGCCACTGAGCCACGAAGGAGCACCTCTTTCATCGCTCAAAGCTCTTTGTATCTTCCACTTACCGCTGGCGATGCACATCTTGTGGAAACTGTCGTGTTCAAGCATTAACAGCGAGATGGCGCACTGAGCGCTCTAGCTCGTAAAACGGGGGCTTAGGCAGGGGTGCCCCCTGTCACCCTTATTATTCATGATGTACCTACAAGGATTAGAGGCAAAATTAGAAGGAAGTGGACTGGGCTTCAACCTCTCTTTAGTCAAACAAGGAAAACTTATTGATCAGGCACTACCAGCATTGATGTAGGCAGATGATATAGTGCTAATGGCCAACAACAAGGAAGATTTGCAGAGATTGATGGACATCTGCGGTAATGAGGGAGATAGGTTAGATTTTAGATTCAGTAAGGAAAAATCAGCAGTCATGATTTTCAATGACAACGAAAGTAGTGAGCTTAGAATACAGGAGGTCACGCTAGAGATAACAGATAAATACAAATATCTGGGCGTATGGATAAGCAATGGGACCGAGTATCTGAGGGAACACGAAATATACGTGACGACTAAAGGTAACAGGAATGCAGCAGTCATGAAAAATAGGGCACTGTGGAATTACAATAGGTATGATGTTGTGAGAGGAATATGAAAAGGGGTCATGGTTCCTGGGCTGACGTTCGGCAATGCGGTCTTGTGCATGAGATCAGAAGTTCAAGCAAGATTAGAAATTAAGCAACGTGGAATAGGTAGGCTTGCTTTAGGAGCTCACGGGAATACACCAAATCAGGGAGTACAAGGTGATATGGGATGGACATCATTTGAGGGCACGGAAGCTAGCAGCAAGATAAAATTTGAGAAGCGATTGAGAGAAATGGGGGAATAGCGTTGGGCTAGGAAGGTTTTCAGCTACTTGTACATGAAGAATGTCGATACAAAATGGAGGAAGCGAACCAGGAAGTTGACTGGTAAATACTTAAAAAACAGCAGGTGGCCAAACCAAAAAGAACTATCGGTTAAGAAGAAAGTGAAGGAAACGGAGACTGACATGTGGAGAATGGGCATGATTGAGAAGTCCGCACTAGAGATCTATCGAACTTTTAAGCAGGAAATTGCCAAGGAAAGGATCTATGATAATACTCGGGGTAGTTCTCTACTGTTTGAGGCCAGGACGGGAGTACAGCGAACCAAGACATATCGGGCCAAATACGAAGGGGTAGACACAGTATGCAGTGCGTGTGGAGAGGAAGAAGAAACTGCCGAACACTTGATAATGTTCTGTAAAGGGCTTCACCCTATAGTTCAGGATGATGGCGCAGAGTTTTTCAAAGCACTGGGATTTAGGGACAGCGAGGGCAAAATAGACTTTAAGCGGGTAGACTTAACTAGAAGGAGGTTATCTGATTGGTGGCTAAAGTCAAGGCACGAGTGAAAATTAAATCCTTCACTGCGAAGCACGAATCCTCAACTTCATTATTTAAAGGGAAAAAAAGATAAATGTAATGGTTAGTTCACTAAGTATTATGGCTAGGTGGCGTTAGCCGCCACCCGATCTAAAGGGTACAGCCACATCCATCCATCCATCCATCCTCGTGCACTCTAGCTCTTTCGCCCGTGCATCAAAGCACTCTAGCGACGGCAGATCGTCACGACTGGGTGGTACGTGATCTCATCTCGCAAGCGTGTTTTGCTCAGCAGAGAAGGGAGGCGGGTGCACGCTCACGCGTGAGCTCGCTTATCTTGCGCTGGATACATTTGTGTGCCTTGGTCTTTCTTCGGAACGATTCTGTTGTGGTTACCGGGCGCGCAAAGGTCACAGCATTCGTTTCAGTCTCCGTTTGCGAAAAGGGCACGCTTTTCAGACACGGTGAATTAACAACTAAGACCCTTATTTGAGTTCTTCAGTACTTCTCAGTACGTTTCGTGCGTTATTTGTGCGGGAGAAACTTGGGGCAGGTTTCGATCTGCTTGTCATTTTACCGGGGCCTTCCGATTTGCTGTTATCGCGTTCATTGCTTCGCCTTTACGGCAAAGCTGATACTTTTTTTAGCAGATAACAGGCAGTGGCAAGCAAGTAGAAATACTGTGCATCGTGTAGCGAAATACTACACTACCAACGCAAGAGAAGCGATTGCAATACTGCGCTTTCAGACGGACACACAGTTAGACCCAAAAAGTTAATCACCTCACCTCAAGTTGGCTCGCCTTTTCTTGGCTGAGTTATTACGGTGGTCGAGAAGCCCTGGGTGTGGTAGAAACGTTGGCAAATATTGGCAGTCCTCGCGAGTGAGTCGGGATGTGGCTCTTCTCAAAGCACTTCATGGGAATAGCTGGGGGACCTAGTATATATACAGCAGTTATCGCGCAGGAAACATGCCAGCATGCATAAGAAGGAGGAGGAATGTGTCACGTGAAATATGTCCCCACGTGATATATTCCTCCTCCGCGACGGAGAGGAATGTGTTCCATCTTCAGATAAGGAGGAATATGTCACGTGGTGACGTATTCCACGTGACATATACCGCCTCCTCCATATTCCTTTTCTCAGTCAGCTGATCACGCGATCCAAACGTGCTAGGGTCAGCAGAGTAACTATGAGAGGGCTTTCTGTCGCTGCAGCCTTTGCCAGGAAGTTGAGAGCACACTAGTAAGAGGTGGACAGAAAGACAGGGACAAGCGCTTGTCCCTGTCTTTCTGTCCGCGTCTAAGTAGTGCGCTCGCATTTCAAAACAATCATGTATCACCAACTTGCACAATCAACCATATTGCCAGCAGTAAGGGCACAAGAACAGCCCCACGAGGCGAAGCGCAACCAGGAACAACGCACCGAAGATCCAGCAGCCTCCAGAGCTGAAAACAAGCGATAACTGCGAACCGAGGAAGCGTCGTCGGCGAAATAGCGCTAAGGCGGCAATGCACGAAACGCGTTCGCCGGGTCTGACATCCGCTTTCAGCGGGTTTCTCAAGCGGCGCTTTGGTTTCATCTGCGGCGTCGGCAACCGCACGTTTTGGTTTCGTTGGTTACCCATCTCTATGAAAGGCTTGGGTGCTGACATTTTTTTTTCTACTACACAGTACTTTTTCTTGCATGTTTTTGTCATTTATTCCAAAATGCAGGCTGCGAAAGTTCGCAGTTTGATTACAAATGAACGTGATTGATTACATCAACTTACCCACCTGGATCTCCCCAATTATCCGCAACATTAACTGTAATGTTGCTACGGCAGTGACGAAATTGCCCCTAGAGCACCTGCTGTTCACAAGGCAACAATTCTGGCCGTTTGGTCCATTTCACTTTCTTATTAGCGTGTCTGGGATGGGTGACACGTGTTGTTGCGCTGTGGGCTGCATACGATTCACCTAACAGTCTCCAAACACTAGCAGCTCCCAATTACCCTTCGTTTCTAATATTATCAGTGTGTTAGCTATTAATGTCGCCTTACCGCATGGATAATACGGTAATACGGTGCCGGCTGAAAAGTGTACTTGCACGAACTTTACCGTGTTGCGACACATCCCGACCGGTAAGTGCATGAAGACACGGACAAGGAGATTACACACAGAACGCTACTTCTATAGCTGGTATTTTGTTACCTGGCACGGACCCAGCTCCTGATTCAGTAATCTCCATTCATCATGCCCTGGCTTATACTTATACGATGAGCCCCACATTGTGCGGTAGGTGGCTCATACTTGGCCTATATTTATTATCATCAACCCTACCAATGCCGTATCAAACGTGTGCTCACTAACTTGCTTACGCATTATTCACACATTCATCACAAAAAGTAACAGTTGGCCCGCACACTTCTCAGAGTTAGCATTTCGCTCAATCGCACAGGAACAATATTGAACAGCTTGGACAGTGAAGACTACCTTGCCTGGAACAGGCGATGTCCGCCCGTCAAGGGAATTACAGGACGTCAATTTTCCCCACTTTTTGCAATTTCTATCTATCTATCTATCTATCTATCTATCTAAAAATAGAGTTACTGCAATAAGTTTTTAATAGGCGCAACAATCAGAGGTAGTAGTTGACCTTGAGTTATATCACCGACTCCTATACATTCTTGTCGGATGCTACAATTCTGGCTAACCTCTTCGCCTTTCTTTCTATTTATTCTTTCTCTCTTAGTCTCGTCAGAGAAGGAATTAGTACTGCGAAATTTTTTTCTATTCGTTGTTTTCAGGACAAGGATATTTGACCAATGTTATTTGCTTGCAAGAGTTTAAAAAATAGTTGCATCGCCTCTTCAACGAAGAAGCACTCATCAACGAAGAGGAAGAAGAGAAAGGGAGAAGAGATATGGAGAAATGTTTGGAGTGAAGATGGCAAGAAGAAAGAGAGGGAATGAGTGTTTGAAAAAAAAAGCCAGCAACAAGAGAAACAGAACACGCCAGATAGAAGGCAGAAACGAGGTGCAGGATAGTGTGAATGAAAAAAAAAATTAGTTAGTCTGAGGAAGATCCAGTAGCCAAATTCTTCAGAGGCTTTGGATTGATTTTAGCAACACCTTTGACAGCTGTGTTTGATCCTCCCGCCATTCCCAATATAGCGAAAAAACATTGAAATGTCATTCAACTCTTAAGGAAGCCAGCGATATGCCATATAACGCTAAAATTGCAGGCAAGTCCAACAAAACGATGCTCGTAGTTCAAAGAATCATCATCTGTGCTTATTACTCACTTGTTGTTGTCACGATGTGAAGTTCATGTGTTCAAATTCGTGCAGTACTTAATGTCAAAATGTACCGACAAAAACTGTGTGGTTCCGCGTTAACTTGAACGAAGAAAAACGCAGTTCTTTTTGTTCTACTGGTCGGGCCAGCTTCAACAATTATAAATCGTGTGTTCATGTCAGCGAAATACCTGAAATCTGCATTGTTCCTAAGCTCAAGTAGCCTCAGCATTGCACAATGAAATTCGCATCTGGCTCTTCAAGATTGCAAAAGTTCATTTGTGCTTGATGTAGCAATCAGAAGTCTGAATCGCAGCATATGAATCATATATGAACATCACCCGACGTTAGATTAACACTTTCCTTATACTTCCATCGGTGCCATTTTTAGTTGCTTAGGTGCAATAGTTATTTCTGGATTTCTAAAACGACTGCACCACCGGCATCGCTTTCGTGTTCTTCGCATTTTGAAATACTTCAGAGAATTCGTTTCTACTTCTACGTCTTCTTTGTATCTAGTTTTTATTATGCCGTCACAGATCAATAGTTTTTGAAGAAAAATAATTTTTACCTAATATCTGCATTTCAGCTTCATTCAATTTCAAGTATACCGTCTTGAAGTGAAACAGCGACAGGATATTGTAGTGCAAAGCTGGAAAAGAAACAAGGCAGAAAGAAGTACAAAGCTTGGCCGTTTAGTTGTTATATTCGAGGTCATCCTTACAGCACCCCCTTTTTTTCCGTAAGTGTGAACTGTCAAGAAAGCACCATAGATCCAAATAAAACAGATCAGACGAGGTCATGTTGCTTGTTTTGGTCATGATAGTTCCCGAGGCACTGGAATAATGACTCTGACTCAGTTTCAATTAAACAGGTGAAAAATCTGGCTGACTCTGTCATGAGAAATTGCCTTCTTGACTTCATGTTAAATTGAATAATTACCCAATATATTTTTTATTAAATATGGTTTTAAAAATAAAGGTACTTTGGCGCACTTTATGACACCGTGAAGTTTAGCCGAGTTTCGGCTTTTGAATTTGGCTTTAAAAAAACACACCCCATATAAAGCACAGGACAGTCGTCACGCTTTCGCCAACAGACTGTTTGAGGAACATTCATCGTTAGGAAGAAGCGAATTTCGCAAAGCAGGATGGTTAGTACGTTATAGTCTCCTTGTCAGCCACGTCGACGTTGGTTCATCTTTACTAGAGGGAAAAAAAATTCACGCATCTCTACGAAATGGATCAGGACGTTTTGTTGAAGCTCTGCGCATTGTATCAGTGAGTAACCGTAAATTACGCTGGTGTTGGCCCACATAAAGTAAACGTCGTATTCTCCAAATCCAGCGTTTTGTAGAGCTACGCAAGACTGCATTTAAAAATGTTAGCGGTCAGCATTACTTCGTATAACAATACAAGTGGTTGGTATAACAATACAAAGTGTGGGTGTTTCGCCAGCGTAACTGTTTGGCCCGTGTCGCTGGATGAGGGGAGGGCAAAACCCTGCGCCCTGAGGCTTCATGGGTCTGACTATTTTGCTTGCGTAATCATACTGCCTGTACCAGTCCTCTGTGACGTGCTACTCTACAGAACAGAATGACGTTTCTGTTCAAGGCATATGTCTCTGCCACATGAGGCGGGGCAGGACGTTTTGCAATTACGCTTTTATAACGTTACGCGAAAGCGCTCCAGCTCAGGAATGACTAGTAGGAAGGAAGTGACTAGAGGGTTGTGAATACTGATAGATTTGGGTATTCTCTAATTCAACCTGCTTTACGCTGCGCAATGTTTCGTTGCTGTTCACTGGAAAATGATTTGTTTAAAAATAAATTATTACCTAACTAAAATTAAAATGATTTGAACGCCTGAAAGCCACGCGATCCCTCGGTTTTCAGGACTTCACCTGTTTGCGTTTGTATTTGAGTTTAGACGCTCCACTATAATGTAATCCTCTCGCGTGCGTTGACAACATGATTCTTCCCCTAAGGTGCTTTATTACCTGTAGTTCCACAGAAAAATCAGAGATGCGTGTAGCTACACGGAAAGGAAATAATTCATTCCATGAGAAAGCTGTTCGTTGAGCAAAGTATAATTATTACTGACACTATTGACGTCACTACTAATGGTAGTCGCAATTGGTATTAGTTATTGCTGCCTAAAGATGCTAAGCACAAGTTTTTTTTTCTAGAGTTAGGCTTGGCATGCTCATGAAAGTGACATGATTTCAAATTATATACAAATGACTTACATAAATTCATGAAGATTTTCTAATAGCGGATGACTACGTTATTGTTGGAGCACATTTGGACGTTAACATGTATTGAAGCTAACATTTTGGTGTTCTCGATCACTATAGCCTATAATTATTATGACCAAGTCAGTTTTGCAGTAGAAGGTAAATACATAAGAGGAAAGGCATTTTCGGTAGGTGTATGCATTCACGTGTTTCTCTTTGTATGTGTACCCATACCATTACAAAACAATTGTGATTGTCAAGCACAAATTTTCACCCCATAAGGTCATAAGAATTTACGCGCTTAAGTGTAAGGTTTGTCACAGTGGACTAGTGGCTATCGGATGCTCGGCTTGTTGTTTTTTTGTGGTGCAACGCAATCTCTGTTAGAGTTGGTACATTGCGGTCGTCATTCACCGAACCGTCAGGGTCTTACTCCTTGAGCCCCAAGCATTATATTTGCGAAGCAGATGTATATTGCACTCGCCACCTTAAATTCAGAGTCCCGGCTTAATAAATAATCATTGGACCCAGGGGTGCCTGATACAATAATGAGCAAACGAAAAATTCACACCCCGCTTTCGAAATCGTCCACGCATGGGAGTACGCAGATCCGACCCGTCACCATTTGTTTGGGCTACGGCTCATGCAGCTCTTGAGGCAAAAACGCAGCCGATGCCACTGCCCGAGCGGCTACTCAAGTGGCATCACCTCATCCGCAGCCATCTCCAGAACCCAAATTCAAATCAATCACTCTTTCTGACTTGTCAACTCTCTTCAGCAAATCTTTTAAGTCCTCTTCAATTCCTCTGTGAATGCAACTCCAGGGTGTAGGAGCGCTGACTGCTCATCCTCATCTGCATCACTGTTCTGGTGCATGTTTGCTCTGTGAAAAGAAGTTATCTGACACCTAACGAATGGTGTGCGCATGCCACTCCTATTCTAACTCTCCGACCTCCCGCACCAGTGTTCCAGAGTGCACACCTTCATTTCAATTTTCTTCTGAGGTCCTGAAAATGTGAAATGATTCCAGATTCACTCCGCTTCCGGAGCGTCCACTCCGCAACATTGTCCCACACCCAACACCGTGGGACTATAGAAAGCTGTGCTGTTTGGCTGCCCAGATCTCCAAGCCTTACAGGCACTATCTGAATTAGTGAATCAAGTTTGAATTAGTTAGCTTTGACTCCCTTTCCTTTAAAGAAATTGTATTTCAATTCTAGAGCTCCTTTGAAAGTTGTTGCCTTGCTATTGAAAGCCATTCGTGTAGTGGTCTAATCGTGTTTGATGATTCGACGTCGTCCTCCACAGTGGTTCCGTTGTTATTTGGAAATCTGCGGTGGAAGCGTGTGACGTCGTGCGTGTTGAGATGTCAGTGCAGGTTACACAACACCAGATGGTCGAAGTTTCCGGAACTCTCCCCGACGGCGTCCCTCAGAACCACATCCTGTTGTTCGGACGTAAAACCCCAGATAATATTATTGATCTAAGGGATTGCATAAATATCTGAAATTTGGTTCTAAAGCTGATGTAGCGTGCACATGGACAAGAAACAGTACTGAGTCTATCCGCACTTAACCCGTGTCTTCGCGAGACGAGCGAGAGAGCCAGCCCCTCTCGCCGGTGAAGGAAACGGTGCGTTTGCAGACGCGTTGCGTCTGTCGTTGCAATCGTGCGCTCCAACTTCCTCGTTTGGATTACGCAACTCTCGCATCCGTTGCACTCCGCGGCGACTTCGTATTTGCGTTGTGTTCGCGCTGTTATACAGAGTTTCAAGAACTGTGTCGAATATCATTTAAAATTACAGAAAGGAGGCATCTGCGTTCTACCTGTGGCATTCCCTTCACTTTGGCAGACTGCATATTCAGGTGTGTGCAAACATTATTTGTGTCAGTAATTACAGACATTAAAGCAATTAAGTTTCGAACTAGTGAAAGTATCCGGTCGAGTCAAGTAGGAAATTCATGTCCTTCCTACCATTATTCTATAGCCACATATAAATTTTGGAAAGACGGCCATTGGTTATCACCGCGGAGTGGCGAAATGTGTCTAATTTGGCTGGCGAAGCCGAACCTGACGCTCCAAGCAGCAAATTCACCATTTACTTAGACAACGCCCTCAATGGCGACACTGTTCCCCTCTCCTTTAGCAATCGTCAATCTAGACACTTCGCTTTGTGGGCTCTATTCTTCTCCCCGAATGCGAGAGAACAGTTTTGTCAGCTGAATTATATTTTTGGCCGAATTATAACCCAAAACAACATGGCACTTTTGCAGCTAATAAAACAGTGTTTCATCGTGCCTTAACATCCGATAGAGGGTGATTAGAAAACAAAAATTCGTTCTATTATGCAACTTTGGTTTTCCCGGAATCTTAATAATATTAGGTTGATAACGGATGAGTTTTTTTTTTTTCATTTAGAAGAAATGTACACTTTGGTACATTCTCTTCAATAAAACTAGCATAAAATGAGTGGCATAGTGCAGAAAGAAAAAGGAAGTAAGTCGAAAACAGAGACATAGATAAAAAACAACAAAAAAGAAAAAGAGAGAGAGAGTAAAAAAGAGTGAAATCGCTAAAACGAAAAAAAATGGAAAAGAACAGCAGTAAAAAATACGAAGGCCAGAAAGAAAAGAGTAAGATAGAAAAATTAAAAACAAGCAAACAAAGCTTCACAACTTGGCACTTGCTTCCAACTTCGCACCGCTACCGCAAAGCTTGTGGTCTGCAAACCCAAGAGGGTCAAAATTTCCGGAGCCCTCCATTAAGGCGCCTCTCATAATCATGTGGTGGTTTTGTGACGTTAAACGCCATATACCAATATCAAAGCTGGCTCAATCATTTATCGTCCATGCGTGTCGAAACCAGAGAGAGCCATTCACGTGACTATGTCTGGCGGGGACGGCGAATTTATGTTTACGAAACTAACTTGGCACTTTGTCTTGGTCGCCCTGCCACATGCTCTTCAGGTCGGAGTGAGCGTGGTTCACCGATGAAAGAAGAATTGTAAACCATTGTATCAAGGGCGATCGCTGGGCTTCCGTAATGTTTACAGCGTGGCGAATGGCAGGACAAGAAGAAGACATTTAGAAAGCTGGCGTTGTAAGTGTCTACATTTGTACGGTCGTTTTGCGCTGCTTTCAACATTAAGAAATAAAAACCACTTCGCTCTGTGGTGGGGAAGGCACTTTAGCAAGGCTCCACACTCCTCCCCGCTCTCCAGCCGTCTCACGCGCACCTGGATAACTCGAAGCTTACGCACCTCGAATGTTTTGACGTGGTTCCTTCGAGCGTATAACACGCTAGCTTCGCGAAGTTTCTACAGGCTTGTAAGCCATGTACTATGCGAATCTAGAATGGCGGCCACCGGTGTGGCTGCAGAAGTGGTCGAGGCATTCATTCATTGATCTCAATGTCTGTGCACGTGCAATGCCGCTAACTGCACCTGGTGGTCATCACGCGATTCCATTGCACTCGGGAGCGGGAGAGTTAAAATGATTGATTGACAGGTGGGGTTTAACATACCAAAACCACCATATGATTATGAGGGACGCCGTAGTGGATGGCTCCGGAAATTTCGACCACCTGGGGTTCTTTAACGTGCACCCAAATTCGAGCACACTGGCCTAGATCCTTTTTGCCTCCATGGTTATATGCAGCCGCCGTAGCCAAGATTCCATCCGCGACTTGCAGGTCCGCAGCTGAGTACCTTAGCAACTAGACCACCTCGGCGGAGCGGAGAATTAACATGGAGAGTTTTTTCTCGCGCCTCCAGCTGCTGAGGCCGTCTTTTCTACGAATTTGCAGCAGAGTCGCCGTTCCACTCGGCGCCCTTTCTTGCTAACGCCTAACACTCCTCTCCCAGCAGCCCTCGCTGCATCGCCGTCGCGTCGTTGCGAGAGCCGCTCAGACTCAGTTTGTCGAGCGAAGGTCGTGAGCGTGGTGATCTGCATACGCTGTCGCTAGGGCTGCCGCCCGCCGTAACTGCTGCAACGCTTTTGGACTTCGTGGTCGGCATACATCACCTGGACAGTGCCGTTCAATAGTAGGTGAGAAGACCTATTATCACTGTTTTGTTCTTTATCGGCCTGATTGGCGGCGTATGAACAATATTGCTGCGAAGCGTGTTTCAAAGTGCATTTGTGGGCTAGTTGTATCACGCGATGTTTGGAAAGCGCGACGGAACGGCGGCCGAGAAGAGAACGCGCCAGCAGAACATGATTAGGAGGGAAAGCTGGGCTCTCCGCTGCATTCATTGCTCCCTAATTACCAGCGCAGAAAGTAGTAACCGGAACTATATATCTTTTGATAAAACGCTTGGCAGAGCTGAAACGGGCCGACAAGGGGGTATGCTTCACACTATCGATTTCGCGCTGGCTTTTCTCACTGTAGGCATACAGTGCATTAGAAATGCGGAAGTGTATCTCAATGGCTATCTATTGCTGCTGCGACGCTACTTCAAACAAAAAAGTGATACAATGCGCCATTATCTCTGCCTGCATGGAACGTGAAATCTGTATTCATTGACAAAGAAAGGGACTTGTGTTTTGCTCGGCTCTTTTTTTCAGCTGCATGATGGGAGGGAAAGTGCGTCTTTCACTATCCGCCGCGCTGAGCTATTTTTGGCATGCGACTCTATCAATGCATATTGTATTCGGTGGGCTGGTTTTTAAGTCAATATAGATTGAAAGTTTCTTTCTTTCTTTGGTGAAGTTTCTTCGTACTACCGAGAGGTATTCGTTACCGTTACTGCGTGCGTGCTGCTCCCGTTGCAAATATAGTTGCTATCGGCACCTTGCAAGCAAGCTGCGGAATTTTCTCGCTCAAACAGTACACTTGCTAGTCTTAAAAAATATATGTTTTTTTTTAATGATCTTACGTGGTCTTGATACTTTTGACGCGCTGCCAGATAATGAATGAACAAAAAAACAAGAAACGACACAGCTTTACTGTCACAAATGTCTGGAAATCTTGACCACACGGCCTTCCTCGAAGGGCCTTCGCAGTGAGAAGGGACTTTCAGCAACTACCCACTCGGCAATGGTGCTAGTGTGTGTTACGTGCTCCTGTACCGACAGAGGGCTCGTATGTGTTCGGAGAAAATGACCAAGGAGAATGCGTTTTGCTCGAAGAGAATTACAGAGTGTCCCGCGCAATGAATTCAGTCGGCTGCAACACCGGGCACCCTCTTCGTTTACGTAGGCTGGCGAGACCTTAGGTGGCACATGGTTAACTCCCATACGTGCACCACGAGCTAGGCCTGGTTCGTATGAAACTATTTATTGTGAGTTTTCGTTCACCCATTATTTTATTATACCCAGCTTTTAATAATCTCCTGCAGTATGCTGCCTCGCAAGTTGAAAATCCGAAGTGCCAGCATGATGTTCTCGTAATTATTAAATGTGAAGTAGTTCCTTTACTCACGCGTGTAACGCCGTACGAACGCACCGCAATGCGTTCCCTTCGCCGCAGGTGTTGGAGCGGTGTCAAGTAGGTCAGCTAAGTTGCACTGTGACGTCACGCTTCCATCGCAAGCGTTTTGCGTAGGTGCGTGCGGACGCCACTCTCTCTCACCCGCAGCACCCTCACCATAGCGCCCGCAGCTGCCGGCTCATCTGCCCGCTCGCAACACGCCTCTCTTTCGCTTTACTCTTGCCACTGCCAGCAATGCTCGACAGCACATTAAGTAGGAATAATTTTTCGGCTCATTCATCACTCATCACCCTATATTATTTTTGTTTTTGTTTTCTGGTCCGTCTTACACCAAAATATAATAGGTCGGCAATAGGGGCTAGTCAATCGTTATGGAGGTGCTGATAAATCACCATTTGCGCACCACTGGGCATTCTTTCTCGCTTTATTTTCTCGTCCTGTCTTACTTGGCAGTGCATGAAGTGCACCAAGAGGTAACAACTAGCACAGTGATGCCATATCACCTTTTGGGATAGCTGGAAAAGTGACCATGCAGTCCTCCATTTTGCGCAGGTCGCGCACCGTGACTTTCACAATGGGTGGTGAACCAGTGCAAATAATACGAGTCAAGGATGACCACAGCATTGAGCTCAACGAGCCTGAGCTCAAGCGCATCCTCTTGGCTGACCGGGTGAAAGATCGTCCGGTCGTCGTGATATCAATCGCTGGAGAATACCGACAAAGGAAATCTTTTCTATTAAGCTTCTTCTTGCGGTACCTCCAGAACAATTGTCGATCCAACTGGATGGATGATGAAGAAACCCCGCTGATTGGCTTCCAGTGGCGGCCGGGCAGCATTCGCGAAACAACGGGCATCTTGATATGGAATGAAGCTTTTTTGGTGAGTCTTGTAGGCAGTTTTGTGAGTTTAGTAATTGAACCTCTATTTCCAGATGACTAACTCGAAGGGGGAGGCGGTTGCGGTTTTACTGATAACACACAAGGAATCTTCGATTGCGAGTCAACAATGAAAGAGAGCACCATGATGTTTTCGCTTTCTATGATGGCCAGCTCTGTGCAGATTTACAACGTAATGAGCAACATCAAAGAAGATGACCTGCAACATCTTCAGTTTTTTGCCGAGTACGGCATGCTTGCGCACAAGGTATTTACAAGAATGTGCTAACTCTACCTATGCTACAAAAGACTTTCAACTGACTTAGCTGTACCATCGCAGGAAAATGAGAGACACCCCTTTCAAAAGCTTCTCTTTCTGGTTCGAGACTGGAACTGGCCGTATGAGTGGGAGTTCGGCTCTCGTGGTGGCAGAGCACTCATCGCTAGTCGTCTGGAGATAAATGATGGACAAGATACAGAGCTGAAGACATTGCGCCAGAGCATCAAGTCTAGCTTTTCGGACATCGACTGCTTCCTGATGCCGCATCCAGGAGATAAGGTACGAGTATTATGAGCATCTCGAGCCCCAGCTGGGTTTAAGTAACAATAAGAGGGAAATGCCTTTTTTTTAAAGTAGGTCCTGCTTTGTATGGTTCTTCGGTAATACTTAGTGTTCCATTCGTCAGAAAGTCTCCCTTTCATTTTCTATTTCAATGAACACCGACCTCATCGTGGTACAAGAAAATCTATTGCTTATCGCTTTGCGGTGCACAAATCCCAGAACTCCGACATGAGCCTTCTTAGCAATAGGCCTAAAAAATATAGTTGCCAAAATTCGAGAATATCGCGACTTTTTTTAGAGGCATCGTAATTAGCAGTGGCACCGAAAGATTGTTACTATATGGACGTTTATCCCGCCAGTGGTAGTGCGTGCCGTAGTTTCACGTGGATCAAAAATATTTATGCATGGTAAATAAACCAAAGATACTGTTTTGATGTGCATCAATGTCAGAGTAGTGCGAAGGGTGTAATCACTCTTTACATATGGTGGTCCATGTATTTACTTTGCGCGTGGGAATTTACGCATGCGAAATCTATATCGGTTGTTCAGAACCACCTGAATGCCTCTCCTTGCTACACCAATTATCAGAATAGCTGTATTTGCTTGAATAATTATTTCAAAGATGAAAAAATACTACTGACACTTGTAATTGCCGCAGCGTGCGAAGTTTCGAGAATCAACTCTCTCAATTTGCATCTAAGCTACCATGTTTGCAGTACAAAATTCTGCGGTATACCTTAGGTCTAACGAATGAAATTTGACCTGTTTTTGCAAGTGGCACGCGAGAAATCCTTCGATGGTCGTCTTGTAGACATTAGCGAAGAGTTTCGGGAGAAGCTTCAAGAGCTTGTTCCTTCCATCCTAGCTCCAGACAACCTGTTGGTGAAGGAGATTAATGGTCGAACACTGTCGTGCCAAGAACTGATGACACTCTTCAAGGTACACGCATAAGCTAGCTGTTTGTGCAGCATCTACATTGCTAATGATATCGGCTCTTCCAGGCTTACGCGGGTGTATTCAGTGGAAGTGATTTGCCGAAACCAACATCCTTGATGCTGGTAAGGTCCCAAAACATGTATTTACAAATTGAATGCCGTACGAAAACCCTTTCCAGGCTACTGCGAATGCATGTAATCTGAATGCTATGGACAAAGCAAGAAAACATTATGTGGCTGGAATGAGAAGCGTGAGTTGTGATAGTATAGGAAATATGTGACTATTCGAAACTAAGCACATTCCCGTATATTTAGAGACCACGAAGAAACCTGGAAGAACTGCGCCAGTTTCACAGCACCCTGCTGGAAGAGGCGTTAAAAATTTTCAAAGACTACCCAAGGATGGGCAGCGAGTCGACATCCACCACATCTATGGACGCGCTCACAAAGGCAAGGTCTTTTGTATTCTTCATATATTATCCTGAAAGTGGTTAGTTTCAAGACACGAGTAAGAGTAATGAAGCAGAAAAGTGCGAGAAGCAGTAAGTGAAGAGAACATCAAGTAACAGAATAAAAATTTACATCTTCGGTCATTTTCAGATATCTTAATTTTAAAGTGTTAAACCATTATTGAAGAAAACCTGTTAACATCGCTTATAAGCAACCTTGCAGCGATTGATTAATGCAGGAGGTGTCTAAACACACCTGTCTCCACATTTCTAAATTAATAACGCTTTGATTATTTTTCTTATATAGTTTCGTCATTGTGTCTCGATAACACCCCAACATCAGTGAGGAGTAGCTTGCACTGCAATTGTATAAAATACCCGGAAAAGTTGAGTGAATGGTGCCCTCTTGACAGACTTTCACGGTTTATTGCACCATTATATAGACACTTTCTAGTCGGGCCATTGCAAGCTTACCGCAAGGCAAAGGACACCTTTGTATTGCAGTACTTTTTCGCCACGCTCAAAATTGTTTTGGGGGTTACCTTTGAATTTTTTAATATAACAGCACACAACAAAACAAGCAGACTGATTGAAGAAGTAGCGACAAACTTACAAGCACTCTTTTTACTATCTAGAGAACAATTTATTGCAACTTGCAGCACTTGTTGGGCGCATACTTTTATCGCCTATCAGTGTGCTTGTTTTGGTGTCTGCTGTTACATTAACCAATCTACCGATGTCAACACGTCCAAGTTGCCGGATTACATTTTCGCTTACTAATTCTACTAGCGCCTTATAACACCTCACAGCCACCTGTTAAGCTGACGCGGCCCAGTCATGTTTCACTGAAACAATAACTCCAATGCGAAACTGGCACCTGGCTTTAGTTCCTTCGTCATTTTATAAGGTTTGCGTTGAATGTAAGGACTACTGATGTTGTCATGGTATTGCTTACTCTATGCGGAAACGCAACCTATGTGAAAGTATTTTTGACGCTTTTTCGGGACTGATGCGTAGTCATTTTTCTGCTTGACTTGGGGGTTATTATATTTTCTGTTGTATGTCCGGCGCGTAATTCTGAACAAATAGAAAAGTTACATATCCATAAGTTCAACAAATTGCGACACTTACAAAATGCGACCTTGTCGCTGCTATTCTGCTGAAACGAATGAAAATTCTCAAAGCTGTTGGTGGTCCTGTCATGTACTGTGTACAGGAAATTATAATATACTTATTGAGTTTGAAAATCGTACTTCAATATTCTAGTAGCCCGTGCGTGATGTTGATGCAGGCAGCAGTTGGCGTGCTACGGAATAAATATTTTTTTTTCGGGTGAACTTGTGGCCATGAAATAAAAAATTGAAGTACAAGCAATAAACAGTCCTTCCTTATGGTGCTAGACAGAGTGTAAAAGTTTGGGCTATGTCATCAGCAGTGCAGTGTATGGGCATTTTATACTTGTAGCGTCACCGCATTCAGCTTTATAAATTATGACAACGTGTTGCAGAATAAGCTTCATACTGTTTACGTGATGTGCTAAAGCTTTACAGAAGATTGGAAAAGAATCTGGAAGGCACTGACGCATTCAGGTGCTGCATTTGCAAGTCAGCGCATACAAGTGTAGTGCACAGATTACAATAAATACATAAAGACACGCTACAGCAATCTCTAAAAATAATCGTAGCCCATCTCTGCACTTTATATTTTTGTGTAAGTGAAAAAAAAATTGCAGTATTTACTATCAGAATTATTTTTATTTAGTGGTCTGATGAATGACATTAGGCACCACGGCTTATAAAAAAGGAGACACAATCATATCTAGTGCACAAGAGATCGCTTTCATTGGTTGCAAGCATTACAAATCACCAAACTGTGATACAAGTAATACTGCTGTTTTCAAGATTGGTGCATAAGTGCAATGAACTGCAAAAATCCAAACACAAAAACATATCTACTATTCCAGCCACTATATACATCTAAACTAATGCAGGGAAGATTTTTAAAACACTTTGTGATATAGAATAACTGTTCTTGTAACGATGAATTTTCCCAGTTTGAATGATCCCGTCGGCAGCGAATTCCATTCGGTAATCGTTTTGGGTCAATTACTCTCTCGTAGTCTTCAGTGGGCACAGCTTCATAGATATTCTGTAGTTTAATAGGTTACTGACTGGTTCTGCCACAAGGGTTAGTGGCTATGGCACTCGGCTGCTGGCTCAAAGGTCGTGGGTTCAAACCCCACCGCGGCGGTTGCAATTCTCCTTAGAGACACTCGTTGAGGTCCGTGTACTGTGGAATGCCCCTGCACCTTAAAACAGCAGATGTTCGGAATTCATGGAGTCCTCCACTACGGCTTTCCTCATAATAATATTTTGGTATTAGGAGCTAAAGCCCCTAATATTCTTATGGGATTATTAACTGGAACATTTGTTCACAAAGAGAGCAGCATTTGTAGAAACATTTCCTGATGCTTCCCGCGTCTACCGCAGGAGAGTGTCTCAGGCATCTGCGTTTCACGCTTGCAGGAGCTCGAACAGTACTTCGAACAGCTTTTAAAGGAAGAGGAAGAACTGATGAAAAAGGAACAGGAAGAGGAAGCAAAAAGAGAGAAGGAAAGATGCGAGGAAAGGAAGAGGGAAGCAGAAAGGGAGAGAGAACGAGTTTCGGAACGACTAAGAGTGGCAGCGAGAGAAGCGGAAATAGCAGAAGGGAGGGCGGCTATGAGGAGGAGGGTAGCACAGTTGGAAGCGAGAGAGCACAATCGTGACGGAAATGTATTTACCGCTGTTTTCAAATGGATTGGATTGGCTATTGGAGCATTATTTGCAGGGTGTATTTCACAATTCAGCCGTAAGACAGATACCTGAAGAGATGACGAACTCTATTGATTCATAGAGGCACGCTGCGGTAAGGCTCCTTGATGCAAGCATACAATGCGATCCTTAGATTTCTTTTGACTTGGTGAGCGTCTACACCATGATATTAAGTTTCATATGAGAAAGCTGACAAAGTTCTTAATGAACAGCACAAAGCAGGCCAAACTGTGGAGTGCTTAACAGATTATTTTGTAATTTCAATATGATCAGACTGCTGTTTGATGCATTCATTCTGCACTGAGCCTTTTAGAAAGATCGGCGAATCGCATTAGACTATCCGAATCAGCGCATTTGTCAGGACAAAGTACATGCAGGCTGTGTTTGACACAATTTTGAAGTCAAAATGTCCAGCAGGGCAGAGTGAACTTCTCGGCAAGAAGGATTTCGTTGTCTGTGAACACCCATGGAGAGAGTAATCTTTTGTTCTGAATGCACGTACTGTAATTGTTGTGTTTTTAATCATAAATATTGCTATAAGGAACATGTCCACCGATGGACATGTTCCCGATATGGCTACTGGCGGCCTAAGCATTTACCCAGTCATCGCCAGTTAGTGTCCTGGATGAGGTATTCGATTTTATTCCTGTGAATCCTCAACTATGGGACCCCAAACTAACGCTCTGATGGCCTCACTTGCGTTTTCTATGTATCCATTCCTCACTGTAACTTACCATGGGCTATCAAATTCATGCAATACGTGCACTGCCTAGGAGAATTCATTTATTGCCACCAACCGGTATATAATTAGCGAAGCCATTCTTGGTTGCGCTTTTCATGACTTGAATCCGTGGTAACGGGTGCGGTCTTCACGAACGGCTATGCACCGGAGACACTGGGTAAATCCTACCACTCACCACTGATCCGCTGAAAATGAAGCCGACAGTTAGACAAACAAACGCTATCTGCCCATAAATTAGCGCTGCCTATACCCAAACACTATAATTATCTTGAACACTTATGTTGCACAGAAATCGCGTAAGTCTGAATGCACACAATTACCATCCAAAATGAAGATTGAAGCAGTTGACCCAACCGATTGCGCGCACTTTATCATATTTTTACTGTCACGTGCGACTTTGTGATTACATAAGTGGTGGCTATACTACGACCTCAATGCTTAACAAAGAGTGTTTAGTAACAATCAAAGATACAATGTCTAGAAACATCTCGAAGTCATATTTCAAAACCTGGGACTTGCAAATAATGGTATCTCGTTAGCCTCCAGCTTCGCGGTTTCATCGGTGTGTGCGAAGTGGAGCAGGTTGCATTTATTCACCACCATATTTTTAAGATCACAGCTCCTTAGACAAGCACTCCTCCGTCGCCGTCGAAGCTCCCTGAGCCGGACAAGTGCACTGAACAAAACGACAGGTACGCACTCAGGGTTTCACACTTCCACTCTTCGATCCTTTTCTGGAAGAGAGAATATTTAAAGGTGTCAATCTTTGTGTGTATGGGTACAAATTGATTCAGATGGCTTGATCTGAGAGACCGTTAAATACGTGACATTCTGTTTTGTATGTATCTGTGAGCGTTAAAGTTGAAGCAACCATGTTTTATTGGTCGAATGTATTTTAATCTAGCCACACTGCACCAAAGCACATTTTTTATTCAAAACAAGAACTATCAGTACCTGTTGGTTAGGAATGGCCGCCGATGATACTACAGCAATTACGTACGATTGATAGAACGTTCATATTTATGCTCCATAGCTAAGTACCGGTAGGATTCAGCTGTTGTATACCTTCCTTTTGAGGGACAGTGGCAATCTACCAGTCATGATCTGAGAGTGCTTGCCAAACGCGCTCCACCCTATTATTATTATGATTCCAGTTACTTCAATTTTGTGGTTCGGCTCTGCGGTTATTACCTGCCCTAAGTAGACATAGTCTTTTACAACTTCAAGTGCACTATTACCTATCTCGAAGCGCCGCTCCTTTCCGAGGTTGTTGTACATTACTTTCGTTTTCTGAAGATTAATTTTAAGACCCACCTTTCTGCTCTCCTTGTCTAACTCCGTAATCGTGAGTTGCAATTCGTCCCCTGAGTTACTCAGCAATGCAATGTCATCGGCGAAGCGCAGGTTACTAAGGTATTCTCAATTAACTCTTATCCCTAACTGTTCCCATTCTAGGCTTCTGAAAACTTCCTGTAAGCACGCGGTAAATAGCATTGGGGAGATTGTGTCCCCCTGCCTTACACCCTTCTTGATTGGTATTCTGTTGCTTTCTTTATGAAGCACTATGGTAGCAGTTGATCCCCTGTAGATTTTTTCCAGAATGTTTTTCTATGCTTCGTCGACGCTCTGATTGCGCAGTGTCTGCATGACTGCTGATACTTTATTGAATCAAACGCCTTCTCGTAATTTATGAAGGCTATGTATAGTGGTTGGTTGTAGTCTAAGCATTTTTCTACTACACGATTGATATTATGAATGTGGTCGATTGTTGAGTAGCCTGTTCAAAATCTTGCTTGTTCCTTTGGTTGATATAATTCTAATGTTTTAGTTCTGGTACTGATTGCATTTCTAAATAGCTTGTATACGACGAAGAGCAAGCTGATCGCCCTGTAGTTATTCAAGTCCTTGTCATCTCTTTTCTTATCTATTAAGATGATGTTAGCATTTTTACAAGATTCTGGTGCTCTTCCTGTCAGGAAACACTTCGTAAACAGGATGGGTAATTTTACTAACACTACCTGTCCTCCGTCTTTAAACAGATCTGACGTTATCTGGTCCTCACCAGCAGCTTTGCCTCTTTGGATTCTCTCGAAGGCTTTTCTTACTTCTTCTATCATTACTGGTGGGATGCCATCTGAGATACTGCTAGTTCTTATATTAGGCTCATGGTTTTGCTGGCTACTGTAGAGCTCTCTGTAAAACTCCTCCGATATTTAACTATCCTATTCATACAGGTGCTTACTTTGCCTTCCTTATCCCTTAGTGCAAACATTTGGTTTCTGCCAATCCCAAGTTTCCTCTTCACTGCTTTGACGTTTCCTCCGTTCTTCAAACCGTGTTCAATTTTCTCCACGTTATACCTTGTTACATCGGATACCTTACGCTTATTATTCAGCTTCGTAAGCTCTGCCAATCCTATTTTGTCTTTTGTATTTGAGGCTTTCATGCTTTGACGCTTATTAATCAGGTTCTTCATCTCCAGGAACAGCTTACCTGTGCCCTGTCTAATTACAGTACCTCCAACTTCCACTGAACACTCCGTAAAGATATTCGTCATATTATAATTCATTACGTCAACGCAAAGGCTGGTTTCGCTGACTTACGAAGAGGGTTCAGCTTAAATTGAGGACAACGCAGCGAGCGATGAAAATGAAAATGATTGGCGTAACCTTAAGAGACAAGAAGAAAGCAGAGTGGCTCAGGGAAGAAACCGGCGTTAAGGATATCATAGTTGAAATCAAGAAGAGGAAATAGACATAGGCCGGGCATGTAGCACGTAGGCAGGATAACCGCTGGTTATTAGGGTATTAGGGACTTGATTCTCAGAGAAGGGAAGCGGGTTAAGGGGAGACAGAAAGTTAAGTGGGCAGATGACATTAAGAAGTTTGTGGGTATCAAGTGGCCGCAGCGAGCACAGGACCTAGTTTTGTGGCGGAACATGGGAAAGGCTTTTGTCCAGCAGTGGACGTAGTCAGGATGATTATGATGATATTGATGATGATGGAACCTAGGTCTTCATTACAGGTAAAGGGGACTGCCAAAGTATTTTCATTTGCAGGTAATTGTGAACCAACGTATCAACCAGACTTCGATACAAGGGCGTAGGCAGAATAGTTTAAATGCGAAGCAGCCCTTTGACTGACGTACGTACGTACATCCGTACGAACACACCGCAACGAGCTCCCTTCTTCGCAGATGCTAGAGCGGTGTCAAGTAGGTCGCACTGTAGCTTCGTGTTGACGTCACGCTTCCCTCGCACGCTTCCCACGCAGGTGTACGCTAACGTCATTTTCCCTCCCCCCCAGCCACTGGTTCCTCCGTTTACTTGCAACACACTTCTCTCTCACTTCGCTCTCTCCACTGCCCGCAACTCTCGACCATACATCAACTAGAAAAACTTTTTCAGCTCGTTTATCTGCGATGAAACTTGCAAGAAAGCCAACCTGCCTTCCATAACGTTGTGTTTAAGTCAAACGTTTACTCTAGCAAACACTACGCCGTATTTCGCTCCCAACTGTTCCTCCAGCACATGCGTCTCCACCCAATGCCGTGCGCACTGCTCCTTCTTCGGCATATAGACTGACATTTTAAAAGTCGCAAGAGTCTCTCCTAAATACAAAAGGGGTGATATCAATTAACCTGGAAGCTACCAGCCTATCTCTCTGCTTAGCGCCTTAAATACTGTATTTCAGAGGGTAATCTTGGTTCAGCTGAAGCAGTACCCAATCGAAAACAAGCTTTTAACACAATCTCAACATGCATTCAGAAGTAATGCATCCACATCATCAGCAGTGTTAAAACTGACCCAGAATACACGCACAGCTGTACACAAGAACGATTTTGCCGTAGGGTTGTTTTTAGAATAAAAACAGCGTTTGACACGGTCTGTCATTTCATACTTCTAAAAAAAGGAATATTCAAAGGTATGGCTTTAGCGAAGCTAAAATGAACCTTTCTTCAAGCTGAAGTAATGATCGAAAAATATATTTAAAATAGTTGATTTGCTTCCAAATATTCTAATATTGATGTGACAGTTCTGCAAGGATCAGTATTGGGGCCCATACTGTTCTGATTATATGGTAATGGCCTCCCAGCAGCTCTATAGTCATCAAAAGCTGTGGCTTATGCAGATGATACCACGCTAATAATATCATAGAAATTCCTTAGTGATTTGCAGAATACTCTAAATGACGAGCTATTTAGTATATCATCTTGGTTTGCGTGCGAAAAATTAACACTGAACAGAGACAAGACAAAGTACGTAGTACTCCGCTCCCCTTATGCCATATGTGACACAACAGGCTTGAAAATTCAGCTCGTTGGTGAAAACATAGAACAACTTTAGAGAACATGGAGTATTTAGCAGTATTATTGGACTGAAACTTTACCTGGACACCACAAATGTTTAGTGTATGCACTAAAATCTCCCTTCGTCTTTGTTATTAAAATGCTGAGATTTCACCCAATATTATCATACTTAAACTCGTTTGCTTTTCGATATTTCACTGTTGCACAGTATCTTCTTCTGAATCATGGTACGCTTTTTAAAGCATATTTGGATCCTATCGTTCACTTACAGAAACAGGCCTGCGCATTTTGACCTGCACACGACCACACGATGATAATAACTTGCTTTACAGTCAACTCTGTATACAACCGTTCTCCATGACCTGCGAAATGAAAGTACGAAATGAAATAGAATAAAATTGAAAATCCATCAGGGTTTACTTCAGCTAGATGTTCCATAATTTTTTTTTGGGGGGGGGGCAGGGGGGATTGTGGCACGTTATTGAAATGCTCATTTTCGCACTGTATGCTATGGTAAAAAAAATGGGGGGGGGTGCATGGATATAATGGGCCCACATTATTTTTCTCGTGTATTTAGTTGCAAAACGCGTAAATAAAAAAGAATTGAATTCACCTGATTTGGATTCATTATTTGCAAGCATCGAATACAAAAATACCAGTACTGCTTGAAATCTGGTTGAAATTATGATACAGCGCTTGATGATGCTCTTATATAACAGTCTGCTCACGCTTACCGGAATCTTGGTTCAAGTGGATCAGCTTTTGTCCGATAATTCTGGGCGTGTTCCAACCAAACAACTATCGTCTGGGCGCCAGCTAATCAAGACTTTCCCGGCATCAAGATCGCCAACATCATGGCTCGATATTTTACTCATCGAGTCGATGAAGTCTAAGGGCATGCATACTCTGGTCTCGTTCCACACCATTGCGTGCGTTACAAAATAATCCACAGGAAGTGCTCAGAACGCACAATATTTAATCAGAATCGCAGCGACTAATGGCGTCAAGTGTTATATCGAAAGTTCATGACTATATTATGGTAAAATTGTGTAATGTTTCAGCAAGGCAAGAGTGGTCGTAAGTTAAAAAACCGGTTTTAAACTTTAAAAAATATGCCCATCTTCACTACACTGGTTTATCTGTCTATATAGACAAGTGCTGTCTTAGTCAATATTTCGAGTCTCTTTTAGGCGCAATGGTAGATCATTCGCGCGCATCAGAAGAAAGCTCAATACTTGCTAGTAAATGCTGAGCTGAAACGGCAAGAAAATGCTACGTCGGACAGGCGTCCGACGTAGCAGGTGTCACTACAGCCACTTTAACAGGCAGGCGATAGCACAACCGGTGATAAAGTTACCTACAATTTGCTAAAAGGAACAGGCACCGTGATCATTCAGCCATTTTGGTGTATACTGGTGGGTAGTATAATAATGCGCCTAGCGTTCGCGCTTGCGGCTTCAAATGCACTTGTAGCTTCGTTTATAGTGGCTTGTCGTCTTTCTTTCGAGTAAAAGAGCGAAACGTTGTGATCTTCGGGCCCCGATTTTCATTGGTGGGCTAAAAACGGTTACGGTGGTGAAGCGCATATGCTGAACATTTGCTGATTGTCGGCTCGTGACAATGGGGCTCCAGTTCACGCGAAGCAATACGCAGCCGAAAAACAAAACACAGAAGATTAGAAACATTTTCGTACTACGCATGATTTTTATGCTAGCTGAAGCGCCATGCTTTGCAGCTTCCTATAATGTTAGCACCAGAGTTATCTTTGGTGTATTTATAGGAAACACTATGTTGCCGACTAGCTTTTATGCGGCATTTTCAGCCGGCCATTGCTCTATTTTCACGTGACTTTTGAAAAGGATACGCTAACAGCAGCAGCAGCAGTGCTCCAATATTAAGCGCACAATTTACCGACGCAATAACCACAAGGACTTGTTTATGTTATAAACTTTGCCAATTGAAATGTTTGCAGAGTAAAAACCTTCCGTTTAGAAGGTGTGCCCAACAGCCATTGTTCTGCGCAAATTAGTCCCTTTTAGTACTCTAGTGGTGAGAATGTCGGACTCATTATTCAGTCTATATATAAAAACGGGCATGACTCGGTTGTAGGGCGGACGACGACGAAGTGATTCTCTCACAGAACGCTTGTGCCCGTGTCTCAGTGTTTTCAATTTGTTTTCCTGGAAATCCTGGGAGCTGCCGCTCCCTCCTTTGCGGTGATGCTTCAGGACACACCTGAGAATGTTCCAGGCGTGCAACCGTCGCGCCGGACTTCGTCGTCCAGGAAGCGTAGCAACGCGTCGAGCGACACCGACAGTGAGGCAACCGATTTGTATTCGGACGGCTTTGAGTCATCGGATGATGACTTCACGGTCGTCATGAATCGATCTACAAAACGAAGACTGCTGCGGACGGCATCGTCGGCAAGTGTTTCCACCGTTAAGACTGCACCACAGCGGTGGCCGCACACCATGTTGTTTATGCCTGAAGACCCTGCATCTAACTTGCGACTCCTCAACAGGCAAGTTGTTTCTGTGCTTCTCGAGGAAACCGCGCCGAATGAGATCAAAGACGTGAAGATCAATGCACGAAAGAATGTCCTTGCTGTAGACGTTATGCACCGTAGCGCACTGCAAAGCCTTCGGCACTTAACAGAAATCGGCAACGTGAAAGTTCGGCCAATGGTCGCTACAGGTTGTAATGGCACTGTTGGCGTCATTTATGATGTGGATCTTTCCATCTCAGCTAATGACCTGCCAATACTAATAAAGCCAGCGACTGAAGGCACCCGCATTACGCACATTACCAGACTCGGCAACTCACGCTGCTTGAGGCTTGTGTTCGAGGGAGACAGCCTTCCCTCGTATGTTAAAGTTGGCCATGTTCGCCACTCAGTGCGTCCTCACATACCGAAGCCACTGCAATGCTACAAGTGCTTCAAGATGGGACACGTAAAAGGTGTCTGTGAGAACAAAGTTGTGTGTCCGCGGTGCGCTGAGTCTCACTCAAAAGACGCCTGCAGTGCCACCATACTACGATGTCCAAACTGCCACGGCGCTCATGAGGCCTCATCCAAAGATTGCCCGCGGGTGCGAAACGAGCACGCGGTACTCAGGCGTATGGTGCGGGACAATTCAACGCACAGGGAAGCGGCCGCTACACTACGCCGACGACGGCGTCGTGGGCGAAGACCATCACGGAAAAACGCCTCTACCGATAGAGAGATGTCATCCTCTATCAAAGAGGCTGACCCACAAACACCGAGCTCACTGAAGACGGATACTGCCAAACAGAAGAAAGGGACAGCAGTCGCGCCTTCCGAACAGTGGCCCTCTCTTCCACGACGTCAACATACTTCGGAGCTGCATCAAGTCCCGCCGCCCTCGACGACCCCTCAAACCAGTGATGCGATGAATGAAGATCAAGTGATAAGCTTGCTGCAATCACTGATGAGTACCATGCGTGTCCTACTGAGTAATATGAAGACTTCTGCTGCGCAGACCGCACTGCATGTGCTGGACACCCTGAGTCCGGTGCTTGCAGCTCTAAGATAAAACCATGGCCAGCGAGGCACCGTCGTTTCGAGCGGAAGTCAAGAATGCATCAGTCTTTCAGTGGAACGCCAGAGGACTGAAGTCGCGCATGTCTGACTTTAGACAATTTGTATTTGTGAACCGCTTCCCCATTATTGTGATTTGTGAACCCAACCTGTGTGCTTCAATCAAGCTGTCAGGATATGAGTGCTTTATGTCCTCCACACACAGAGACTGCAGCAAAGTTATTGTATTCATGCGCCATGACCTCACTTACGTTCACCACAGAGTCTCGCCTGATGAAGGGAATCAGTATGTGTGCCTTACTGTGAAGAAGGATAAGGTTGCTTTCACGATTATCGGAGCTTACTTATCTCCATCAAGCCGCCTTGACTGCGAGCTCTTACGCGGTATTCTGACATCGACTCCAAGGCCATGGGTGATCACTGGCGACTTCAATGCCCACCATTTCCTATGGGGAAGCTCCAGGGACAACTCTAGAGGTAGGAAATTGGTGTCCTTAGCCTCGGAGTACGAACTATGCGTTTGTAACGATGGAAGCCCTACATATTTACGCGGATCAGCCTATAGCAGCTGCCTGGACCTTACATTGGTTTCTCGCTCACTTATCAGGAAAGTGCACTGGTTTTCGGATCTGGAAACGCGGGGCAGCGACCATATACCAACTTACCTGTGTATAGGTTTCACCAGCTCCAAGTCCTCAAGAGGCCTCAAGTACACCGATTGGCCGAAATTCAAAATGTTAATGGAAGACTGCTGTACCGACGGCTCATCATATAACCTAGAGGACTCGATAAAGGATGTCCTGCAGAATACCACGCATACACATTTGACTAGTCACAAGCGCACTGATTTCGACATCGAGCTTGAGAAACTTCGCGCAATACGCCGTCGTGCAGAACGAAGGTACCGACGGACAAAGTGCATGGATGATTTGAGGCTGGCTAGACGCATTCAAAAGAAAATGCAGCGGCACATGGATAAACTGGCTAGGCGACGTTGGACATCCTTTTGCGAGTCGTTGGATCCACGAAAGCCCCTATCACTGATATGGCGAACTGTCCGGGGTCTTAACACAACCTTGGGTCAGCGACACCCGTTTACATCTCTGGCACTTCACCTTCGATGCAGAGAGATTGACGTCGCAGAATCTTTCTGTAGAAGAATCGCCGGTGATTCCAATTGCACAGGATCAAGAACAGTAACTTTTGACAACCCACCGCCCTCACGTGATCCCCATATGGAATGCCAGTTTTCTATGGATGAGCTAGAGGCGGCACTGGCTCTGTGCAGACGTTCTTCAGCACCCGGTCCTGACGGCATTACCTATCGTGCCCTTTGTAATCTTGGAGACGAAGCTCGGAAGGCACTCTTACGCCTATACAACGACTCCTGGCAGACTGGTACTGTTCCCCAGGCATGGAAGTCAAGTCGCCTCATTCCACTTCTAAAGGCTGGTAAATCTCCTTTAGATATTGCCTCATACCGTCCTATCGCACTTGACAGTTGTGTGGGAAAAACGATGGAACGAATGATTCTAACACGAATGGAGTGGTATTTAGAGCACTACGAAATCTATCCAGTATCCATGACCGGATTCAGGCGCGGCCATTCGTCAATTGACAACGTTGTTGATCTGGTGACATATGTTCAACACCAGAAAGCCTGTAAGAGACTGTGCGCCGCCCTGTTCCTAGACGTTAAGGGGGCTTACGACAATGTCACCCATGAAGCCATCCTTGGTGCTTTGGAAACAGTAGGTCTTGGTGGCAAGATATATATGTGGGTGTACAGCTACTTACAGCTGAGATCATTTTACGTGATGACAGCGAATGGCCCAACACCTGATTATTACAGCAGCCGAGGAGTTCCTCAGGGAGGAGTGCTAAGCCCTACCCTTTTCAACCTAACTCTCATTGGTCTAGTCGAGCAGCTACCTAGCACTGTAGAACTTTCTGTCTATGCTGATGACATCTGCATTTGGACATCAGGTGTGACAAGGCCTCAGCTTCGCGCCCGCCTTCAGAAGGCTGCTACAACGACGTCATGCTATCTTCGTAAACAAGGCCTCGAGGTGTCCTGCGGAAAATGTGCAGTGGTAGCGTTCACGCGGAAACCAATGTCTGCTTACGGTATATCGATTAATGAGGAATACATATCGTTCAGCAGAAGCCACAGGTTCTTGGGAGTCATAATAGATAGAAACCTGTCGTGGACTCCACACGTGAACTATGTGAAGAAGCGGCTGATCGCAACATGCCACATGCTCAAATTCCTTGCAGGAAAAAATTGGGGAGTGCCCATACCATCCATGCTACAACTGTACAGAGTGCTGTTTATCGGATTCTTACGGTACAGCTTACCTGCAATGTCTAACACCGGCAAGACCAACCTGCGTGCAATTCAGAGCATTCAAGCCCAAGCACTTAAGATATGCCTTGGAATACCCCGCAGTGCTTCAACGGCTGAAACCATTGCCATCGCTCAAGATCACTCAATAAATACGCATATTATTACCGAGACAATGCGCATGCACCTCAGGCATTATGCCAGGACCCCTTCTCACCACCTGGCGAGCCTAGCTGCTGAAAGGCCCCGCACGACATACGGCACTATTGTCTCCAAGCATCGTTCACTGTTTGCTGAGACATACGCACCTGCATCAAAGCCACTGCTTCCTCCTTGGAGCTTGAGCCGGCCGCGAGTTCACTTATTGATTCCAGGAATGAGGAGAAAATCGGACTTACCAACACATGCCCTGAAACAACTCAGTCTATTCCTACTGGAAGAAAACTACAGTAACCACGTGCACATTTACACGGATGGCTCTACTACGCCGTCTAGTTCAGGTGGAGCAGTGGTTATACCATCACAAGGGATAACTCGGTGTTTTAAGACTTCACATGTGACAAGTTCCACGACGGCAGAACTCGAGGCTCTGCGCAATGCACTGGAACACATCAATTCAGAAGAAAGACCAGGTAAATGGGCTGTGTTTTCTGACTCAAAACCAGGGTTACAGTGCCTGACATCAGTTCTCCGACGCGGATGCCACGACCAGTTGACCTACCAAACCGTGAAACTTCACCACCTGTTAATGCAAAAAGGCCATGACATCGTCTTTCAGTGGTTACCTGGGCATAGTGGTATAGGCGGCAATGTTTCTGCAGATCACGCTGCTCGCACGTCACATAAAGAAGCGAACAGCGTTCTGATACCGCTTTCAAGAGCGGATGCGGCGAGGCAGATTCGTCAACTGGCCCGCAGTCTCACACTGACTGAGTGGAACACACCAAGCATACGACGTACACGACTGCACGAGCTCGACCCTTCACTACAACTCCGGCCTCCGCCCGGCCTACATCGACGTGAAGCTTCGCTTCTCTATCGCCTTTGGCTGGGAGTTGCTTTCACGAAAGCTTATACCACGTTAATCAGAATTACTGACAGTGCGGCGTGCGATGTTTGCGGCACCGACGAAAATATCGAACACCTGCTGTGTCATTGTCCTCGATTTTCCTCAGAGAGACAAGTACTTGCCAACGCAATGCGACGACTGGATGATCGGCCTCTTTCTGTGCAGGTGCTATTACAGCGACGTACACATGCCTCGACAGCCCACAAGGCAGTGAAAGCCCTGCTGCGTTTCCTGAGAAAGACAGGCTTGTGTGAACGCCTCTGACATGCGGTAGAGTTCTACACGCTGCAGTGAAATTACTGTCAGTCTCTTTCCCACCCCCTTTTTCCCTTTCTTCCCTCTTTCTCGTCTTTCTTGTTCCCTTCCTTTACCCCCAGTGTAGGGTAGCCAACCGGATGTTTTTCTGGTTAACCTCCCTGCCTTCTCCCTTTTTGTTGCTTCCTCCTTCCATATATAAAAACAAAGTTGCTGTATGTGCGTTCCAGCACACTTATTGATCGCTTCCTTCTTGCTTTTGCTTCTTTCTCTCATGTTTTTACACCACTTTCCGAACCATCAAAGTGCAGTAGCCAATGAAGATCTCGAATTTCTGGCTCACAGTCGCTCTGGCCGATCGGCCAGGAATCAAGTAGTATGTATATATATATATATATATATATATATATATATATATATATATATATATATATATATATATATATATATATATATATATATATATATATATTCATTGGTCAAGATCAAGCACATTCATGGGCTCTTATTTCCGTACGTAATTACAAAATTGCTGGGAAAGATTTGTTACAGATAATGCATGGAGCTGCTTCGTTTAATCAGCTTTCTAAGACGGGAGTGAGTGCAGCATAAGGAACAGCGAAAAGACTGTGTGAAACTTGCACGATACCACCCTCTCTTGGAAAGAGTTCTTGGTCGACGCTCGCTCGATGATTTCAGATCGGGCGCGACTGCAGTAACCAATCAACCTTGCTGGCTTTACGTATGTTATTCTTGGCTTAATTGTTACGCCACTCCTTGTAGGCTACAGGTGAGTGATAACAATTGTACAGAAAGTAGAGATGACTAGTGTCTTTTATATATACGATTACGAACAAGTTCGAAAATGTCTTTTAACTGTATTCGCTGTAAAGCCATGTATATGAGTCGTGTTTTGGTTTGCAGGAGCTGGAAGAGGTCTTTCATTACCTTTCGAAGGAAGAAGAAGAGCTAATCAGAAAAGAGAGGGAAGAAGAAGAGAAGAGAGAGATGGAAAGAAAAGAGGAAGAAGAAAGGGAGAAGGAAAGAGACCGAGAGAGGGCAGAGTTGGCAGCGAGAGTAGCGGAACTTGATAGAGAAAGGGCGGCACTCCACAGTGTGGTAAATCAAATGAACTCGAACCAGCGGGGAGACCCTGCCGCTCGTTTCTTCGGAGGCGTCACGATGAGTCTACTGACACCTCTGATAGCAATATTTTATCCTCCCGCTCTTCAGTCTTGGTCCGACGCAATAGGAGAAATGTTTAGGCCGTGAAGGGCGCCAGACACCAGCCACACAACAGGAAGAGCGCATGTGAAATGAAGTCATGGTTGTATAACATATCTCCAGAAGTATTTGTGTTGCCTTTCGCTTGTTATCCGGAAATAGCATGGCGATCTGCAGTCCCGTTTGAAAGTACTTATAGCATACCATGATTGATTGATATGTGGGGTTTAACAGCCCAAGACCGCCATATGATTATGAGAGGCGCCATAGTGAAGGACTCCGGAACTATCTACCAGCTGTTGTTCCTTGACGTGCATCCAAATCTGAGCACGCGGGGCTACAGCATTTTCGCCTTCATCGAAAATGCAGCCGCCACAGCCGACATAGGATCTCGCGACCTGCGGGTCAGCAGCCGTTTATTTTAGCTACAGTATCAGCATAGAGGAACCATAGCATACCATGATTAACATGTAAAAACAAAGCCAAATTATTAGGCAATGTGGTGATTGTCATTATTAGACTGAAGCTTCATGTTGATTTACAAAACTGCACCCTTCACAAAAGAAAAAAAAATGGCTAGCTCTCCCGTAATTGAGCCTAAATATAAGTATTTAATGTCTACTGGCAAAAACAAATTGGTGTTTAAATTTTACTAGCCGCATTTCTAATGAAACGGAACTTGTTTAGTGTTTATGTTAAACATTTTAAAGAAGCATTCCAAGCCTATTTACTCATTTTACTGTGCGCTAAAAGGAGTGTTTGCAGGTTCATTTACTAGATGGCACAGTTAACGTATTACAGTATCAACATTCGATGGCGTGACCCTGTGGCTGATTGCGCCGACTTGCTTGCGTGCCTTGTGAATCTGTCTTGTTGCAGGCTTTACAGCATGGGCACTATTCCTCTACAGTCAACATCTTAACCCTATGACGTTTGTGGTTCCCACATATCGGAACTTCTTCAACGGCTTGACATAAATCCCTTGAGATTGCGAAACGACCCCACGTGTGCTTTCCATGCTCCGACGCACCGTATGCGTAAATATAAGATCCGACATGCTTCCAAACTTTGTGTCTCTTTGCAACGTGGTTCACAAGGTGCGTAGCTAGAAAAAAGGTGCGAACGTGGTCAAATTATGTTACAGCGTTCTACTCTTGAAAGCGAAACTCAAGTGTCATCCGACTTTTTGCAACGTTCATTGCAGCGGTAAAGTGTTAGCTACGCAGTGTAAAAGTGTTGTTTTCCAACTATTAACGTTGTTTGTGGTGAATAAACACAGCAATAATGTTTGTATTAGGTGTATAATGCCATGTTTCTGTCTTTCAAAAAGGTTCCCATTGCACAACAACACACTGGACCATTCTATACGTTTAGTTGACTTTCTGAGAGAACAAAAGATATGGACCGGAAGGCTAAGTAGCACTTATCAGTACGCAGAGTGGTAAAACGTTAATTTATCTCCAGTCCTTCTTCAAGGCGGCAATGACAACCGACTGCTTACAGGCAGCTGATATTCGTAGTGGTACGTATAGGTTAAAAACGACAATGGCGAAAGCTTCATCACATTGGTAGTCTGTTGCAACCAAATAAGACGAATGAACGCACAACAAAGAAAGTGCTTTATTCAGTTGTACAACGCTGCAAGCCAAGGAAATTTGGCTAACGGTAAGTCAGTACCCCAAACAAAATCCCAACTTCCTTCAGTATATCAGCCACATGTTGCAGCATAAAACCTACAACGAATCTTATTCACTGATGGATCACACTTGTATTGGAGATGAATAAGATTGATCGCCATGCTCTTGGAGTGAACAAGGCTTCACCATATGACTGCGAAGTGGCAAGGAATGTTTGGAACAGCGTCTCTGGAGGCGTTAATAGGCTTCACGAAAGCTGAAATGACACTTTGCAATACCTTTATGACACTTAGGCATTTAGAAACTGTGGGCTTGAATAAGTTTTTTGAATGGTAACCCAGCACAATTTTCGTAACAATTTAAGGAAAGAGCAAGAAAACTGGCATACAGCTGGAGGCTGCTCAATTTCTGTTATATTTGATTGAAAAGATTCGCGAAGCGTTCAGATTGAAATGTGCATGAGAATATTAGTGCTTTCACGTATATTTCACGCTACGAGACAAGTCTAAATATCTTTCACACTGTGGGGCGCACTTGTAGGAAATGGTAGTTTTCACTAATCTGCATAAATATAGTACCTAACAAATGCCCAATTTCAGTGTACAAAACGAGACAACAAATAGAACATATATACATTATTCACGACAACTCGGTTTTGTATATCGCTGTGTGGCTTTCTTGCTTTTGTGTTCCTGCAATACAACCTCAGTTTCAACTATAAAACCTGTGTTGCATACTTGTCCAGTATTTCATACCTCCAGTGCTCTCTGACGTATCCAGAGAGCACTGGAGGTATGAGTATCCCAGTATCCGCACCAGTATCCACACCAGTATCCGCACCAGTGGTAAGTTCATGCTCACTCCCAACCTATCAGTTGATTGTGTGGTGCTCGAATACTGTCTCCTTGGTTCTGGCCAGAGGCGTGAAGCGAACCCTGACTCTGGGTCCGTCGAGAGGTTCACCATCGTACAAGTTGTATGCGCTTATGCCGACTGTGCACGGCACGTTTGGGCTGAGTGTCGGCATGCGAAGCCCCGTCCTGTCCGCCTCGAGGGTAACGCTCGTGCTGTTGCCCTTCACCTCGCCGCAGGAGATGCTGACTTCGTAACCGCCCGGTGGTCCGTTCCACGACTCCGGGGAAAGCCACCTAAGTGTGTGCCCGCCGTGGTTTTCCTCTACGGCCACATTTCTGGGCTTTCCGGGTGCTGCAAAATGGTTTAATGTTAATAGTAGCCAGTAACATTTCGTCACAAGGCATTTAATGGTAATGTTCTGTTCAAAATTTGTCATTCGTTCACTAAGTTTACTTTCTAATATAGTAAATAGTTTTTTCATCTTTTTATTGCTTTACATGTCTTTAATTGACATTAGCAAGTCGCAAAGCTGATGGCTGCGTCGCGCTCTTCTGTTAGAGTCCAATTATTATAA
Source organism: Rhipicephalus microplus (assembly GCF_043290135.1). Classification (NCBI taxonomy): domain Eukaryota; kingdom Metazoa; phylum Arthropoda; class Arachnida; order Ixodida; family Ixodidae; genus Rhipicephalus; species Rhipicephalus microplus. The sequence continues at coordinate 30,477,981 of NC_134707.1, read as the reverse complement.
TACTTAGTGTTCGTAGCAACAGTAGCACTCTTCTTAAGTAAGTACTAGACAGAACAGTAAATAAATATACAAAATGAAAAGAAAACATAACACATTGAAACAAAATGAAGCTACCGAAAAGACATTCAGTATTAGTAAGTGCGTATACCGAGTGAACTTCGGAGTGAATGTTTTTGTCCATCTTAATTAAGAATATTGTAGTGAACACGGTTGATACAAAGTTGGTGCCATTCGCTTCATTAAACGCCAGTTTATTTCGCCGTGAGCTGTCCCAACTAGCTTCATGAACAAATGGGTAAAGATTGCTTGCGTCCAGTTCACCGTCCTAAATTGAAATCGAAAGACACCACCGGGTCACAAAACTTGAGCACGGTTGGAATCTTCTCGGGGCCGGAAGAGACGACGGCCACCGCCGACATATGCCGACGCGAGTCCCTGCTCTCCTTGAGTCTACGTTCAGGGTTTCAAAGGTTTCTTTCTTGCCCGGTGGCCGACAAAACATCATTCACTATGGCTTGATGAAGTACAGCAAAATATTCACTGTTATGATGGATCGTGGTAATGCATTATAGAAGACTTGTAAACAGGGTGCGCCGCTGAGAGCGAGTCTATGGTAGTGTAGCATCAAATATGCTTCAGTTTTTTTCGGTGAAGCAAGTTGGGCCAGTTGTTAGAGACAAATTGTGAAGAAAAAAAGTGATGGTTGCTAACTCGTATGACTCAAGAAAGATAAACATACCACACAAAAGTCGTGAACTGCATGGTCACAGTGGTAAAACGAAGGTGGGCAGGAGGTTCGTCTCTGTACGCACAGGAATGGTAGCGCCGCGCATCAGTCATATGTGCGGGTATGCTGGTGCGATAGCTGTTTACGCATCTAACGTCAAGTTAGTTGAAATTAAACAAAAACAAAGTACCACGTGCACTTCCAACTATACTTGTACCTAAACCAATATGATAAATCGCATTTGTTTTGACTGGTCCTATTTCGTCTATGTTTGCAAGTTGGATATAGTTGATCTTGAATATAACTATGCAACACTATGCTAAAGATCAGAACACAGACGAGCAAAAAGACACCAACAACGCCTGTTACGTTCTTCATTAGCGTCATGCTAAATAGTTCTTTGGGAGCCGTACGTTCTTGCGCAATATATTCACAGTGATCGTGTAAGAAAGTTGAATGACTAGGTTTATAATTTCAGGACTGCACCGTTAAAATCCGAATGCGATAAATTTCTATGTATTAGAATAATTTTATTACTACTACTACTACTACTACTACTACTACTACTACTACTACTAATAATAATAATAATAATAATAATAATAATAATAATAATAATAATAATAATAATAATAATAATAATAATAATAAGTACTATATTCTTCATCAAGCATAGGATGAGGGAGACGGAGAAAAAGCTGACCAGCAGCTTGACTAGCTCCGACCGCCCAAAAAATGTACATTTCGGCACATTTACAGCGGACTGGACTGAACACAAAAGGAAAACAAAAAATTGACAATCAGAAAGACAAAGTGATTGGCTATTAAAAAAACAGTGTACGTAAATATAACAGTGAATATCTCGCTCGTCGCTCATTTACAAAAGTATCACAGCATACTCGGGATACTCGGGTGCTTCTTTTACTGTGTTTTGTCGGAGAAACCAAGAATATTTTTTCACTCTCCAGTTATTGATGTGGTATTCGTTTTAAAACACTGAAGCCTGCATTCTCGTAAAGCGCAGACCAAGATACTTTGATAAACAACCCACTCATAGCCTGTTCTTCTGGCTGGCTCATACACGACGTGCACATTACATGAAAATATTTAAGTATTCAAATGTGATGTACGTACTGCCGGCATCAAATGAAAACTGAGCAGCGGCAAGCATTCGTAAAATTTATAGCGTGCGCTGTCTAGTTATTACCACAATCAGACGTCCATATACGCCAAATGCTGACGAACCAGATGGGCGGCACTTGTCACTGGTGGTGACTAAAAGGGTTCGCACTCAACCATCATGAATGTTTCCCTCGCTTCGGGTTTAATTTACGCCAATTCACATGATTAGCTTGAACATGTCAAGCGCTTCAGCAACAAGTTGTCTTTGCATTTGCTCTTATTTGACTTGGTGCACCAGGATTATACCTTAAATCATGAACGACTATCCTAAATGTCACCAAGAAGATAAAATCAATGGGTTTCAATGACTAACTTTGTTGTGGCCGTTCGCATAACGATATGCAACATTACTGAACTTACCGGATACGAGAGTTGTGAAGTCCTTGCTTTGCATCCTTCCAACGAAGAGCTGCCCGTTGCCAAAGACTGTGGGAGTCACGGTGACAGTATAGTTCGTCCATGGCTTCAGCTTATCCAATTCGATGGCAGAGTCAACTGTCGTTACATTTCGCACAATTCTTTTCCCTTCACTAACGCTACCATTGATTGCATTGTGCGAGTCAGTCAGCTCTAGCGTGTTATTTGTAGCCGCGTCTTGTGAGGTCGGAGTGCTCAGAACGACGTTGTAATGCACCTCGTTGCTTTTGTCGAAATCCCTCAATTTCGACCATGAGACCAACGCGGAATTCTCCGTTACATCCGCAACGCTTAGATCGCTCAAGCCTGAAATCTCGGGCACCCAGCTTAGGCCAGTGGTCGCGACTCCAGCTCCTTCGAATATGTTATTTTCTGTCTTGACCAAAGGCTGGACTTCGGCTACCAGAGTGGCAAAATTTTTCACCCCTGGAAACGTTACGCGCGTGAGTGGTGCATTGAGAGATTTGATGCTGCACCTTGGGTTGCTTGAGTTGGACCCAACGCAAAGAGAGACGTGGTATTCCACGTCGATGTCCGAGCTATCTGTGTGACTGATAGTCCAGGAGACAACGACGTCAGACGACAATAAGGTCCGGTTTGTCGTTGCGATGTGGACACTCCTAACGGCAGGCAGACCTTCTGGCTTCGTCGTTGCTAACTGGTGTAGTGCGCTACCATGCCACTTCACGTTACGCACCTCGTATTCTGCAACGACTTCAATAGCATAGGTTGTGTACGGCTTAAGACCGTCGATAACAACGTGTGTGCTCGCGAAAGAGACAGTACGCGTATTCTTGTCAGCCTTGTTCGTCTGGTTGGTGTGGTGTAGCCACCAGGACACGCGGTAACCTATCAGGTCATCCTGCACAACAGGAGCAGCCCAAGAAAGTCCAAGTGATGTGCCACTGAGCGCTTCAGCGGTGAAGTTGGTGACGTCTCCCTGAAACCCTAGAAAATAAAATAAATGAACACTTTACTTATGCATTTCCCACAGGAATGTTTTTTCGCTTAACTGCTCTTGATTTACGGCCATGTGAAATAATATCTCACGTGTCAATAGTGCCGTCATAACCAAAAAGGAACCAACTGCAAGGAATAATATGACTAATAAAGTAGTTGACTGCACTCTTTATACAGAAAAAACGTGCCTAGTCGCCATATGAGCGACGCATTTTGTACAAATGCAGCTATTCTCTATCTCGACAGCGTAAAGCATTTCTGGCACTAGAGTAAACAAGCGTAAAACATCATTTTGTCTACACTAATCACGTGTTGTCATGATTAAGAAAACACGTAGTGTGTGCGGGTGCGTTTGTGACATAATGGTCTCATTTAGTCAGCATTGCTGCTGCGAGAACAAGTTATTTTTTTCTTCCATGTAATCGAAAACCAATCGCTTCAACAGTTCCCGCATCGGAACGTAGCACGAAGACTGCAGAAGCGAGCCATGGTTCTCTACCCCTCGTTGCGAAGCGCGTGTGGTTGAAGTGCGATAAAGGTCAAACTGGAAGGTATAAAAGTACGCACGTGCGCGCCACAGGCTTTGAATTCCTTAGTTGTTTATTGCGCAAGTTTTACGAACGTCATGAAAGTGCATTTACTCTTCTTTTCCAATGCATCATTTCTTTCGAGCGCAAGCGGTGATTTCGTTACTCCAGATGTGCTGGAGATATCCCACGCAGCAGTTCGTTGCCAAGATAAGCGTACGATAACGAACTTCACGGGCGCGCATGAGAGCGTAGCCGCGACGGAAGCACGGCGAAAACTAAGCGGCGAAGTGAGTGTATTCGACCCCCCCCCCCCCGTTCAAGCAGGTGTGAAACCGAAGTTCACCAGCAAAATCAACATGCGCTCCACCTATCTTTACTTGCCGCAAACATGCCGCGTCCAACACTTGGCGGCGCTGGCGTCAGTCGAAGCGAAGAGACGCCGTGCATCGGACTGTTCGTGCCAACCGTGCTGACGGCTGTGCATCGGCTGAGATGAAAAAGAAGGTGACTTTCCTCTTCGAGTCGTCCTAGGTCTACGTCTTCGAGTCATCCTAGCCTGAGGAACCCTGTGAGTTTTTTTTTTTAATTTCGTGCTGGCGGATTATTTTTGTGTTGCGCTGGGCGTGCGCTCCGCGAGGAGCTGATCGCAGTGACAATTCACGGCATTGGACAAGACCGCGTGACATCCAGTTCTACTATCCCAGTGATGTTCAGCTGAGGTACTGGGCTTGTGCTGCGACCAGGTAACCTAGGAAGCTTTCCATGTAACCGTACAAACAAGCCCAATTTTAAGTTATTCCGTTTCAGCATCAAGCCGCGTTACGGTGGTCTAGTGGCTAAAGTACTCGGCTGCTGACCCGCAGGTCGGGGGATCAAATCCCGGCTGTGGCGGCTGCATTTCCGATGGAGGCAAAAATGTTGTAGGCCCGTGTTCTCAGATTTGGGTGCACGTTAAAGAACCCGAGGTGGTGGAAATTTCCGGAGCCTTCTGCTACGGCGTCTCTCATAATCATATGGTGGTTTTGGGGGACTAAAACCCCACCAATCAATCAAATCAATCAACCGTTTCGGCAACATGCCTGGTCTCGCTCGGGGCTTCTGCAGCGGGTAGTTGACCGGAGAAGTAGCGGAATGCTGCTATGAAATAGCTCTGACAATCATTTCTTCGTGAACCTTATGTTCTGACACCCGAGTGTCAACTGACTTGTGTACCACCTATACTAGCAGTGCTTCACGTCGATCGAAGAGTTAGCAACACGTTTCCTGACTACGCATGCGTGGCCGAGAGCCCCTTCGTCACGTTCACCCTACGTCAGCGGCGATCAACAGCATCGTTACGTCGAAATGTATCCATTTTTTCATCGATAGCGTGGCTATATTTTCAATAGGAACTAGCATTTTCCGCCTTTCTTTTCTCAACGCGATGCGCCTTTCGGTAGCCACGGCTTCGTGCTCTTGTCTCTAGAACAGTCTGTTACCATAACTGCTATCAACAGAACGGAACATTGATCGAGGCACACCGCGATCAACGAAGAATCACGATCATGCTACTAATAAACGATTTGAGTGATTGGAACAAGTTAACGATCCGCTGTGCGGTGGTGGAACACGCCAATGAATAACAAGTAGACCCGTTTCCAGACATCGCCGAGGAAGGTGGGATGTGGCGCATTGCTGTAGGTGACACGGACACGCAGTTTAGCACGCGCTCCCATAAGCCTAGGCATTTTTTGTTGACTGTAAGGTTGCCTTTGTCACAGCACAATGTTTCCTATTCGTTCACTGCATCTTTGTTGAATGAGACATGGGCTTGAAGGTTCGACAGTGGCAATCTTTAGAGCTGATGTTAAATCATGATGTTCAAATAGCTCCTACAGATAAGCATGTATTTGTTATCTGGTTAAGTAGAGTTTACCAACATACATATCTTGTAAGTTGTTTTGCTTACTATTTATTACCAAGTAATAAGCCGAGTTCACATCGAAGCTTTTTGTGCGCAACCACTGACATCAATTGTATCGCAGATAACAGCAAATGCTTACGTGCACATCTTTCAAGTCATGATTAAGTATACGCTAATGAACAAATTTCAACATCTTGTCTTGGGCAGCCTACCAGTATTCACAAGTCACGCTTTCATCAGCTGCACGAGACACCTTTTTTTTTTCTAAACCATGTTGCGGAACGCAAAATACAGTTTAAGGTGGCTGCAGGGTATTGTAACGCATATTCATTAGTATGCTCGAAATATGTGAAATTCCACTCTTTGATGCCCAGACAAAACCAGAGAACGTGTGAAGTTTTTTTTTATTTTTCAATAAACGCGGTAGTGTCATAGTACAATAAATGATGTTGAACCTGGAGAGCTGGGCACGTAATTGTAAAGTACAGCCGCATCCACGTCTGTGTATAACGCGCGAGGAGCTGGCCTTGCTCTGCTGCCCGACGTCGCGTGCACCGGACCATGCGCGGCGTTAAAGACATGCAAGCCTGCTTTGCACGGGCGATAACGTTGAAAGGTGTGCTCGTCATATTTTATAAGACGAAGGGCGTTTCTTCTAATAACACACTCCTAAATAAACGACGCACTCTTTGTGATTGGTTTCATTTTGTGGCTGTCGGCTTCATCAGGTTTTCATATATTCGCATGTATTAAAGCATCCACAAGAAAGAGAGAGAAAAGACTTTGGGGAATTATCTGGTGGACGACTACCCAGCCAAGCGCGCATCGTTGATGCAGGCGTGTGTTGTCTGTCGAAACGCACTTCGTCTTAGCAAATCAATACGACAAAAGTGAACTGATTGAATGATATGTATGGCTTAACATCCCAGAACTACTATAAGAATATGGGAGACACCGTAGTATAGAGAGGGCTGTGGAAATTTCGGCTACCTGGGGTTTTTTAACGCGCACCCTGTGGTGTCTGTTTCTAATATATGTGTTGCCTCCGTACACCACCGCGGGTTCGAGCACTGCGAGCTACAAGCAGGGGTATCGCGTCCTCGTTCATACTGCTGCGCACGCGAACTCGGACCGTCGCTACGAAGGGATGGTGAGCCCGCGTGCGCGCAGTGAGGGAGAACCGTGGTGACGCTTTCTAAATAGCTAGTTTATTACCGGGAATTCAGTGCAATAATACATCAATCACTCGATATTACCCAATCGTACGTGAAATACATAGACACGCCAATTAGATAATACAAGTTACCCGATACATCGAATAGTGGCCGCGAATGGCGAACCTATATAGAACAGTCAAATAAACAAATAGACAAAGAACCAATTTTGAAGCGCCCGCCTACCCTACGGCCAGCGCTCCCACGATCGTGCACCCTAGAGCGTGCGGAACAATGAGCAGAATAGACATGCATAGTGTTGAGAAGCCACCGAACACTGAAATGGGTTGAACTCTCAAGTGCTTTCTAGTGGGTCTGCCCAAAAAGAACACCGCTCGCGCGGAGAGTCCGTGCTTGGCTGTTACTGTCGCCATTGTGTAGACTCGCTGTGGACCGGCTAATAAACGTCATAACAAACTGGTGGAGAGTGCTACGATCCCCTTCGATGCCCTTGCAACTACGCTCACGTTTTCTGCAATCTACCATGTACCACGACGCCTCTCAGCAAACGCCTCCTCCCATGCCACCCCCTTGTCCCGGTGTCCCCAGGATCCGCGATCCACCCATTTTAACGGGCGCCGATTGCACTGACGTGGAGGACTGGCTCACCATTTACGAGCGCGTGAGCGTCCCCAACAAATGGGATGAGGACGGCAAGTTGACAAACTTGGGGTTCTACCTTGCGGGTGCTGCAAGTTTGTGGTACACCTACCACGCGTCCGAGTTCGAAACCTGGTGCGATTTCAAAACTGCTATCACCAATGTTTTTGGCCGCCCTGCCGTTCGCAAGCTGCAAGCCGAGCTGCGCTTACGCGAACGCGCTCAGCAGGCCGGTGAATCATTCACCAGTTACATTGAAGATGTCCTGGACCTGTGCAAGAAATCCAACGACAGCATGTCCGAATCAGACAAATCCGGAACGTCATGAAGGGCATTGACGATGATGCCTTCACGATGCTGCTAGCCGAAAACCCAGGCACAGTAGCTGAGGTCATCACGCTGTGCCAGAGCTACGAGGAGCTCCGCCGGCAGCGTTCGATCACCCGTCGCTCTACACCACGAGAAGCAGGGCTTGCTGGCTTGGAGGCGAGATGTGATCAGGTGGCGCTGCTGGCAGACCTAAAGTCCTTCATCCGTGAGGAAATCGTGCGCCAGTTCTCTATCCTTCCCTTTGCCCACCCACCGGCTGTTCAACAATCGGCAACTACTATTCTTCCACCCATCCTCTGAGCGATTGAGCAGGAAATAGCGGAGGTCATACCTGCGTACCACCCACAACAACTTCCGGCCCCTGCGCTCCCAAGTTACGCCCAAGTGGTCGCAAGGCCACCTCCAGTCGTTCAAGCGCCTGCACCACTGACTTACGCCGAAGCTGCCGCACGACCTCCATCCTTTGCAACGGGTATGCCAGCTGCGTATGTTGGCGCAACCCCTCAGCCTCATTTTCAGCCCACCATGCAGCCTTTCGGGCCACCGTTCCGGGCGAGACCCACCCCGGCAAACCGATGGCGCACACGCGACAACCGGCCCATCTGCTTTGCTTGCGGTGACGCCGGTCACGTAGCCCGTTGTTGCTCTCGACTACAGCCAGCTCCCATTTCTTCTCCTGTTGCTGGCCACCTTAGCTGTTCGTATAACGACGAACTGCCGTCTGTGTCACTGTCGTCTCCCCCAGGTCCGTCTGCTCGAAGGTCGCCGTCTCCACGACATCGGTCTCTGTCCCCCATGCGACCAAGTTCTTCTGCTCATGAGCGGGAAAACTAGTCGTCGCAGTCCCAGAGGCAAGGACTGCGACGCTATTGCATTGTGAAAGCCCTCCGAGCCGCCAATCTAATGTCATTGACGTGCTTAATGACGGTGTTCATGCATCTGCTCTCATTGACACTGGAGCTGCGGTAAAAGTTATGAGCGAAAACCTTTGCCGCTTGCTTCGAAAAGTGACCACGCCGATTTCTGGACTGTCCCTTCGTACCGCTAGCTCACATCGTATTAATCCTACAGCAGGCTGTACAGCTCGCGTTGTCGTTCAGGACGTTCTGTATGTCGCCCAATTCATCATCATTCCTGCATGCTCTCTCGACGTCATCCTGGGATGGGATTTTCTCTCCTGCAACGACGCCGTCATTCATTGTGCCGCCGTCGAAATTGAACTCTCGCCCTTCTCGCATTTGACGCCACAAGACAGTCCCTCGACACTGAGCAAGATTCTTGTGACAGACGATACTATAGTGCCTCCAAGCTCGGCGATGGGTGTATCGGTCTACTGCACTGGTCTCTCCAACACAATTGCACTCGTTTCGCCATTCTACCATGATTCCAGAAGGAGAGGGTTGCTAGTACCTTTCGCGACCGTGCAAATCACCCAGGGCAACGCCGCTATTTTCGTGACCAACCCATCCCCGTACACTGTTACCTTGTTTCGAGGGGAATGTCTCGGCAGAGTGGAACCAGTCGACGACGCACAAGTCCTGGACGCACCTGAAGACTCGCGTTGTCCCGATTCGCGTACCATCAGTGCTGTGTGTACTTCTGGCCCATCATCTCCTGATGTATTTGGCTCATACATTGATGACGGCCTAACGTCAGTACAGTGTTCCCAGCTTCTAGACCTGTTGCAAGAATACCGTTCTTCTTTCGATGTCGGGCGAAGTTCTCTCGGTCGCGCATTCACTGTTACGCATCGTATCGACACTGGTGCCCATCCACCATTACGGCAACGTTCATACCGCGTGTCGCCTGCTGAACGCCGGGAAATTAACAAACAGGTTGACGATATGCTCCGACGCGACGTCATTTGGCCCTTGGACCATCCATGGGCGTCTCCTGTTGTTCTTGTTGCGAAGAAAGATGGTTCTGTGCGGTTCAGTGTGGACTACAGACGGCTCAATAAGATCACTCGCAAAGATGTCTACCCACTGCCGCGCATTGACGACGCAATTGACAGCCTTCACGGAGCCCAATTTTTTTTCTTCTCTCGATCTGCGCTCGGGGTACTGGCAAGTGCCCCTGGCTGATGGCGCTCGACCGGAGACTGCCTTCATCACACCCGACGGCTTGTACGAATTCAACATCATGCCGTTTGGTCTGTGTAATGCACCTGCGACATTTGAGCGCATGATGGACACCGTTCTGCGCAACTTGAAATGGCACACGTGCTTGTGTTACCTCGATGACGTTGTTGTCTTCGCTCCAGATTTTTCCACCCATCTCCAACGTCTGAAAGAAGTTTTCGCACGTGTGAGCAATGCCGGCTTCCAACTAAATCTGAAGAATTGCCGCTTTGCAGCACGCCAACTCACCATCCTAGGGTACGTCGTCTCCAAGGATGGCATTCTTCCTGACCCAGCCAAGCTTCGGGCCGTGGCCGAATTTCCAAAACCTGCGTCCGTCAAAGAACTACGTAGTTTCATGGGTCTGTGTTCATACTTCCGACGCTTCATACGAAACTTCGCCACGATTATATCACCGCTGACGAAGCTCCTTGGAAGTAACGGGCCCCTCAATTCGTGGTCGTCAGAGTGCGACAACGCGTTCTTGAAGCTCCACCATTTGTTGACGTCTCCTCCCATTCTCCGCCACTACGACCCTACGGCCCCAACGGAGGTGCACACGGGCGCCAGTGGTGTAGGCCTCGGCGCTGTCCTGGCGCAGTACAAACCCGGATTCCCTGATTATGTTGTAGCATATGCAAGCCGTACGCTCACGAGAGCCGAGACAAACTACACCGTGACGGAAAAAGAGTGCCTGGAGATCGTCTGGGCTCTTACAAAGTTTCGACCTTATTTGTATGGTCGCCCATTCGATGTCAACACCGACCATCATGCACTATGCTGGCTGTCATCATTGAAGGATCCCTCAGGCAGCCTCGCCCGTTGGGCTCTTCGCTTACAAGACTACGACAACCGCGTGCTCTACCGCAACGGACGCCAGCATGCCGACGCCGACGCCCTCTCACGCTTCCCTCTGCCTGAAGCTGACGTGCTCTGCTCAGTATCCTCGGTTGCTGTTTCTGCCATTGATGTTGACATCATCGCTACCGAACAGCGAAAGGATAATTGGATTGCCCAACTGATCGACTTTCACTCTGATCCGTCCGCAACGCCATCCACGCATGCCTTGCGTCGTCGAGCTCACCATTTCGCCATTCGGGGCGGCCTCCTACACCGGCGCAATTACGACGCCGATGGCCGGCAGTGGCCACTCGTGATACCCCGCAGTCTGCGGTCGCAGATACGTGAATCCTTCCATTCTGATCCACAGTGCGCGCACTCTGGGGTATTAAAACCTACCATCGCATTAGACAACGCTACTTCTGGCGCGGCATGTACCGCTACGTCCAGCAGTTCGTTCGCTCCTGTCTCGCTTGCCAACGCCGCAAACTCTCCGCACACATGTCACCAGCCAGTCTGCAACCGTTACCTTGCCGTGACCGTCCGTTTAGGCGCATAGGTATCGATTTGTATGGACCACTCCCTCTGACGTCCACTGGCAACCGCTGGGCCATCGTCGCCGTAGATCATTTAACGCTATACGCCGAAACCGCCGCTCTCCCTGCGGCTACTGCGTGTGGTGTTGCGTCCTTCCTACTACATCGATTCATACTGCGCCACGGTCCACCCCAAAAGCTTCTCAGCGATCAAGGCCGTGTCTTCTTGTCAGAAGTCGTCGACGCATTCTCACTGAGAGCCATTCTGTCCATCACAAAACTGCTTACCACCCGCAGACTAATGGCCTGACCGAACGCTTTAACCGCACCCTCGGTGACATGCTGTCGATGTAAGTCGCCGCCAACCAGACGAATTGGGATACCATACTGCCCTTCGTCACCTACGCCTACAACACCGCCCCTTAGAGCACGACTAGTTTTTCACCTTTCTTTTTGCTGTACGGAAGGCACCCGTCCCACACCATTGACACGATACTCCCGTACACGCAAGACCCATCTGAGTTTACACCTATTTCCGAGACCGCCAGGCTCGCTGAAGAATGTCGCGAGCTTGCGAAGATTTTACGAGGCATGAGCAAGAGCGGCAGAAGAGTATTCGTGATGGTTCCGCCACTTCTGAGCCCACATTCCTTCCTGGTTCCCTTGTATGGCTCTCAATCCCGACCTCTGTAGCTGGCCTTTCTTCCAAACTACTCCCGAAATATGAAGGTCCCTACCTTGTGATCGAGCGCACATCTCCGGTCACCTATCTTATCGAGCCAATTGAACAATCTTCGGACATGCGCCGCCGCCGGCACGACATAGCCAACGTGGAGCGCCTGAAGGCTTACTATGACCCGATCGTAGTGACAAGCTGTTACGTCGCCGGGCGGCTCCCTCTTCGACCCCGGGGTAATTGTAGAAAAGCCGCCGAACACTGAAATGGGTCGAACTCTCAAGTGCTTTCTAGTGGGTCTGCCTAAAAAGAACGCCGCTCGCGTGGAGAGTCCGTTTTTGGCTGTTACAGTCGCCATTGTGTAGACTCGCTGTGTACCGGTTAATAAACGCCATAACAATAGCAACAGTTGAGGGGATCATACGGTGCCTCATCGCAAGGCGCTGCCTCGAGACTTCCGAGACCACCGAAAGGAGCGCGCATCTCTGGGGACCGGGGCCCCGACGAAACGACGTATAACCACCGGCCAGCGGCGACGAAAAACGAAGGATCGCCGCCAGCCGGAGAGGCCAAAACGCATACGCACCCTCCGAAGTCCCGAAGTGGCATCCCGAACCCCGTTTCGCGCCCCCGCTTGTCGGGAAAGCGCGAGCCGGGTCCACATCCCACCAAAATTAGGCCAATTGGACACTTTGTTAAACTTTGAGCGGCGGGGATGGCAGTGGGGGGTGGGTGATTTATGACCGGCTACCATCCATCCCGTCGGGAGGAGAAGCGACGCGAGAATTCTCCAAGGAAAAATGGCGTCAAGCACTGGCGCGGACGCCGTAATTTCCACAACTCAAATCTGAGCACGCGGGCCTGCAGCATTTTCGCCTCCATCGAAAATGCAGCCGCCGCAGCTAGGATTCGATCCCGCGACCTGCGGGTTGGCAGACGAAAGCGAACCTAGGGAGCATAGATTTTCGGCTTAACAAGCACACCTTCCGCTGTGGTCGCCCGTGCAGAGCAGGCCTGCATGTCTGTAACACCGTGCATGCTCTTCTACACGCGACGTCAGTACCCGCAATGGCCGCAAGGTGGTGCGCCGCAGAGCAAGTTAAGACAGCGTTTTCGCGTTGACCGTACAGTTTGTGAAGGTGAATAATATCAAGAAATGACATAAAAATACTGGCACTGGGCATTGCAACATTTGTTCATTGTTGTGGTGCTTCAATACATGATGTTGGGAGCGCGTAAAAGCAAGCAAAAAAACAATTCGACTTTCCTGCATGCCTAAAACAGCGGATGCAGTACAGTGGAGTTTTTTCATGAAATGGAACGTGTGAGCGCGTGGCCAATGCTCTTCGGTGGCTGCCTGCAGTCTCATCATTTGGCAGCGGAACGGAACATCCGGGGTTACGGCATCACTTGCTGGCGAGAGAACTTACGAGGCACGGCTGATAACGGCAGAATTGAAGAAGCGTGCTTGCTTGCTAGATTACACATTGCAAATAAGGTGAAGTGTAACGCTTACAAGCGAAGTGGCAGAACTTTTGTATTTTTTTGCAGTACACTCGCGACGAGCAAAATTGAAAGCAGCAGACCAAGGACGATAGGCCAAGTTTTTTCCGCCACCACCTGCAAAGGGGCTCTCTAGTCTTGCGGACATTTACCTATGTGCCGTGTCTGGCTGTTCTTCTCGTCAATAGATAACGCCGAAAGCTACAGAGCTGCGGCTTGAGCACGCACTTGCTCTCGCTTTCGCTTGCACCACAGGCCACTAGTTTACGTGTTCAGTACATAAAGGACCACACCCTACGTGGGACAGAGACAGTCTTATACGTAACAGCTGCACAAGAATCGTTTGTTTTGAGGCTCAGGCTCTACACGCACTAGTTACTTACTTTCAGAAACATGTCGTGTAATTCGAGCGAGATATTTACGTCTGCTGGTGATGATTAGCTAGAAAAATATAAACTCTCCTCTCCTTCGTTAGGCTGCTCACTCCGACGTAAGTAGCATGACGTTCACTCATGTAAGGCTATGATTTTCTTGTTAGATTAGAAAGACAACGTGATTTGAAAGCGACATCACGTGGTGAATCTTACGTAACATCAGCTCTTTCTACGGTAATCTTAAGCACCGCAATATTACTCCACATAGCTTAGGCAGGTCTACCTCTTATTATTTTGCCGCAGACTTACATTGTTTGTAGGTCTTCTGCTCCTTGTTTTTGTGAGGCTGTGAAACAAGTTTCTCGAGCTAAGTTTATTGCCATATTCATTTTTCAAGAAAGTTCGGATCATTTGGTCGACGGTAAATAGTATCGTGAACGATTCTGTTACAAATTCTTTGTTCTATTGTGTTAACAAGGTGTGCTGACATACCTTGAAAAGATATTTCGTCCAATGTGACACCCTGACAGTCTTTTATATCTGTGTTGTGTGGCTGACGGGCAATAAAAACAAAACACTTCACTTCACTCGCGACATTGCTATTGCGACCTGTCCTTCGATTGTGTGGCAGTCGTGCTCAACAAATGCTCTCACTTCCACCACGTAGTCTCTTCCTGTTGACGCAGACTGTGAGAAGATAGTCTTTTTAACGTCCGGTGTCGTTTTCCGGCTTTGGCAATCAGGCTTCCCGCCGAACGCTGCGATGGTGGCAGTGTCTCTCAAGGGGCACAGAACAACTAAATATCCTGACACTGGTGCACCACCGGTGTTTCTTGGGGGATTCCACGTCACCAAGCTCTTCACAGAACTGCCTTCCGTGAGAATGTCGAGTGTCAGGTTTTCAGGCGGGTCACTGGGCAGTGGGCTTGTGGTCCCCTGACCAGTGATAAGTTCGAGTACGGAGCGGTCCTTGTATTCTTCCCTCCAGGAAGTCACATAAACGACGTATGCAGTGTAGGGCTCAAGATCTGTGATCACAAATTCACGTTTATGGTAACCTGGTGAGAATGAGATGGTCCTTGTTGCGACTTCACTGGGAAGGTTGCTGCGCTTTGGTCTCCAAGAGATGCTGTATTCTTGCGGATTCTTCGAATCGGAGCGATGTCGTAGCCACGTAGCCTCAAGGGCACTGTCATTAAGGGCTTTCACGGTGACTTCAGGTGATGAGTCAGTGCTGTCTGTTGTAACGAGGTGGTGGGGAAAAAGCCAGATGAGAAAACTGTTACAGAAGTCATTTCTCTGTGGCAGTCACCCTGAGTGTGTATTAAATTTTGTCGTATTAGATACAAACGTCCTTGAATTAAATGAGAATAAGCCAGACAAACTAGCATGCTCGTCGTTTAACGAAGTGAACTTCAAAGTACTTATGCAAACTCACATCGGTTTAGAACGGCGACCCGGCAAATATCAATGAACCCACAAATCCATGGAAGTTGTGGAAAATGAGTCAAGTGCGTGACCACAATTGCCCGCCCTCAAGACATCTATAAAGGTGCTCTATTCAGCCGGTTGTGGCATATAGGCTTTTTGGGCACTGGTTAGGGTGTCGGCTTGCGGCTAATAGTTGAACAGCAGTTGTTCATATATTTGAACATCTTTAGTCGGTATATGCCCGACGCCTCGCTCAAGCTACCTCCTCTCTCTCCTAAGGGAGAGCGCACACGTGTGTTTAGCGCGTGGCATAGTTAAAAAAAGTCTCGCAGCCAGTGGTCTTTTACAGGGTTCCATTTTACAGTGATGGCGTCCCTAGAAGCTAGGCAATTTGTTGCGCATTCTAAAATTTCTTCGGGTAGCGAACCAAACGTTACACGTGTTCAGGACTGAAGATAAAGCACATTGGGAACGAAATCAAGCGTTTTGAACATGTTTTCCCGTGTGTTTTAAGAAACAAGAAGAAAAGCATTGAAGATGCCTATATATTTTTGCTATAAACCAGGGTTTGGTGTGGCCACAATGAGGCTCTAACATATTGAAAAAAAAATAACGTGAGGTAGTGAATGGTTTTATAATGCATATAGATTTCAATTTTTTACGGTGATTGTGCTATGAGAGCTTCGTAACGCGATATTGTATTTGCAAGAAAGTTTATATCCTCTATTTCTTGGAAACATATAACGAATTTTGTTTGATAACGTTACCAAAGACAGATGTTAAACTTTTGATTAAGCTAACTTACCTACTCGCTGAAAGCAAGAAGCCGCGCGTGTTCAGCACACTCACAATACTTCTCTTCTCACTAGATGTTGCCATCTATGCACAATTCATAAATTACGGCGTGAATACTGAGAGCTAGCGCACCGTGACTCGATCCAGACCATTGCATAAACACAGCATTTCAATACAAGGTGGTGCGGAGTGAAAGCCGCTCGTCTTTAAGTATCGTAAACCATGGCGAATATTCGAAGTGTTGTTGGAAAAAGGAAGCGCTAATAAGCACAGCAAGAATCCTTATGGCAGTAATATACTTGGTTTTCCCTGCAAGCAGCACAGCTGTATAGGCGCTTACGTTGCATATGTTCGCTTCACCTGCAAAGAGCGGGCCAAGTAGCTCCCAGGATAGCGTAGCCTTGGATGGCATAATCTAATTCAAAATTCTGAGAGGCGCTGGTGAGGAGTACTGATATGAGGGTAAAAAGGAAGGGAAAAAGGCGAGAGGGTGAACCATAGGCTATGTACAGCGTAGCGTCACAACTGGTAGGAAAAACACATTAGGATAAAAGGAAGTATAGTGAACGTTCGGAGGATGAAAGAAAAGAATAGTGGGCAGTGTAGAAAGAGAAAAGAAGGAAAGAAAGGACCATGGCAAGAGAAAATGCAACAAAATGTAGAAAGAAAGAGAAATATCAAGAAGGGTAAAAGCACTGTTTGTATTCGCAAAGTTGTGGCACTTGCTTAACAGTTCCGCTGTTTACTCAATTTGCACATACATGCAGCCGGATTGATTTTTCGCTATCACATACTTGTCACCAGCATTATTTGTGGTCTGGCAATACGTGCTAATTTCGATATGAATTGAATGTTTTTTTTCACTAAGCTAATGTACCTACTATGTTAAAGCGTTTTTGAGTGTTCCTATTTCCACGTCCATCATATCGCGGTTAAACGGCAGTTTATCAATAATAGACAAAAAAAAAACGCTCGCGGGTTAAGTGTACTAGTTTCCCATCGTTCAAATATTTTCCCAAGTAGATGATCCACAAAATATGCAGCGTTAAACTAGAAACATTATTCTAATTAAAGGGCTGATTCAATGTCCACACTTACCTACTGGGAGTGTCTTAAACTCCATAGTGGTATAGCCACCACAGTGTCGCCGCTGCCTCCTGATGAGACACGTGAAAACCTCCACAGAATAGTTTGTACCCGGTTCCAAGCCTTCGAACGTCAGCTCTGTCAGGTTACTCGTCTTGTCCGTCTTAAGCTTCAATGGCACACTCTGCAGACTAACGTGGTAAAGAACAACATAGTCGTCAAATCCCACTGGTCTACGCCAAAACACTGTCACACTGGTAGCGGTGACGTCAGCGTGAAGCGTGTGTCTTAGATCTGGCACAGGCGGGGCTGGAGTACGGATGTAGATGACCGCTGGCTCTCCTTGGTCAGCGCTGTTGTCGCTTCTGTTCACCACCGCTCGCACAACGATGCGGAAGTCAGTCAGTCCTTCCACTTCTGTGAAGACAGCTTCCGCGAGACCAGCAGACACATTTCGTTGATCGCAGTACTCGAATTCAACATCTGTGCTATTTCCTGCGACAGCGCACATGTCAACTATATATCCACGCAAGGGCGAGTCTTCAATACGCACTGCGTATGCATCCCATGTGACGATCACTTGTGAGCTGTTTGCCTTATACTCCGTGCGTAAACCGGTAGGCTTCAAATAAGGGTCCGGCTGCGTGCTTGCTAGCATCTCTTCCGAGTCCGTTCTGTCTATCCCGCTCTCCTTGTAGACTCTGGTGACGTTTACGTGGTAAGTGGTGTTAGCGTCTAAGTCATTAATGATGAAGCTTGTTCGATCTGACGGCACATTTTTGCTATAGGTAACCCCGTCCGGCAATGTTTCGTTCTCTTTCCACCATGTAACTACGTATCCCTCGATTGTCGTGGCGTTTGTCAATGGCGTGGGCCAGGTGACGAGAAGAGCAGAGCTGTTGACGGCTTTGATGTGCAGGTGAATAGGTTCTTTGGAGACATCTGCAAACAATGATAATCTCTATTAGTAGCTTTAACAAAGACAATGAACGAAGTTCGTGGCAACAAGTCAATCTACTGACGCGTAAAACTTATAAGTGGCAACAAGTTTCGCTGCACAAGACTTTTCACTCAACTATTCTCAGACATACTTTAGTCGTGCGGTTGTACACAAGCATGCGAATGGTCAGACTTCCCAAACAATACTGTATTGGTAACTACTCTCTGTTTAAATCCGGATTTAATGAAAGTTATCTCTAATACACAGCCTTCTTGGGTTATATTAAAACCACAGAAAATAAAAGCACCTGAAGTGAACCAATTAACAATAATCAAAAGCAGGCCGGAAAAGGTGCGGACAGTATTTCTACCCAATAAAAAGCTATAGGTTGACCATTTCGAAGACGCGTTTATAAGTCATTGTCGACACCTCGAGAAGCTTTGTATACAAAATTCCATAGAAGTCTGAACGGACACATACGTCGAATGATATATTATTTACTAACCTTTCGAAGCTGTCTTGAATAAGGTGGTACTAGAATTGCCACACTTTCTTTGAATCCCGCTCACGAGGCATGCGATGATTGTCACAGTGTATTCCGTAGAAACATCAAGGCTCTCGAGTGTCGTTTCTGTAGCATTCGTTTCCGTTTTATACAGGACGCGTCCTGAAGCGTCTTCAGTCAGCACAACTTCGTAAACCACGTCATACTCTCTAAGTGCCTCAGGGCGTATCCAAGATACCTTCACCGAAGTTCCTTCGACCGTATTCAACACTACTGGATTCTCAATAGCTGGTATCGGTGGAGGAGAGGTCATAGCGACCGTCACGTAGTTGTCTCCTTTGATCACTCTCCCGTTGATGGTCACGTAAGCAGTTATCTCGACTGCATATTCAGTGAAGCTTCTTAGCCCTGATGCTTCAACGAGCATTGAAGACGAAGACGTATTGTACGTGTGGCAGGCGGCTGTTCTTTTCGGAGTCTCGTAACGAGGACAGATAGACACAATGTATCCCTCGACAGGGGTGTCAGAAGGCGTGGTGGGTGCGTTCCAGTTGACCACCAGTGAGGACGTGGCGCCAGAGGAGTTTGAGTCAAAGACTACTCCAGTAGGCTTCGCGAAAGGCTTTGGGTCGGTGACAGTCTCGCTTCTAGCGGTGACTGCTTCCCACCGCGAGCTTCCGTCGGTGAAGACTTTTGCAACTTCGACATTGTAACTCTCGAAAGATTGCAGATTGGAGATGATGAAGCTGGTTGCATTACGTGGCAGAAAGACCGTCCCGCTTTTTTCATGCGACGTGTCGTTTGGATTATGTTTCGATGTTGACCAAGAGATCTTGAATCCTTCCAAATGAGGCTCCAATGCAGCGTGTTGGTCCAGAACCACTTTAACTGCCGTACTGTTCACTGTCTGAATCCATACTTGTTTCTGGTCTTGTGCTGCTAGAATGAATAAGGCGAAACAACCCATAAAAACTGTGCAGTAGACCCCACAGTGATACATTCGTACTTTTGATAAAAAGAAACCCACACCTTTATGTTGGCATCTACCAAAGTCGTCTAATAGGCAATCAATCTACATGCAATCTCGTTTAATTTAGAAGATGCCATTAATTCGTATGACCGCAAAGTTATTTCTCTACAGCACAAAAATAACGACGGCTCAATCATAATGCTAATTGCTAAGCATTTAGTGGACAAAATTTTACATGAAAACTACAAAGTATTACCGCACCAAGAACTCTTTTCAAGATGAGTACTGGGGAGGTGTACACCCTAATAAGCGTGTACAACAAGAATCACGCATGGAATATTTTTTAGCCTTTCTTTTTGCAGAACTTCTCAATAGAAGTTTTTACACATCAGGGATGTGAGCAGAAAGTTGTTATTAAGGTAATATTCAGCGACTTTTCTCAAATTTATTAAACATTGCATGTTACGATAGTGCTGAATCTCAACAATGCAGACGAGTAAGAGCAGAAACTGAGTGTCTCACATACTTTATCATTGTGAAAATGAAGCCACGCTCGTCAAAATGAAGCTGCGGCAGTTGCGCTCTGCTGGTTATCAGTTTAGGTTTCGCTGACATAATTGATTAGATTTCATTATTCCCAAATCATTGCGAGTGGAAGCTTTAGACTAATCTGAAAGTGGTAACATACGCTTCAAAGGAAGAGTTACAAGTTGTCTGTTTGACCCTCCCGATTGTCTGCACTAAATAGGAGGTGGAATATCTTGATGTTTTTAACAACTGCCGTAGTTGACGCCTGTACTTTTCACAAGATACCTACCATCACGGCAAAATTAATAATGAAGGCTGTTCGAAAATATTATTATACGCACTTTAGGGGAGTTTTTGTTATTTTAAATACCCTGTATATTCAACCTACTCATGCGTGTGAAGTTATATTTTCTACGCACGAATATATTTTATTTATTTTTATTTATTCAGTACTGCGGAGTCATGGTTCATGCAGGGTGACGGTAAAACAAACACAAAAAGCCTCGATCACGCAGAAGCTAAAAACAAGTGAAACAATGTTAATTTGCAGTCTGATCGCATTCGTTAGTAAGACAATTTCATTCACTAATTATTCTTGGAAAATATGAATACTTCAATAGGTCAGTACGAGCAAAATATGGGCTTATGGTGTTTGCGTGATGTTGTCGGTAGGGCCTGAAAGCTAGTGCTGTCAAATACGGGGATGGATCTAGAGCTAGTTTTTTGTTCCAAAGTTGATAAAGAAATTCTAATCGAGCTTTTTGCCTCTGTGCTTCTAATAAGGGAATGTTATTTGCTTGCAATAAATCTAAAGAGGAGTCTAAAAGAAGAAAAGCTTGTTAAATATAAATTCTATAGCTTTTGTGCTGCGTTCAAGAGTGTGAATATTGCGCTTTGTGTGATGCACGCGTACTCTAGTTTTGGTAGCATAAAGGCAGTGTAGCATAGCAATTTAACATTTCTGAGAGCAGTTTTAAGTTTATGCTTAAGAACAATATATATATATATATATATATATATATATATAGTGTTTGCGGTTGCGGATGACCTATCACCCCACTGCACCCCTCCGTTGAATTTTAGATTTACATCAAGTAGGTGACTCATCTGGTCCGCCCATAAGGTGACCGCTCCCCTCCTCTATCTTATGCGTACTCTCATTGAGTGTTTTACATAAAAATTCTAAATCTTGCCCCCGAGTGTTGCTGTTCACTTACCAAAGGCCAAGCCCTGGATGTTAGCTGCATTTGGTCTCCCGCAATTTGTGACCCCGCCTCGCACAATGCAGGCCTCGATGTGTATCGAGTAATCCTCTTGCTTGAAATTGGTGAAAATTAGTTCCGTGGTGGAGACTTCCTTCTCAAAAACGGGGTTAGCTGTGCTCTTTTGTACAACGCTCACTTTGTAAACTGCCCTCCATCTTGAAGCTGATAGGTCAGCTCCCATCCACGATATCTTCAGGCTGTCGTTACCGACGACTTCTAATCTGATTCCGTCAACTTTCAACTGAGGCGTAGGATCTGTGGTAATGAAGGTTTCCTCCGGGTTCCCGATGATCACGACGCCTTGATGTTTGGTGTATGCGCTTACAAACACGGTGTACGCTTCGAACCTGTTCAAGCCCTCTAGCACCGTGATTAAAGTGGTGGAGGTTGTGTTGTACCTCTTGCACGCAGCACCGTTGGGCGACTTGCTGGATGTCACAATAGGACATACGTCGACGTAGTAACCTTCTAGTGGCGGTCCGATCAGGTGAACAGGTGGTTGCCAAGAGATACTGACGCGTGTCAATTCGTCAACATCCCCGGAAATAGAGAAGGTTACTTTGACAGGTGGTGCGAAAGGCTGTGGAGCGGTCCTACTTCTAGAAATTACAGATACGTTTTTCACAACAGAATCTTCCAAGTAGAAAATGACTATTTCGACGTCGTAGCTCTTGTAGGCTTCGAGTTCCGTGATGACGAATTCGCTTTCGTTGGCGCTTGCTGAGTGAATTTTAGTGTGTTCATCCACAGTGGACTCGGATGTTTCATTTGTTGCGGAAGGCCACCATAGGATGCGGTATTCGGTAACGTACACCTCTGGCGAAAGCTTTGGCAGCTCCCATGTCACCTTCAGAGCGGTAGAATTCACAGCAACGACACTGAAGTCTGTTGGACGAGGCGTGACGTCTGTAACAACAAAGTTTTTGGACAGTTCAACATTCCTGAATGACGCCTTTGAAACTTCAGCTCAACAAAGCTGCTACTATGTACACACACATCTGCGCGCATTCGAAACGTTACCCTACACGATCAGTAGAGTGCCAAGATACTTATTTATTTCTAAATGATTATGTTAACTTCAAAACCGATAAGAATAAGAAATATTTATCTGCAACAGAGGGAACCATGAAGGATCACACATCAGTAAGCGTTCATTTGCATCTTTTTTGTTGTTGTTGTTCTCAAGAAAAAGGACTGAATGGGCCTTTCTCGGAAGGTTACTTGCACGTGAGTGGCGATAGGGTGTTTCTTGTTACTTTATTATTGCCACAACGCTACGGCACGAGCTCCCCGATTGGTATATGGGGTCTTTAACTTGCGAACAATACCGGAAAAACGTGCGAATCTGGACCTTCTAGATGGTTTACCAGAGCGCGGTGGACAATTTCGCTGGCTTCAGGTTCCCAGTTTCGATTTCGGCTATCTTTTTCTAAAGGCCCGGGAGAGATGAATTGTGTAAAACACGCAACTTCTTCGTTTCTGAGAAACGCGTAATTCTTTCTGAAGAACATGAAAAAGTTTTCTACTACCATGTCGGTTGCA
Organism: Rhipicephalus microplus; assembly: GCF_043290135.1. Lineage (NCBI taxonomy): Eukaryota > Metazoa > Arthropoda > Arachnida > Ixodida > Ixodidae > Rhipicephalus > Rhipicephalus microplus. The sequence goes on along the minus strand of NC_134707.1, from coordinate 30,455,007 downwards.
TAAGATTTACTAACCTTGTTTCGGAATCTCGAACCTCGCCTCGACCAAGTCACCACATTTGCGAACGTGACCTCTGACGTCACATGCCTTCACCCATGCTGTATAGTTCGTGTGCAGCTTCAGGCCCGTGAACGTTGCTTGAAGTGAACTGACGACGATGCCTTCTATTTGCTGTCTAGTTTCCGTCGATATTAGCTGAACTTCGTATGTCGTCGTGTTGCTCGATGAGACACTCGTGTCCACACTTGACTTCCAAATCACTGTTGCGACACCATCACTCGAAGTATACACTTCCACATCGGACACGACAAGGAGATATCTGGCATTAACGCTGATGCGCACTTCAGCAGATTCTCCCTTTACTACGGTGTTTCCAAACCTCACATATGCTCTTATCTGTACAATGTACTCCACGAATGGGTTCATATTGGTAACTATCATGGTATAGTCTGGTGTGACCGCATTCGCTGTGAAGACAACCGAAGACTTGCCCTCTTCAATGCGTTGAATGAACACTTCATATCGCTCAATATCAGCTTTTAGCAATGCATGGGGTGGTTGCCACGTTAGATTAATTGCGAAATGAGAAGTGTTTAATCTACGAATAGTGAACTTGGCATCTTGGGGTGGTGGATACGTGTTTGGGGTGGTTGAGGCTTCTACACGGGCGGAAGCGCCTTCCAGAAGAGTGGAGTTGTCCCTGTTTACTCGGCGTATCTCGATGACATAAGTGGCTGCCGACTGCAACTCGTCGATGACGTGCGAAGTAACGGGGCCTTTTAGAAGGATGGTCTTTTTAGGCAAGTCTGCTGAACCATTGCTGTCGTTGAGGGTGGCGTTGTTTAACCACCACGTAAGTCTGTACCCCATTAGTGGTCCGTTGGGGTGCAACGGCTCTTCCCACGTTATCTGTATGGCAGTACCATTCGTGATTGTGCGAACGCTGGTGGGCATGCTCGATACTGCAATTAGAGCATCAAACATTAGTGATCAAAATAGGATGTGCATGCATAATGTAGTACATCGGCATTGATGAGCCGATGCAGTAGTAGATAATAAAATTAATGTAAGATCAGTTGTAGATGTCGCAGCTATTACATAGGCGTTACAAAAAACTCGAGCAAACGACGTAGGTACGAAGCAACATATTCACATACACAGACATTTTAGTAAGCTTATATCTGAACTTAATCCAGTGGCCGAATTATAAGTTGAAAAATAAAACATTGCTGCAATGAAATGTGTAATTCATTATATTGCTTTATATCGCTTTTTCTTCGAGGCTTACTTCTCTAATGAAACATCTTACATTGAGAAAACACGAATACATAACTGGTATAAAACACAAGAAATAGATTAGGTTAGACTTTTGCGTAAATCCTGAACGAACGCATTGATCATCCGCAAACATACAACCATCGGGAAACATACCATTAGAAAATATTTGCTCACCTTTGAAATCAACGGTGGCCATTGTGGTGAGCCTTAGAAGAATGGTGGGAAAGATCCTTTTTTCTTTCAGAGCAGTTTGCCGAATTACGTCAAGCATAACTGTATTTAAACGCAAATTATTTATCATTGCTTTGTAACTGTACAGTGTAAAATTGGAGTTTCTGTAGCCAAGGCTACTACAGCCTCTTTCTGCAATGACTGATTTTGTATTATATAAGCAGCTGTGGTACAAGTGGCACTGCGTTTGCTGGATTCGCATGAAAACTTGAAAGCCTTAAGCAGGAAGGCAGTAAAATGACGATTTATGCAAGCAAAGTTTGTGTTGCTTAGGCAATTTCGACTTTTATCTTAGCGGGTGCGATGTAGCGGAAGCACCCATAGAAGCCATAGTTGCTGAAAATTAACGCGTTAGAAAGAAAATCTCATAGTGCATGCTTGTGCTTCAATATCACTGAGCGTGTTACTACGCGACCATTGAGACTAGGTCACAGTAAAAAAAAAACACAATACACTTAAAGATACAAAAAGACTGTGTTTATTGGTTCAGTGAAAAATTACAGGGGTATGTCTCTAATTACACGCCGTGACAAGACGGGCATAAAATTTTATCTTTCAGCATGTGCATTAATTTTGTGGCCTGCTTATACAATGCTATTTTCTTCATTTGTTTTTTTTTCCTATATACTGAAGTAACGCTTAGATGTTTCATTAGAGAAACGCGTGCACGTTCTTTTGAAGACAGTCACCACAAAACTTCACATGCGACACTTTTGGAACTAATGACAGTTCATTCAGAAATACGCAGACACACTTCAACACATACTTTTACGCATAACATAAAGCATTAAAAATACAACAACGGAATATGACATTATTAAGCAAATGCAATCTGTTTACCTGAATAGTCAATCTAGCTACATAGTTACGGAGAGAAGGAGAACGTATTGTTTCATCGCAGGTGTATTACAATATTCAGCTTCTATTGTGATATATTTGCCATAGGAAATGAGATTAGCTCTTTTCGTAGTCGGTTATTTCTGTACACACAGTAATCCCAAAACAATAATCTAACACGGCTTGTGTGAATTAGGGCTACGTGTTGGTGCGGTATATATGCGCGCTACGTAGTGGTGGATTCAAGCCAATATATCATTTAAATTTACAAGCGTTCATGTAATACTGTGTGCCTGAATTCATGCCGAGAACTCCATTCTCTACGTTTGGTAATTTTAGGTAACGATCGAGGATTTCGTATTGCTGTTCCACGTGTAACTAACTACGATAGCTGATGAGAAATCTCGCGAACTGTCGAGAGTTAAAAACATTATCGTGTGTGTGTGATTCAACAGGGCTGAAACATTATTACCAGCAGTTTTTCTGGTGTGAACGAAATTCAATAAACAAAATGGGAATGCGAGAAATACTTAGATCACACTGGTGTACATTTTTTTGTACCTTTTGTAAACCGAAAATTAACTATGAAGCCAACGTAGGGGTCGGCACATCAGTTGTCGACTGACCTGTCGGCGACGTCCGAACGACCACAGAAGTAGCAGTTCCGCAGTGTTGTTTGGATCCTCGCTTGGCGCACGCGGAGACCTGAATAGTATAGCTCGTCCACGCTTGAAGCTCCGTGAACACCGCACTCGATTCCCTAACGAACACTTGGTTAACTTTCGCACCATACTCACTCAAGGCGGTGGCATTGTACACAATTTCGAACTCATTGACCGAGTCCACAGGTTTCCACTCAACGTAGATGGTCGTTGCGTTGACTGCCGTTGCGTTAACGCTCGCGATCTCAGGTACCTCCGGCGCTTCCGTGCTCGCTGTAGCGGTGGCAGGTTCGCCCTCAACTACGCGACCATGGTTCAGCACGTAAGCGTTTACGGTGACGACGTAGTCCTCGAAGTTCGGAACGGCTTCGACTACATACGACAGCTGCTCCGCTGTAGTGTTGCCGTCCCAGCAATCTGTTTCGTTCGGCGCGATGCACACTTGAAGATGATAGCCTTCAACGGGTGGGTTCACGGTGGCGTTCGGGGTAGACCAGCTGCAGGTAAGACTGGAAACCGTGTCGTTGATTTTCACTGCCACCACTGTCAGGTCAAGCGGTGGCGGGCTTGGCTCGGGATCTGTAATGCCTTCCCCGTGGGCCGCAGCGCCTTCTAATGTCGTGTTGCCGTCGACGTTCACCCTCGCCACTCTAATGGCGTAGGAGGTGTAAGGAAGGAGGTCTGATATTTGTGCGGAAGTCGCATCACCTTCGAAGAAGACGCTCGAGACAGCGGTGTCGTCGTTTAGGCTGTGTGTAGCATTGTGACCCGTCCTCCACCAGCTCACGTTGTAGCCCTTCACTGGTCCATTCTTGTGACTCGGAGGTTGCCACGTAACCAGGAGAACAGAGCTGCTGAGTGTCTCTACAGTCAAGTTTGTCGGTTCGCTTGGCTCTGTGAGGTTGAAGAAGAAATAACGCAATATAAGCAATTTTATATTGCTCCAGATTAACCAAAAACACGCGACTATAAAGTTTGTTATTGTTTCAAATACTTCTTATACCATATTGTACGTACACCAATTTGTCTTATATCAGTTTAGCATATAGTTGTATATTGCGACTGTTTTATAAACCGGTAATGTCTCGCTTATTGAGGTTATTCAAATTTGTTACCTCCAGTTATCGTTATGTCGTCTTATGTGATTATTCAACACGGAAGCGTTCAAGTGAGGCAGTGTGAGAATACAAAAAGACCCCCCCCCTCGCTCCCCCCTCCCAAAGGCGTAGCTCAAAAAACTTGCCTACAAACGAGATGCCTACAAACGCACTCTTTCCCAAATCTGTTACTATAAAGTCACTTATACCTTGTAACCTTAAGAGCCAAGAAGAGAGCAGAGTGGATTAGGGAACAAACGGGGGTTAAGGATATCATAGTTGAAATCAAGAAGAAGAAATGAACAAGGGCCAGCCATGTAGCGCGTAGACTGGAACACCGCTGATCATAAGGGCAACTAACTGGATTCTCAGAGAAGGCAAGTGGGTTAGGGGGAGACAGAAGGTTATGTGGGCAAATGAGATTAAGAAGTTTGCGGGTATAAATTGGCAGCAGTAAGCACAGCACCGAGTTAGCTGGCTGAACATGGAAGAGGCCTTTGTCCTGCAGTGGACGTAGTCAGGCTGATGATGATGTTGATGGTGATGATGATGATAATGATACCCTGACGTGTTTGACAAAAGCCTCATGACATGCGGCGCCGTTGCAGACATTATGCAGGACTGTCAGCACGGTCCCTCTTACCCAATTTCCTCCCCCGCCTTAGAGATCTCCTGACCGTGCCCTTACAGGACACGTCGATAGGTGGTATCCGCCTCGATGCCAGGCTGTAAACCCAGCTACTTGGAAAATATCGGAAGAGGTAGCTCTCAGACACCACCTGAACGTCACATTACCGTGGAAAATCAATTTCACCGAGTAAATGTATATATACCCTAGAGACATGCTTTCCTTGTATTTTTACGCGTCTTGTATGTTTTGATCATTGTAAGAACATAGTTTTATAACTAATTCAAGGCATTTTAATTTACAGCAGTGCTCATACATATGCCGCAGTGTTGCAGAAAACAGAGCTAATTGGTAATGCCTAACAGAATAGCTCAAAAAACACGTGCGCCCAGCAAGACAGCACGAGCGCTCTTTTTTTAAGTAAGCACCCGTGTTGTCTTTTTGCTGTGTCCACGTGTTTGTTTGTTTGTTTGTTTTTTGTTTTTGTGCTATTTATTATAGATATACGCACGCCTTTTCTCCGGTTCGCGATGTAGTCAAGCAACGATTATCATCACGGCACCCACTTTTGTCGTGTCAAAGCCATTATACATATCAGTTGAAGTATATCACAATTATATAGGCTGGTGCAAACAAACATCTCCCTTCAAAACATAATGAGTGAGGCTCACCGCTCGGGGTTGTGGACACCGAAACGACTGCGACGTCCCCTTCGGCCGTTTTGTCGTCCGGGAGACTGTTGAATGCACTGACTTGAACCTCGTATTTGGCATACGGCTCCAGCCCGTAGAACGAATGGTTGTGCACATTCTTGCTAAGCGTTTTGTGGCGGCTGACGAGTCCAATCGCGGGGCAGGTTCCGAACTCGGGACAAATGCGCAGGCGATACCCGGCCACGGGGCCAGCAGGGTCCAACGGTGCTTTCCAGGAGACGTCCACTGCGGTTGCCCTCGTTCGCTCTACCTGCAGGTCTACGGGTCTACTGGGATCTGCAAAGTAACGAGGGAGGCATGCACTTCGCAATTCATCCCAGAATGTATTTTTAATACACCAGGACACGTATTCACATAGAACATGTTACGCTAAATATTGCAGTCAGAGATTATAGCACCCAATCACGGCAGGGGACACATAGAATTTAGGTATTATATGTACAGAAGCAAGACATGCGTTAGTCATCAGTGGTCCCACATAGTCTAACTTCTCAAGTATGGGAAGCTTCTTGAGAGCATGTGTAGTATAGGTGAGCCTTGATGGACTCTCTTACTATCAGTGCATAGCAAGGACATTTATTTAGCTTAGCCGCAACCTCCGTATTACAAACACGACAGTAGGAACCAATGGGCTGTAAAAGAAGGCCTCACAGAGTCCATTCATTGAATATTCTTATTTACCCCTCCCCCTCGAAGTCCGTACTGACTGAAGACTCAATAAATGTCTGAAAGCAATTACTGGTGTGTTTTAAGTCGTGCCGTTCTCCCTCGAAAACACAATTATTCAGTTAGGTCGACTTTCACATTCGTGAAAAATTAAGCTAATCTCTTTTGAAATTGGTCTATTGCTGTCGTTTTATTCTGCTGATGTTCTACTTGCTATGTCTCCTGACACGAGCGATTACTGATTTGTTTCTGAATATAACCCTTGCTATACAGAGTGTTAACATCTCTATTAGTTGTGCTTAGCAATTCACATAATATATCTACCTCATTTTTGAAATTGTGGCATTTTTTCGAAAATGGGGGATTTTTTATATTTCTACTGAAAATCAAGAATACGCTGGGACAAGGATTAACAGACGAGCTGGAAGTCACCTCTCCACCCTGCTTACCGACGGGGCCCTGACAACTCAACGCGCCCTATAAGTATACAACGAACAACCACGCAATCTGAACGTGACCATTATAATTAATGATCAGAATCTTAGTCATATTCAAAGTTTAAATGGACAAATATATGATAAATATCAGTCTTCGCAGTTTAATGAAGACATTACGAAGGCTGGATTATACTTTTTTTTTACTTACCACCTGGCCATGTCCTCACACTGGCACTTGAGACGGCGCTGTTTAGCCAAGGTGAAGTGAACTGCACCAGAGCCTTGATCATAAAGCGGTACTCTGTGTATGGCGCCAGCGGAGAGATGATGCCTTCTCTGACGTTCCCAACGTCCACGTTGAAGCAAGTCTTGTCTCCTCCGGTGCACCAGAACAGTCGGAAATGAGTTGGTGTCAGATCATATCGCGGTGGCAGGTCCCACGTCAGCTTCACTGCAGTGGCGCTCAGCGCTGTCGCCTTGAAGCTCTGTGGACCACTCGGAGCTGCGCGCAGGATAAGTATATAATCAGCCATTTCAAGACACTACTACTATCAGTCCCACTGCGTTGTACGTCATGCAATTTCGCAGCGGATACCGTGGATGGGGTGTTGTTTTTCTGTTCTAAATGTTTCACAGCAAGTCAGCAAGTTCTACATAAGCGGGACTTGCATAGCCAGGTGTGGGTAAAGCTGAACACCATTTGAAATTTGTGAATATTGAAAATGTATAAATACAAGCAAGACCATACATAATGGGCACCCACCACCGGAAAAGAATTTTTCATACGCTGACGGTGGTGCGAGACAGGGGTTCATTTCCTCATCCCCCGCCTCGCCAGAAAGAAATTGCCTGAGTTCTATTTCAATGAAGTTTATTCATTCAATCATGTGTTCCTGTGAATCAGAGGAACTAAACTAATTGCCAGCAGCTTGAAATATTTTAACGGGGTCCTTTTCAAGTTAACAACGCTGATAAATGTTAAGAAAACATTTAGGGTCAGGAAAGCATAAGAAGAACAGAGGAGCACTGAAATTGAAACTATGCGCGTAGCATTCAGACAAATTTAGCAATCTCCTTCTCAAACAATGTTGTAGTCGCGGGCTAAAATGAGTAATCTTTACTTGTTTCTGCAGGTGTACCTTGACTTGCCACGCATGTGCCTCTTTTAAAACGTGCGTTAACTATTGTTTCGGTCGCACCATTCTCTGACGAGAAAATGATAATCTCCGAATAGAGACGTGATTTTAAATATGGAGTCACTTACGTGGCAAGCCGGAGCTCATCAGAGTCTGAATTCCTTTTTTTTCGTCTTAGATGGTAGGATCGTAGAGCCTTTTTAGGAAAATTATTCGTAGAGTTCGTCAAATGCCATAGAAATCATCGTGAGAGTGCAACAAAGCACGACACACAAGAAGAAACAGAGGAGGACAGGGCCACACTATCAACTGGCTTTATTGAAGGAAGATTCACCGTTCTATCATTCAAAACGCTGCGCAGGGGCACCGTAACAACAGCCGAAAAATTAAAACCAATTTGTTTCTTTCGCACCTGGTTTGAATTTCTTAGGTGGTTGTGGCGCTGTCCCTGCGCAGTGGAGCTTACTTCAATAAAGCCAGTTAGTAGTGTGCACCTGTCCTCGTCTGTCAGGTGGTTTTTATCTAAAAATACCAACTTGCCCAACAGTCAACTCTGTAAAAGTACGTCAAATACCTTATGGTATGCTTTCTTGCACCATTCGCAAAATAGGCACAAAATTCATCCGCCTACAACTTACAGAATGGCATGGGCACGACGGTCCCCTTCACTTCTTCGCTGTATGCCCGCTGACTGTCCGTAGGGATGATGTTGAACGCCCTCACAGTGAACTCGTACTCAGTCCACGGCTGCAGTCCCGTGACAGACTGCGTGCCCGCGTTGGACTGCGCGATTTCGCGCGTGTTCACGTAATCGCCGTAGCAGCGCAGCTTGGGACACCACGTGAGCACGTATCCGTTGATTGGGCCGTTGGTGTACTTGGGTACGCCCACGACCACGTTCACTTGCGAAGTGGACACCTTTGTGAAGGACAGCGATGGCTCGGAGGGGTCTGTAACGTAGCGAACATAGAGTGGGTGCGTTAGCTGAGGTGTACTCTCGGGCTCAGGTAGGCTATGAAATGGCTTTAAAACACTAACAAGTTGTTCAAAGAACCTTTTCATACTGAAACATTCCTACACAATCTCTATAACTGGGCATGTTGTCGTATGGAATCCATATATACTCCCCCCTGTCTTGATATATTAACGATATCTTTGCATGCAATCTCACGGATACATACTAAATCATTCGGATCGCCAACGGAGCCTGTCTCAATGGGTAAGTGTTTTTCATAGGAGGTAATCGCATATTGTATTGAAACTTTGTTACAATATTTTTTGTTAAAGAAGCCATTTGACGTTTTCAAAACGAGTGCTTAGGCAATTTTCGATCGTTCTTCACAAGACATTTCTCATTAACATCCGCGAGCTCTTTCTGAAAGTGCTTGCCTTTAGGGACTCTTACTGGAACCGATCGTCGAGTTGACTGCAACATTGATGTGACGGGCTTCCAGAAAAAGAGCCAAACAAAACAACGTTATCACAATAAGTGATAACGTTGTTTTGCCCGTGGCTAATTGTAGGCTAGTGGCTATGTTAGTGTGCATGTGGGTTTTGACGCTTGCCTGCCGATAAAGAGATAGCGGCACGTTATATGCTCTTCGCACTGTGCTCGGTCGCAACACAAGATAAGAAACACAACTGATATCGTCAAGGTGGCATTACCCAGAGAGAGTATCGTATATAGGCCATCGCACGAGGCACGTATTTATTGTTTGTACTCAATTTCCACGATACCGTCACAGCACCGAAAACATTCTCTCGCATGAGTATTCTCTATTTTTTGTGAATACTTTTTAACTGCTGAAAAAAATATTGCGTAGCTGCATATACAAAGCATGTCTTTGGTGAGCACACAATTTTAGGCACTAAGATGAATGATTTTGCCCACCTCTTACTTTCTAACACAACACACCAGCTGCCTATAGCGAGTCAATATATATATGCATAATGCATCAATCAAACTGAAGCAAAAATTGCAATTAGCAAAGCGATACTTTCGCAGACCTCTTTCGCAAGCGAAAAGTTATACATTTTCAATAGGTGGTCGTTAGAGAAAAAGCATGCTGTCTACAGAAAAAAAAATGCGTGTTTATTCGCCACAGATGCCTGTCCATCTAATTTTCAGACATTCTAACGTTGAAACGGCAATCTATCTATAAATTAAAAAAATAAAACACTAGCTCATACTATTCTGTTTTGGATTCAAATAGGGGAAAGTCTATATTCGTATGTGTTTTCTATTGTTTCATAATGGTTTCAGTCGCCAACCCTGTCGTAAGTTATATATATATGGCCACAGTAAACGATCTCCGCCAAATGCTACAGAAAAACGACCGTTGTTCATAGCTCACGAATTCATTTGTTCCGTCTACATCGTTGTTTTATCATCGAAGTGGTTTAAGCCGTCGGTAACTTGTGCTCCATAGACAAATATGTGCCACATGAATTGGGTAAACCCCACTATACCGCGTACAGTATGTGTGTCCAACGAACAAAAACACGTGAATGAGATAAAGAAATCATCTCTCTCTCTCTCTCTCTCTCTCTCTATATATATATATATATATATATATATATATATATATATATATATATATATATATATATAGAGAGAGAGAGAGAGAGAGAGAGAGAAGAGAAAGACACAACTTAGTGGTTGTCTGAGTTTTCTTTCCAACGGTTTCGACCGGTGGACCGGTCTTTGTCAGGGTTAAGGAATAAGTGCCTATAGGCATTTATATATATATATATATATATATATATATATATATATATATATATATATATATATATATATATATATATATATGGTTGAATGTTGAATACACGCTGAAGCTTCGCAATAAGCACCAGACACCTCTGTGCGTAATAAGTACACACTGTAATATCGAGTTGTCGCATCTGTAAGACAACGCGTCTTATGAATAGTCTCAAATGCTATGTAAGACATTCGACAAATTTTAAAAAGCGCTGATATATATTACCTTTTTGTCATCTCAAGTAGCCACGCATATAGCTGTTATTAGTGTGGCTGTTATGCCTTTTATGCTTGTTTTTTTTTACAAAGAATGCAAGCTTATGCACTACCTGTGACATTACGCCATAGAGTTCGACATAGGATGATTCAAGCATCCAGCATTTGCATTCGCGCACTCACAAGTTGGCAGGGTGTACTCGCTGAGCGACGCTTCAGCTCCGTAAAGGGTCTGTCCACTGTGGGAATCCACGTTGAATCCGGAGACGTAGACGTGGTACTGGCGGTACGGCTGCAGTCCTGTCACTCGGAAATCGCGCGTTCGGTGATCGGGTAGTATCTCCTGGCTGGGCACGCAGTTGGTCGCTTGGCACCAACGTATACGGTAGCCGTCCAGTGGACCATTTAGGGTGGTCGGGAATCGCCAGCTCACGTCCAGGGATGAGGGGCTGTGCTTCGTTGCGAAAATCTGGTACGGCTGGTTTGGTGCTGTAGATGGGGATAATTGATACTTTTACTCAATTAAATAGCCTTCATGCATGCACAAGATCAAGCATTGCCAATGGGTAGGTGACATTCAAAGTAGTTTGGTCATTGTAGAGCTGCCTGCTGCTGAAATAGCTAAAGAGGATGCTTAGGCGAATTGGCCGGACACAGTTGAAATTAAAAAAAAGCGTGAAAAAAATTCCAGCACTAAAATGACAGACAGCAGTGGCAGCGATTTTCCAAGCAAAAATGAATGTAGTATGGCATGAGATTCATTGATACCTAGCCTAAACGGGATGACCCTGGGGAGGAGTTTGGAAACAACTTGAAGTTACTGTTCATTGGTGGGTGCAGACAACATATTATGTGAATAAATAATTAAGTTTGCTTAAACAATGTCAAATGAAGCTGCATGCCATGAGGCTAGAAAAACTCAATCAGTATTTTCAGTCGTTTCAGTTATCGAACAAGAGGGGCGGCAGGTAGGGGGTGCCATATGCGCAGCATTTAGGAATAGGAAAAGGCGAAGGAACCTCTGCTTTCTTTCCCCCGTCCCCCTCCCACGCCCTGCTATGGCTGCATCATTTAACTGATACCCCTTGCGTTACTACGCCGTGATGTCAACCAGGCTTGTGAGCCCCTTTTTGTGAGAAGAATTTCACTGAAAATCTGCACACTGTTTCACACAGTACGTCCCAGATGCCTAGCGAGTGGTAAAAGAGACGACAACACGTTTACTTTTTACTAAAAAAAGTGCAAACAACAAAAAATAATATAAAAAACGCATAGACCCCCATATTCTGTGCCCTTTAGGTAAATTGGTTTGTTGTTTAAAATTCATTCGCGTATTGTGCTGAATACCATCATGCATAATTAAAAACTTGCCAAAATATTTGAGAACGTAGAGTTAGCTTCGTTTACTCAAGATACTTTTTGGCGACTCAAAATGCTTTTTAAATGTCAAAGATAGTGCACTGTTTTCTTATTCCACGAAAGCACCACGGCCGCGCTCCATTATGTACCACTAGCATAATCCACGTCTTTACTCTCGGGGCCTTAAAAATCTTATACCTGACATTTTTTTTCCACACATCTGCAGAGACCTGCCGTGCAGTAACCGGCCTTGCTCTTTTTTTTTTAATAATACCATCTCGGCTCACCCAATGGTGACGTCCTGAAGGTCCTGCAGACAGCAGTGGAGAAGTTGCTGGCAGAACACTGCGTTTGCACGCACATGGTGTAGTTGGTGTACACGCCCAGGCTTGACTGTGTTCGGGTGTAACCGGTGACTCCCGTCGTGCAGACCTTTGGAGTGTTGCTCGCTGAACATGATTCGCCGTAGTTTCCCGGTGACATGCATGTGCAGTGCACAGGGCTTGGTATGTACCTGCACAGTATTATTGACAAATGCCAAGCATTTCTTTGTGTACTGCAAGCACTTTTGGTCTTTATCTGCGTGTATATCTATATGTCTATCTATTTATCTGCCGCCCACGTCTGGGTGCTCTCATGATCACACACCCTAACTTGGATTACACCAATAGTATAGTATGGGAGGGTAAGATGGTTTCACGAATATGAAGTGCTGGTCATGACATGAATATTGTCAATATCTTGACGCTTATGTCGTCAAACACTTCCCAAAAACAATGGCACATACCCTGGAACACACGCTGGTATGCGGGTATGCGCCACAAGTGATAGACATTTATACTCACCCAGGAATGGCGAGAACCCACATGTGTAATTTTATAAACAATTAAACGTTACGGAAAAGCTGGCATAGGCAGCGTTGACCAGACGCATGCAAAGAAGAAGGGTCAGTGCCCTAGAAGGAGTTGAGTCCCAGTTTTCTGCGTGGCAATCAAGTATTCTATCACAGAGCCAGGCTCGGTCTCGGGAAATACATTACAAATAGACCCTAGTGTTCGCGAAACACCCATTCTGGTTGCAGTACTGGCTATCCAATTTTATAAACATTACTTAGGTACTACTATGATACAGCCGTCTTGTCGTGTTAACGCCACTTGTATAGTTAGACGCTATCTGCTGAGGTTGATTTGTGTAGCGGTGTTGAGGGCGACCATCTTCGTAAGCACCATCACAAACATCAGCGCTTTTGGTGTTGCTGATATTCATGTTGGTGTTTGCAACTGTAAAGATCTGCTACTATGAAAACATACGGGGCTGTTTGACGCATGTGTGTGCGTCACTTTGTACATATATTGAGCGCCACTTCGTAACTTCTTGCTCAGTAAAAAAGTTAAAAGGCATTCACCTTGCATCTGCGTTCCATCGATTCCCAAGGCACGTGGGATCTGCCAAACTTTTATTATTCTTAATAGTATTAATATAATTGGTGTTTGTTGTTGGTGTGAACATTAATATTATGAAATGATATGGGCACTGAAATATCCAAGAACGTAGAGAAATGAGCCAGAAGTAGCCTGTCAACTAGCTCTTCGTAGATTGACCTAAACTACGATATCTCAAGGAAAACAATTGAAATATTTTATAAGCATTCTGACAAGCGAAAGCAAAAAAAAAAGGGGGGGGGGGTCGCTGATGCCTAGCTCTTTGTAAGAACGAAGTAGTTGTAGTAATGTGTAACATCCGTGAGCTGCCATTCATAATATTTGTGAGGGTGGCCGAGAGAGGGCGTTACGTGACGGCGTCATCATCATCGGGACTTGGCCGAGAGAGGGCACTACGTGACGGCGTCATCATCATCATTGGGACTGGAGTGGTGGGGGTTGCGTGTGTGGGGAAGGGGGAGTTCGGGCTGGTTGGAAGGAGTGGCAGGACGTAGCGGTGTGTGGTGTGCGATTTAGGGTTAGCGCGTGACAAGTGGGGGCTCGTCCGGGATGGCTTCAGACCCGACAACAGCAGCGGACGACATGCCTAGGCTCCAAGGTTTCGTTGAAGAGCTGTTGCTGGGCACCGACGGCTCCGCCATGGAGCGCGAACGAATCGCGGCGGTCGTGCGCGATCGAGTGATGGCGACGCCGCTGCCCACGGCTCCGCACGTGGGAGCATGGACTGGGGTCGCTAACACTGGCGCGGTCCCTCGGGCCACCGACGACTCTGCGCCTCGGCTCGCCGCTGCGCACCTCCCCCGCTACTCCGGTGCTAGAGACTTGCAGTCGCCGGAGGAGTTTCTTGAACGTTTGGAAAACTTCTGCCTCGTGACGGGGGTCGCCGTCGATAAGCGACTGACATACGGGGTACCGGCTGCCCTCGAGGGTGGCGCGAAGTTGTGGTGGCGGTTCGTGCGCGGGTTCGACTCGTGGGAGCAATTCACTGCCGCCTTCCGCTCCGAGTTCTCGTCGATTGACGCGAAGCGTCGCCTGAAGGCGGAGCTCGAACAGCGCACGCAGCACCCGGAAGAAAATTTGAAAGAGTGTATATATGCGATCGCTACGTTTTACGACCGCATCGGGGAAGAGGTCTCCGAAGCCGAGAAGGTGCAGCGCGTACTGAGGCAGATGCATCCTCAGTTGCAAGATTTGGCGGAGGGGCATGCCTACAACGACCTCGCCGAGTTGGTGAAGGCAGCCGACGGCCTAATGGAGCGGGCTTGGCGTCGCCTCCAGTACAGACCACCGCCACTTCCGAGCAACCAAGTAGCCAGAGATTTGGCGTTCCGCCCTAGCCAGGCCCCCGACCATCGCTCACTGCCGCAGCCGAACACTATGGCGACGGCGTCGTTCACTTCGTTTGCTGCTGCCCCACCGGCACCGCCGACTTATCACTGGCCACTGCATCCAGCTGCGCTAGACCCGTCTTACTGCCGGGACCGACAGTACTCGTGCGACACAGCGCCTCCGTTCTCACCCTACGGGCCGGGACCGATGCCGCGGCAGGAGCCCGCGAGTGGAGCAATGCGTGTGCAGTGCCATCGCTGTGGTGGATTCGGCCACATATCTCGTAACTGTGCCACGGGTCGACGAATGGGGCCACCCGTTTGCTTCCGGTGCCAGCGATCGGGTCACCTGCAAGCACAGTGCCCGGGAAACCAGTGGCGGTAGGTGCGGCCCCGGTGGGCACCTACGGCAGTGCGCACCAAGTAGCGACCACAGCCGGTGGCAAAGAGCCCCTTATGGACGTCCGTATCGGGTCGTCGACGTTCAAGGCCCTGCTAGATACAGGCTCAAGTGTAAGCTTCTTCGGACCGCACGCCGCGGCGGCGGCCCAAGCTTCTGGAGCCAAACCCAAGGCAGACGTACGCGTGCTGCGTTTGGCATCAGGCTGGTCGCAGTCAACCATGTCTCTGAAGTGCCAGATCGAGTGGGCTGCCGGTTGCCGCAGACAGCAGTTTTTGTGCGTTCCTGACCTGTGCCTTGACGTTGTCCTTGGTAGAGATTTCCTGACGGTGAGTGGCATCTCTCTGCACGTGTCACTTGGTGGGTGGACTGTCGGCACAGAACCACAAAGAATTGTGCCGTTTGTCAAGGCCGTTAAGGAACAGCCAGAGGCAGTGGATGATTTTGGAGACAGTCTGCGCTGCATTTTTGCTGAGGGCGATGCCAGTGTGTGTGCCAGTGTGCCGGAGGCGACTGCAGCCTGCAATGTGCTCATTCCCGGCCACTCGTCGGACCCAGACCCACGCATGAAACACATTTTAGAAGAGTTCAGCGAAATCTTCACCACAACTCCGGGCTGCACAACCCTGGCAGAGCATCGCATAGACACGGGAGACAACCCACCTGTTCGATGCAAACTGCGACCAGTGAATGCCAAGAAGCAAGCCATCATGGACAACTGCATTCAAGATTTGCTGGCACAGAACCCCATCCGCCCTAGCCAAAGTCAGCATGCCAGTGCTCCAGTCCTGGTTGAGAAGAAGTCTGGTGGCTACCGCATGGCCGTGGATTACCGCCAGCTGAATGCACGCACTAAGGTGCCAGTCTACCCCATGCCGAGGACTGATTGGTTGCTGGCACAGCTGGGACGAGCCAGGTGGTTCTCAAGTTTTGATCTTTCACAAGGTTTTTTTCAAATCCCTGTTCAAGAGCAAGATATCCCATTCCAAAGACAGCGTTCATTTGCCATCGGGGAACCTTCGAGTTCATGAGAATGCCCTTTGGAGTTGCCGGAGGTCCTGCCACATTTCAGACCCTCATGGACCGACTACTGGAGGGAATTAATCACCAGTTTGCCATGGCGTTTCTCGATGATGTCCTGGTGTATTCGGAGACCCTAGAGGATCATCTTGAGCATGTTCGGGAGATGTTGAAGCGGATAAGTTCGGCACAGCTGACCATTAACCCCGGAGAATGTGCACGTGTGCTGTCAATACCTTAAGTTCCTTGGCCATGAAATATCGCCCGGGCAGTGTAGGCCGGACAAGGAAAAAGTGCGAGCGGTGCTGGACTATCCTCAACCAACAACACTCAAACAGCTGCAGGCCTTCCTGGGACTAGCAGGCTATTACAGAGGGTTCATACCTCGGTTTTCTATCACTGCACGTCCACTCACAGAACTCCTTAAGAAAAACCAACGTTGGCGGTGGGAGCTGCAGCAAGAGGAAGCCTTTAGAGCACTTAAGCAGTCCCTGGCCGACGATGTTGTTGTAAACTTGCCGGACCTCAACAGACCATTCGTGGTGGAAACAGACGCCAGTGGAGTCGGCATTGCAGCGGTGCTTCTGCAGGCAGCCGAGAGTGATGCTCAACTGCGTCCAATAAGCTTCATTAGCAGGGTCCTCACTGAGGCAGAGCAGCGCTATACAGTGCAAGAATGGGAGTGTCTGGCTGTGGTGTGGGCAGTGGACAAGTTCCGACCATACCTTGAGTTCACCGATTTTGAGGTACACTGTGATCACTCCTCACTGTCCTGGATGTTCACCACAGACCAGGCCTCACCACGTGTAAAGCGTTGGGTTTTGAGGCTGCAAGGTTTCAACTGCAGAATCAAGCACAGGCGGGGTCTTGCAAATGTGCCAGCCGACGCCTTGAGCAGAGCTCCCCTTCAGCACCAGGAAGTTCCAAGCCCGAGTCTACACGAGACGCTGTCCCCTATGGCTGTTCCAGAGCCCAGCCCACAAATCAGCTTTGAGGCAGCTGCTGTAGCATCTGAAGTGGACGACACTACTGTCTTGAATGATGCAGGGCTCCTCGCCCAGGAACAAGAGCAGGACCCCATACTGTCAAAACTACGAACTGTGATGAAGGGAGGGAAGCTTCCGCCCACTGACAGTGATCAACCTTTGATCAAAGACCTGGCGGAGACGACCGAGATGGAAGAGAGTGTGTTGCTTGTACAGCACCGAGAAAACAGGAAAGTACCTTGGCTACCAAACCATCTCTGCAACTTGGTCCTGTGACTGTCCCATGACCACCCGATTAGCGGCCACTCCGGCTTTTTTAAGGCCCTCAAACGCGTTTCTCGGAATTTCGTTTGGCTGGGTATGCGCTCGGACATATCCAAGTATGTGCGATGCTGCCAGGTTTGTCAGCGCACCAAAGCCCACCGGCAGAAGCCAGAAGGGCTGATGAGCAGTCAATGGGCCACTGACCCTATGGAACAGCTCAGCGTGGACATAATTGGGCCCTTGCCTATGACGCCTCGACGCCACAAGTACCTTCTCGTGGTGATTGACAAGTTCACCAAGTTCATTGAACTTTTTCCATTGCGGGCAGCAAACAGCAAGAGTGTGGTGGCCTGCATGATCCAGGTTTTTTGCAGACATGGCACACCTGTCTCCATTTCAAGTGATAATGGAAAGCCGTTTGTAAGCAGGTTGTGGAAGGGCCTCCTTCAGCATTGGGGCATACAAGACCGACACACTGTTCCGTACCGCCCTGCCGGGCAAATGGTGGAGCGCCACAATGGCATTATCAAGCAGTGCCTTAGGGCTTATTGTTTCAACCACAAAGACTGGGACCAGCACATCCCTGAAATCGCCCTGGCCATGCGCACGGCTGAAAGCGTTGTCACGGGCTACACGCCTGCCTTCCTCTGTTATGGCCGGGAGCTGAGAACCCCATGGACACAGGCTGAGGCCAAAGACGACGCGGAGCCTCCTGCGACAGCATACCGTGCATTTGCTACTGAGGTCTCCAAGTGTCTGCAGGAGGTGCTTGACTTCTCCAGGACACACCAAAACCACATGTGGCGCGCCCAGAAGACTCGCTACGACCAGCACAGGCGGCCACTGACAATACAGGAGAGTGATCTTGTTCTGCTCGAAAGCCACTCCCTCAGCGATGCCACCAAGGGCTTCTCCTCGAAGCTTGCACCCCGGCGTTCCGGTCCCTTTCGGGCAGTGAGACGTGTAGGACAGAATGACTTTGTTCTAGTGGACCCCAAAACGGGTCGTCGCCACGTTGTGAGACACGCAGATCAGCTGACACTGTACCATGACGCTGCAGGCGATGTGTAGTGGTGGCTTCACATTTTGAGGGGGGGGGGAGACCTGTGAGGGTGGCCGAGAGAGGGCGTTACGTGACGGCGTCATCATCATCGGGACTTGGCCGAGAGAGGGCACTACGTGACGGCGTCATCATCATCATTGGGACTGGAGTGGTGGGGGTTGCGTGTGTGTGGAAGGGGGAGTTCGGGCTGGTTGGAAGGAGTGGCAAGACGTAGCGGTGTGTGGTGTGCGATTTAGGGTTAGCGCGTGACAGATTTCCTGGTGGATAAATAAGGCTGTTCATTGCACAGCTATCAGCATCTGTGAAGATCAGACACTCCTTAATATGCAAGCAAGACACTCGTTAAGTTAGATAGCATCCTGAAATGGTACATTGTTTATTTTCTCTCTAAAAGGGACAAAAGGCATTTTCGGGCTTTAAACGCAGCAGGTGGGCCCAAACAGATATAAAAGAGTCCTACAACTAAACCCGTCATTGTGCTCTGTAATAATATTTTCATTTATCAAACGGTTTAGAGGTCTTCTAAAAAGTATCGGTGAATTTCTGTAGGAGTACAATTAGTGTTCAGGTGTATTCGTTGCACACCTAATGTTTGATGCCCAAGATATTTCGTAGAGGTAGAGTTTTTACGGTGATCCTTATAAAGGTCAGTGAACTGCTTGTATTCACAGCCGATATCCACATATCTATTACCTATCCAGGAATCCGTTGTGATTTGGCTTTGTTTAGGGCCCAAAACTGCAATGCTGTTTTTTTTACTATGGTAACATTCGTAAGCCAACTGCGAGTAAGGGACGTTAGACGACAGTGCTTTTTGTAAGAAACGAAAGAAAGGATGATTGCAGCAAATACCTATTGGAGAAAAGCTCCATGTGGCTCTACGCCCTGAAGTGAATTCTTCAAAAGAAAATCTAGCGCTACCAATATCAGTGAACTTGAACCAAAAGCTGTCTTTTTGTTCTAGCCGCTGTCAGTCGTCAAGAAAGAAAAACTATACAGTGTACTAACTACCACGTAAGAGATTTTTGTGCGTGTGTGTGTGTGCACATCCACTCCAAACCTAACGTACCTAAATACCAATGTTTAGTTACCCTTGACGGCATAATAACCAGATGGTTCAAAAATTCTAGCAACGCGTTTATTCAAGCATGTTAAAGCAGCATTATCGAGGTTTTAGTAGAAAAAGAGGTTCCTAATAGTGGTAACTCACTTGGTGACATCCCAGCGAAATGTAATGGTATTGTACGCCACATCGGGTGCGTCAAGGTTTGATGGCATCGGGCAGCTCTGACCCTGATAAGAAAAATGTGCAAAAATGTTGTCATGCTCCTTTTTAGTGTCCCACGTATAGTCAAGTGCCGGATCTGCAATTGCCACAACGCTATAAAATGCGCGTAATCTCCTATAAACTTTACACCATCGAACGATTGGCTTGCTTTAGTGTGCGCTTTTATGTTTACCGTTTTAACCGGGTACGTCTGATGCACAAAATATATTTGTTCAGCTGGACGTTTTTTTTTCCGGGTTATATTTTGTGCTATACCAGTGAATAATGTTTCCCCACCTACATATTACTCTGGCAATTCATGTATGACTGTAAAAACTTATTTTTGTTATCATGTCCAGTTGTTCTTATGAAAAAACAATTTACTCGTTTTTTTCTTTTGAAGTTTATGTTATTGAGGCAACTCTTAATTTATGTGATTAACTAAATAAGAGTCTGAATTAAAATGGTGGCATAAAACACCATTGGTTTGTAATATAAACCTAATTGCACCTTTTGAAACGTCACTAAAACTTGTGAGAACATCAAAATAAATTGCACCGTAAAGTCAAAGAACGTGTTAAATTAGTAACAGTAAGCCATTACGTGTCCATAGCAATAGACATTGAACCCCAAAGTACGCGCAAAACGGCTCTATGAACATTTAGATTCCAGCACTACAGCTGATAACTCAACTGTCAGGCAGCAACTGCTTAAACATTATGCCATAGATGGCCACCTTCAAGTATCTTTATCAGTAGAATGCTACCACTAGGGCATGTACAATGTATGCAACAAAACTCCTCCTCTCGAAGCATTCTTCTGTAAGTCAGAACTTTGAATAGTAACGTTGGTGAAGTGAAGCGGTGATTATTGTTGAGACAAGGCCAGAGCACAGTATTTTTCAGAGAGTACTTGCAAGTACTGCTCTTATTTTTCATGTCACTGCTTGAATATGCCACAATATTAATTGATGTCAAACTTCGTTTCTATGAACTCTCTAAAACTATCAAACGGAATACCTTGCATATTCTTCTCTATTAAATTATTGTCATTTCGAGAGACACCACACGGCCAGCGAGTTGAGATTTATTCGGAATTGTGCTGCTTGAGTGTCCTTATTTTGAAGTATAACGCACAAAAACGGTGAAGACCGCCTAATTACGAACGCGGTCATCACCTAACTAACCATCAAGCTGAGCTTGATGGTGCCCAGGCCAATGAAGACTGAAAGATCCGCCGAGCATATTACGTGGTATGAGCGAGCTGTTTCTTTTAAAAAGAAACTATGATCATTAGCAATACACTAAGGGGCGCTAGCATTTGCATGACGCTTGTCGTAGTTTTAGAAGCTATGTGACGCAGGAAATAGCATCGTAAAACTCTGGGCACCAGAAATCAAAAGCAGCAATCCCCGATTTTTACACTTCTTTGAGAATAGAGACAGATAACACGCTTACCTGAGCGTTATTGGTTGCTATTGCGAGCAATGCAAAAACCAGCCGGAAAACGATATTCCATTTCGACCTGTCAGAAACTAACGCCATCGCAAAGCGTACGGATTATAGGAAAATCGAAATACAACTAGGACAGTCGCAAATTCCACAAGTCTTAACTACCCCGTACAGGACCACATGAAGTCCCCCCACACCAGATCAGTCAGGACCCGCACCTGAACTTTCGAATGGAGTAGTTCTGCATATATACGGCCGATGTGAGGAGGGCTGTCTCTCCTTCCGCCATTCCGCCGACGACGCGCGCACCGGGAAGATAAAGTTCCAAGCTCGCGGTGGCGGTCGCTGCCACCGGGGAGTGACGCCACGCTGTTGTGGTTGGGCCAGTCCCCCCGCTTCTTGCTCCACGCGCCGGCAACGCACGTGCCGCGATCTCTCAGCTAGGAGATGTGCAAGCCGCAGTAGAGGAGAAAGTGTGACGCGCTTATACCGTGTCGTTGCGCACTGTACGCGAGCTTTGACAGTTGATACGAGTCGGGGCGAACAGTTCAAAGTGACGGAGACTATAAGTGTCGCTGACAGCTCATTGTTCCCGCTTCGACCCTGGGTAAATCCATATAGCGGTGTGGGTCAAGTGTGAGCCGGCGTAGTCGGCTATGGCATGCTCAGTTCCAACGACCGAGTGCGATTGTTTAGCATTGTTAACACAAGTGTGGTTGCCAAGTTTCGACAGCTCGTAAACACAGCAGCAGTGGACTCAAGAGACTGGTCCTCAATGTTGCTCTAACAATGTTTTGTTTTTTGAGAAATAATTCTATTGATAATTCGGACTGCACGCGATAAAGCAACGATGTACTTAAGAAGGAAAAAATGTGTTTTTGGAGCACATTCCGAACACCTCAAAACATATGAGCACTAACCGAGCATCAGGGCACATATGAGGAGCAAGCAGATCATCGCGACACACATGGGCACTGACCGGACATCGGGGCAGATGTTAGACACAAACCGAGCATCGAGCACACATATGGGGAATAAACCGAGCGTTGGGATACATATAGGGCGCGAACCGAAGATCGGGGCATGTATGGGACACAAACTGAGCATCGGTGCCTATAAGGGCACAAACTGAGCATTGGTGCACATAGCGGACTGAACCGAGCATTGGGGGCAGATATGGGGCACAAGCTGAGCATTGGGGAACAATTTGGGCACCAACTGGGC
This sequence comes from Rhipicephalus microplus, assembly GCF_043290135.1. Taxonomy (NCBI): domain Eukaryota; kingdom Metazoa; phylum Arthropoda; class Arachnida; order Ixodida; family Ixodidae; genus Rhipicephalus; species Rhipicephalus microplus. The sequence goes on along the minus strand of NC_134707.1, from coordinate 30,432,541 downwards.
GGGCATCGGGGCTCATATGGGACACAAACAGAGCATCTGAGCCCACATGGGGCAAAAACCTACCATCTGGGCACATATGATGCCCAAACCAAGCATCGGCGCACATATGATGCACAAATCAAGTATCGGCGAACATAGGGTGCACACACACCGAATTTCAGGGTAAATTTATTACCCATGCACATTGGAGTTCTTTTAATAGCTGTATATCATTAATTAACGTCATTTCGTTCCCGATTCTACTGCCATTTTTATTGTATGTTTCGTTGTTTTCATAGTTATGCACAATTACTGAACATTGTTTTGTTACCATTTTTACTGGCATGTTTTATTGCATGTTTGCGTTGTTTTTGTTACTATCAATAATTACTTAATCGCTTTTTTGTTGCCATTTTGTTGTACTTATCAACATATCATTTTCTAACAGGAGGTCCCCTTTCAGCCTTGTGCTATGGGACCTCCTTCTGTATATACTACCCCACTGCGTGTATATTTTTTGCGACAAATAAAGACAAGATTACAAGATTACAAGAAATGAGACCGAAACCCTTTAAAACCGAACATCGACTGCGCTTTACCGGTTCCTTGTATAGTTGAAACTTTAGGCGGTCTTTGCAATTTTCTCGCAATAATTATTCTTCTGGGAATCATTTCCTGTCCTACAAAATCTTTCCTGTTCAGAAGCGTTGGTTACAGAAAAATTATTCAGCTCGCATGCATCCATCTTGTAGAATATAACATTTGCACGTTATTTTTTTTTACCCTCAAATGCTTGCAGGGGAACGGGCACCCGACTTGACCATCTTCCGTGTTTGCGACAGATTCTGGCGAAAAATTCATTTGCGATGATGTTCAAGAGCGACCAGGAACCTCATTGATTATTTACTGCTGATTTCGTCTTTCTGCTGCTTGTCTATAAGTACTGTCAGTACAATCGATCGAGATATCCTTTGTGTATAATAAGGAACGAATAGCCATCCTAGTTTTTCCAGCACAAAGCATTAGCAAAAAGGCTTTCTGGAGAAATATCACGGCAATTATCATCACACTTATTATTGAACAGCGCACATATAGCGTTCATATGGCCTGCTGCCAGCATAGAAAAATAAGCAAAGTACTGCAGATGACATTTGTTTTGTACACACATCCAGCAAATGTGAACATCATATTACAATCTTCATGTGAAGTTACAATGTGTCATATTTGATAAATGTAGATGCTGCTGCGATGAAATAACCGGTAATGGGGCTCGCACATTGTCTGCATCTTTCAGTGCTGCTTTTATGCATCCGAAGCGCTGTGCAGGCTAGTATTTTTTTTTTACTGCCTTCGTAGTACGACAGCTTGGATAGCAGCCATACCAGCGATATTTGTTCAAGTATCCATTGCACCACGCTGCTATAAATATTGAATAGTTGGTATTTATTTCAGAAAACCCTTATCTTTGGACTCCTTTATTATCTGAGAGCTTTTGAGAGATGATTATAAAATATTTTGTTCCTAAATTATAGTTTATCTATATCACCGTGTAACAGGAAAGATTTAGTCATGGAACGTTTTATAACCACAAAAATAACAGACCTCATTTTTATTTTATTCACCCGAATCATCGCGAAGTGTTTATGAAAACATATTTGTCAATGGTACCTCCCGGGAATGTATTCAAAGAGGCAGTTCATGCAGCATAAGCAGTTAAATTCGCAAAGTGTCGTAAAAAGCATTGCACCAAGTCTGCGACCAATGCTATCATCTATGGGACTGTGCAGTAAAGGGATTAAAGGCAAATATTTCTTGTCCCTGATTCTGATAACGTACTTGCTGAAAATGCAGCTGTGAATCTGGTCCAACCTGCTGGTCATTACTCTTCCTCAAACTGCAGAAAATTGTCTGAGCTGCCCGAGCCGGGACCGTAGAAAAAGTACACTCACGCAAATGTTCATGGGGTAATCCCTTTCAGTTGGTATTAGCATTGCACGCAAAGAGCCGATGTACGATACTACCCAAAATTTTCAAACGCCCGTAAGACCACTCTACCTTGGACTTCGTTTGACGGTGATATGTCTGGACTTTGTGGGCCAAGCTAGTGCTTACACTGCGCTGATATCGTCTATGTTTGCCTCCCTGACACTATGACATATTTGTCACGAGATGGCACAGATAAGCGCGAAGTACGGAGGTGCTTCTGCGTTCAGGTAAAACCATGCAGCTTGTGCCAATGCAGAAAAACCCAGTCTATGACTCGGGTTTTTGTGGCAAGATAAGCGATATCTCACTGCGCTCAAGGTCACGACGTGCAGCCTTGTCGTGATAAATAAAAAAAAAGATCAGTGAGCGCAAGAGTGGTACAATGCTTGGATACCCTCTACGAAAGAGCTTTCAGTAAGCTGGGATGTCATTAATCCGTTGTCACCTATTTAAATACTGTGCGTGTTTCGTTAATGCTGCTTTCAGTACGTCAATTGTTATCGTGCCGGAACCGTTACAAAACGTGTGCGTTAACCTATTGAAGGTGCAACAATTATATGTACCGCAAGAATTTCTCGATCATCTGAGCACTGCTTCAGAAGAACAGTGTGTTTTGTGAATAAAAAGACGACATTTATACAGAAGACAACAGCGTATAGTAGTAACCAAAGAACATCGAGAATGGTTTTACTATAACCGCTACAATTTATTGTAAGCTGTGACTTCAAGTACAACATTACTGCTTGAAGGTGGTGCGCCATCTTCTCCTTTTTTGATCTCTATATGTAGTCGGGAATGAAATCTATTTTCGATTATAGCACTCCATCTTGCCCCGCCGCGGTGGTCTAGTGGCTAAGGTACTCGGCTGCTCACCCACAGGTCGAGGGTTCGAATCCCGGCTGCGGCGGCTGCATTTCCGATGGAGGCGGAAATGTTGTAGGCCCGTGTGCTCAGATTTGGGTGCACGTTAAAGAACCCCAGGTGGTCGAAATTTCCGGAGCCCTCCACTACGGCGTCTCTCACAATCATATGGTGGCTTTGGGACGTTAAACCCCACATATCAATCATCAAAATACTCCATCTTAATCAGTGAAGTGTTGACCTGGTCGCAATGTTCAAACATGCTGCATAGATGATTTCATATTGACTAAGAATCATTTCTGCCGAGCAGACAAAGTGCACGAACGAAGTTATCGGATCTAGATACGGACAACTTTGAAAACTTGGGATATTCCGAAGTAATGATCTGAAACTTTCATACACATTGGCATGAAACATCATAGTGGCACAGAGCTCACGCTGTGAAATTGAAGCAGCGAAAATACTACGTACTTTTTGCCTGGTTCGTTAGATGATGCAGGACTGGTCTGATTCAGCGACTAGAATGGGAGCCGTCCAAGTTTTCAAGCATTTGTTGATTTGGCGAAGCACCTGAAACGTGACGCTCAACCGAACACAGACTCGAAATTTCTGAAGTGCTAATCAAAATCATTCAGGAATCCTTGGTGGAATTTCACACATTTTAGAATATTTCTGCGATTACGGAGACCACATATCAGTGACATACGCTGAACTGAAACATTCTTGTTCATTTATTAGTGCAGCACCCTAGTTTTACGAAGTATCTTCAAAAAATCAAACTATTAAAAATGCTAAGCACTTCAGTATCTCTCGGCGCTTCAATGCGAATACCGATAGTTATAGCAATAGTTTGGACACAACCATTTTCTTTTGTTATGTAATAACAGAGCCGCACTGGGTGCGCGAAAGTGCGACCAAGCGATATCGGATTCATATTTCTCAATCTGTTTTTTTCGGCTCTTGAAGGTGTCACACGGATCCCGTTAACTCGGGAGGCGATTGCCGGGCTAATTCCAAGGGCCGAAGTATCGGCCCCCTGAACCGCACCACGAAAGCGTGGACAACTTAGAAGTGGTCCTTTTTGGCGCGCCAGCGGACGCCGGCTGTGGCCCAAAGAACAAGTCAGAGCCGAGAGTTGATAAACAAAACAAAATTATATTCTCAATAATGGCAGATCAAAACAATACACAAGTATGCACACTCCACAATAGTTGAATACAATATGTCCTCAATCAAACAACGTACTACACAGCACAATCAGCCACACTCGAAACAACGGACACAGACAACAATACGCACTACAATGCAGTCGCATGCATCGAACAACCAAGACACTTAAAGACTAAAGAGTTAGAAAACTTATTCAGTCCAAAGTTCTTGGAACAAAAGTCTGGATGATACTCTTCCGAGAATCATTCAGTCAAAGTCCAGCGTTGTTGTCGTTCCGCTGCCCCCGAAGTTTCTCTTCCAGGAAACCTCGCGTTCCGCTGCCCCCGCAGTTTCTCTTCCAGGAAACCTCGCCGAAGTTTCTCTTCCAGGAAACCTCGCGTCTTCAATTGGCCACTCTCCAGGCTTCAAACTTCTTCGCCGGAAACACGTCGGCTTCACACACGCAGCTGTTGCCACGCGTCTTCGCTCGATAGCGGTAAACACACACTCTTGCCTGTAGCTCGAGTCGTCACCCCTCAGGTGGAAATCATCTTCTTCTCCTGCTTTGTCTCTACGGACAAAACCTTCGCCGACTACACGGCGGAATCCCTACGCGCTCTGGCGCTAACTTCCGTCTTCTCCTGATCTCCCATCTCGGCTGCTCGATTAAATACCTTCCGCGCGAGATTCCAGAAAGTTCTCATCATTTCGTCGGCGCGATACGCAGCGAAGGCTGGGAAGAGGGCGAGACGGTTCGAAGGCCGTCCGCGACGGATGACGCAACCCGGCATCACCCCGCCCCTTTCCATCCAGAACATTCGAGGGCTTGCTCGGGCGCCGATGAGAGGAGGTTCGTCGGCAAACCCACGCTTCCGAGTGGAGAGGGACGCGTGCCCGGGGAGTCTTTGGATGCTTGTTTTCTTTCTTTTTTTTATCGTTGACCTCGCGGCGTCACTCCGGCGTTTCGTCGTGAGAATTCGGCGGCGCGCCCTTTTTTGAGCGCTCGTTTTGTGACACTGCCCCCCACTTTAAGAATATTATCTCATAATATTCAAAACCACACAAACGAGCGCGAACAGTCCCCACACTCTCAGAGACTGTAACATAGTCCGTCGCTCATGACACGTCACATTTACAATAGATCACTCAATACAATTGTACATTGTAATTCAATCTCACGACACAAGAAATATAACCACAGGTACACGAGTACAACACTCCACCACATATTCCAAACAATACAAATGTACAAAGTTCTCTCATTACAACAATTGTACAATACTATACATCACATCACAGCACAAACACTTCGACACTTGTGACACAGGATAACACAACATTAACACAACATATGACACTCAGCACTGCCAAACACATTCTGATTCGACCTCAGCACTTATCCTGTGTACTTTGAGCGGCGCTTGCGCCCTTTCTTGCGGTGCTCGCTCGATCTCTCCTTGTTTTTCCTCGTTTTTTTTCGGCGAGCCCTTTCCAACGACTGTATCTGAGGCGGCATCTCAGCCATCGTTGCCACTTCCGACACTGTTAACGGGTGATAACGTTCAACCGATCCTGTTCGGTCATTCACCCGCTTGTTCATGTCACGACATTGTGCCTGGCTGGCCGACTCCGTCATCTTTACACTGTCGCTCGGTTGAGGTCATGCCGACGTAAGTCCAGCTGCCCAGCATGTGAACTCATTAAACACGATCATCTTCTCATTCACTGACTCTTGCACCGCGGCTTCACCTTGGGCTCGAGTGAGATCCGTCACGGGATGCACCTCCACTGTATCTCGCGGTCGCTGGGTTGGCGAGGGCTCCATCTTCGGGTCTTCTCCCAATCGTTCTGGATCATTCGGCCCTCGCGCCCCGTCGATGTTTCCGATGATGACGTCGCACAGGGGGGTCGTCATGCATAGAGCAGTAACCTTCCCGCTGAAGTACGGGGTTTCGACCTCAATTTCTGCTTCGGGAAGCATCCAAACCGTACTATCCATTAGGCAAACTGGTTTCGATTTGCCTGTTAACTCACTTTCTCGTACCAAATTTCTTCGCACGATAACAGTGGAGCTACCGGTATCTCTTAACACCGTAACCTTCTTGCCCGCAACTTTTCCAGGCAGCGTTGGCATTCCCTTCGTAACACCGGTTGGCCGTTTTGTCATTACAGCACCAACAATAGGGATTTTCTCCCCATTTTTCAACTCTACGTATCCATCGGTGACGTCATCAACGGTTTTTGGTGCCACTTGCGCACAGGATACCTGGTGAGTTTGACTCACTCCGTTACGACATGCGTCTGCCTTGTGCCCAGTCTGACCACACTTGAAACATTTTACTACCGTAGGGCTCGTAAAGTTAGTACGACAGTTGTTCTCGCGATGACCCACTCGGTTACACAGAAGACATCGCGGAACACTCTCCGGTACACGCTTCTTTTGTTCGGGTGCCGATTTCTTCGAATCTTCGGGACACTCCTTCCTGACTCTGGCCAACTTTGTGCCACCTTGCGCTTCCAAGAATTGATCAGCCAATTCAAGCATTCCTTCAAGGGACTCAGCCTTCCTCTCTTTCAAGTACAGCGACAGGCTTGGGTGGCAACTAGTAAGAAATTGTTCTCTAATTAAGAGCTCTCTAAGCTCATCGTACTATTGCGCTGTCCCTGAAAGTTCAATCCATCTGTCGAAATAATGGCAAAGTCGGGCGGCATACTGCGTAGCCGTCTCACCATCAGCTGGCTTTCCGGTCCAAAATCGGTCCCGGAATCCTTCCACAGTAAATCTAAATCGCTTCAGTAAAGCAGTTTTCACCTTTGCATAGTTGGCTGCATCGGTCGGCGTCAGCCTACCGTACACACTGAGCGCTTCACCACTCAAGCAAGTACTCAAAGCAGTTGCCCATTGATGTTCCGGCCAATTCTGGCTCCTTGCAATCGTCTCAAATCGGTGAAGGTACGCGTCAAGGTCGTCCTTCCTTTCATCAAACGCTACGAGCAGCTTGCTTGGGTTCAAGCGGAAGCCGTGGTCCTCCCGTTCGCTGCTTTCAACTCTAGCTTGGACCGGAGTCTCACTTCGCTGTTGCAAACGGAGCCGCTCGAGTTCCATCTCGTGCTACCGCTGCCCTTCCCTTTCAGCCATCTCCGCTTCTCTTCTTTCAGCTGTCGCTCCTTTGCTTCTCTTTCTTCTTTCAGCTGTCGCTCCTTTGCTTCTCTTTCTTCTCTCGCCCTTTCAGCTGCCAACTTTTCTCTCTCCAGCTCCAACTTCAATTGCTGCTCTCTTTCTTCTCTCAACTGTCGCTCCTTTGCCTCTCTTTCTTCTTTCGCCATTTCAGCTGCCAACCCCTCTCGTTACAATTCAGCTGCTTTTTCTTCCTTGGCTCTCTCAGCTGCCAACCTCTCTCTCTCCGCCGCCTCTTTCTCCTTCTGGCTTACCCACTTTCGTAGCTCGGCGCCAGAAAGACCCATCTTCTCACCAAGACCTACTAACTTTTCGAGATCCATTGTGTCTCGCAAATGAAGTCTTGCCGCGTGCAAAAAGTATCTGCCTAAATCAGTCTATCGGAACACTCCCCTGCACTCGTTAACGAGAACACTAAACAACACACAAAATCGTTCCGATAGCAGTATCAACAACTCGAGGCTCTTTCTCACTACTTTGGACACACTGTGCACCAAAAGATCCTGTCGTGGACGCCAGAATAATTATCACACGGGTCCCGTTAATTCGGGAGGCGATCGCCGGGCTAATTCCAAGGGCCGAAGTATCGGCCTCCCGATCTGCACCACGAAAGCGTGGACAATTTATAAGTGGTCCTTTTTGGCGTGCCAGCGGACGCCGGCTGTGGCCCAAAGAACAAGTCAGAGCCGAGAGTTGATATACAAAACCAAATTATATTCTCAATAAAGGCAGATCAAAACAATACACAAGTATGCACACTCCACAATAGTTGAATACAATATGTCACCAATCAAACAACATACTACACAGTACAATCGGCCACACTCGAAACAACGGACACAGACAACAATACACACTACAATGCAGTGGCATGCATTGAACAACCAAGACACTTAAAGACTAAATAGTTACAAAACTTATTCAGTCCAAAGTTCTTGGAACAAAACTCTGGATGATACTCTTCCGAGAATCACTCGCTCAAAGTCCAGCATTGTTGTCGTTCCACTGCCCCCGAAGTTTCTCTTCCAGGAAACCTCGCGTTCCGCTGCCCCCGCCGTTTCTTTTCCAGGAAACCTCGCCGAAGTTTCTCTTCCAGGAAACCTGGCGTCTTTAATTGGCCACTCTCCAGGCTTCAAACTTCTTTGCCGGAATCACGTCGGCTTCACACACGCAGCTGTTGCCACGCGTCTTCGCTCGATAGCGGTAAACACACACTCTTGCCTGTAGCTCGAGTCGTCACCCCTCAGGTGGAAATCACCTTCTTCTCCTGCTTTGTCTCTACGGACAAAACCTTCGCCGACTACACGGCGGAATCCCTACGCGCTCTGGCGCTAACTTCCGTCTTCTCCTGATCTTTCATCTCGGCTGCTCGATTAAATACCTTCCGCGCGATATTCCAGAAAGTTCTCATCATTTCGTCGGCGCGATACGCAGCGAAGGCTGGGGAGAGGGCGAGATGGTTCGAAGGCCGTCCGCGACGGATGACGCAACCCGGAATCACCCCGCCCCTTTTCATCTAGAACATTCGAGGGCTTGCTCGGGTGCCGATGAGAGGAGGTTCGTCGGCGAACCCACGCTTCCGAGGGGAGAGGGACGCGTGCCCGGGGAGTCTTGGGATGCTTGTTTTCTTTCTTTTTTTTTATCGTTGACCTCGCGGCGTCACTCCGGCGTTTCGTCGTGAGAATTCGGCGGCGCGCCCTTTTTTGAGCGCTCGTTTTGTGACAGAAGGCTGTAGAAATCAAGTCATATATCTCATGATATTTCTTTTTACTGAAATTGTGACCTAGATGAACATGATACAGAAGCATATGAACACACGATGGCAGTTTTAATGACGTAATTTTATTTCCTCAGCGCGAAGCAAATGCGCGTTAAGTTCATGGAGAACTTCTTCGGTCCCTTTTTGGTCAATTTATGGCCAAAAGAAGGGTAGGTCACTATTGAGTGCTACTCATTGCCATGCCACAATCTATACATACGCATATGCATATTCTCCCATGACAACGGGGCATGGCAAGAAGGTTTCGGTGCTTTCAGCCAACATTTGTTCATGCGTAAGATTGTATGTATACGCATGTTGAAGTGAAAATGTTAGGAAATAGAGGAAGAGGGCAGGGCATTGACACCCCATTCACTCCACCTTACGATGTCAATGCCCATCATGCTAATTCTGGACATTCCTTGAACAACAAACAACAAATATCTTGAGGAAGAGAGAAAATTACACGAAACCTACGGGTAATATTGCTGAGTAAAGCATTCCAGGTGAAATTCGCTGTTTAAGTAAGGCGAAGTTATAAAATAAATGCAAATGAAAGTAGACAAAAGCAAGAAACAAAAGTTGGCAAGTACAGATTAGCAATGCCTTTGTAAATAGCATGATCTCTGTTCGACTCGGTGGGGACGTTTTGAAAATGCGTTAGTACTCACAACACCTGGGCTTGACTGGCACAAATTCTCGATAAAATTACCAGCAGTGCAGTGGAAAATGCGTCAATGATAGGTTACCCGCAATTCCAAAACTGCCACGAATATCATTCCGTAATATGTATAGATGAATACCACAGTCAACTTGAACTTGATATCTTCCAAAGTGTGATAAAGGGAGTTGATTCCTTGTCTGTAAGCACGCTTTTTATAACGTATGGGTTGAAATTAGAGAAAGTTTCACATCTCTTTTCTGACTGCCACCTCAGATGAAAGCATATAAGCAAGCGATAAGATTAATAGTTAGTGGTTATACTAACTATATGTCTTGAACAGCCAATGCCCTATGCGGTAAGATCGGGCGATGCACGCCATGCACTGTCATCGAACTAGACTTTGCCGTGAGAACAGTCCTACCCTTAATATACAGGCTCTCTGGTGGAATTCCTATATCTGAACGCTAAGCCGCGCTCTCATTTTCCTTCTTTGAGTTTCTCCATACGCACGTACGTGCTGACTACGCGTCAACAAGTGATGTCACAGTCATAAAGCAAGTATTTGCGGATGTGACGAAGTCTTCGTACGTGTTTCGTCTGGGAGGGCGCCGGATTTCCTTCTTCCGTTCTCCGACGTCTGCATTTCGACCACAGACGACACGTGCTAGCTGCGCAAAATAGAAAACAAAAAACGCACATCTCTTAGCTGGAAGCGGTTCCCCGCTGCGATTCCCTGCTGCAAACGGCCTTTGCCGCTTGCCGTCGTAAAACGCTAAGCATGCAAACGTGCCTTGAGATAGTGACCGCAACACTGCTTAGGTTATGTAAAAACAAAAAAGGAGAACAAGAGCAGGTAGGCTCGCACGGCGGCTTGTGTGTTGCAGTGCACATTTCTCCGACGTTCGTCACTGTGCGAATATTCAAACGACGACCTTATACAATTGTAGGCATCGGTTTTTCGTTGCCCACTTTGCTAATGATTTTCAGAATTGTTCGATGACATCAGGCTTTACCAGCTGTTCTCTGAAACTACCCCTATAATGATCTTAACTCTAACCGTTTTTTTTTAAATATTCGAGCTTACAGTCCGCATCAATTCTGTATAACTGCTTACTTCATAAGACAGTGTATAAATAATCTTCAGAATGCAACCGTTTACCCGCCTATATAAAGCGAAAACGTTAACTTCCATACAGTCATTACACGCCACAGAAATCGGCTGCTGACCCGCAGGTCGCGGGTTCGATTCCCGGCTGCGGCGGCTGCATTTCCGATGGAGGCGCAAATGTTGTAGGCCCGTGTGCTCAGATTTTGGCACACGTTAAAGAACCCCAGGTGGTCGAAATTTACAGAGCCCTCCACTACGGCGTCTCTCATAATCATATGGTGGTTTTGGGACGTTAAACCCCGCAAATCAATCATACACGCCACAGAAAAAAAATAATCTTGAAGAACACACCGACAGACTTCGTCAGCCGCAAGTCCTATAGCCCCTGAAGCGCACAGACAGGACATCCGCTGTCGTAATTTTAAAATATATGGTTCCCTCCGTACGGTCGCATTACTGCCTTAGTGACCGACTGTGTGCTTCCAATCATGATTTTCCCGCAATAGCCCATCGTACGTGCCTGCAGCGAAATTGCGCTAAGTTGCAGATAGCTCATGGCTGCGTCGATGTCGTCATAGAACGATCGTTTACCTTATTCATTACGACTGTTCATGTAGCATAAGAAATTTACTGTCCATAGTCTATGTAGCGGTTTCGTTCAACGAATGTTTTTTAATACTACTCTAGCTCTACTAAGTAAAAAAAAACAGTGCGAAACACTGGACAGTAGAACAGATGGCGCTTCGTCTGTTCCTTTCACTGCCCCATGTTTCGCACTTTTTTTTTCGCATCTTTGATCATATACCAACCGACCGAAATAAGCACTTATATAGTGTGGCAATACTGTTCACCGTTGTATACATACAAACTCATCCACTCTCACAGAGAACACGAATGAGAGGGGCCGCACTCCACGGAAGGCCCGTCCATATAACCTGGCCACGCATCACAGCAAAGCGAAGCATGAGCCTAGAAACGCACTGTATTCATGTCGCATCGTTTGCTATTGCACTGCGGCGTGCCGCTCTTGCTTTGCTGCCGTACAGCAGAGGCACGCTCCGCTGCGCCATCGCCGCTCCGATTCGACGCCTTCTGCGAAGCAGTGCCGTACTTAGCCATGTTGACGCAGACATTTGATGTCCTGTAATTTAGGAACGAGAAATCCGCAGCTATATTCTGAGATTGCAGGCTCTTTTCTGAAGATAATATTGAAGGGCCAGTCGGTAGTCAGTATACTAACAACCAAATGTGGGAAATTGTCGTCTCGCTCTACTTGACCATCCTGGTGATTTCGTGAACTTCATCGTCACCATATTCTACTTTAATTATTCTCATATTTCGCCGTATTGTTTTTGGTTCTTGAGCGTGCCACTTCTATTTATTACTTCATTTTTATTACTTTATTTTTCACATATATTCCACTTTTTAAAGAATAATCTCTTTAAATGATTAACATTAATAGACAGTGTTTAGCCTCAACTAATCTCGTAAACTTGCGATGGATTATTGCATTCCAGGTATATGCCTGCCGTAGTAATTGTACAGTGATTATTACGCTGACCAAAGTGCACACGCCAACGCTTCTGCCGCGCATTTACAGCTGCCCTTCAGTTACATCCACAACAGGAACACCAGACTTCGGTCTGTTCTGTGACTGTGCACGTCAGTGAAAACATTAGGGCAACTAACATATCTAGTTTAGGATGCTTAGCGGAGTAGCGGTCATTGGCTACAAGTGAATCAAAGGCAACCCTTAATGGTTGGTTTGACACTGATTGTTACTAGAGCCGGGATCTAGACCCGTCGGCTTATCTTAATGCTGGTCCACTGTTAGAAACGCTCATCTAAAGCGATAGTCTATGTTTAACTATGTTTATCTTCTTCAAGCCTGCGTCTTTCTCTCAACTTTTTTCTTGATTAGGCCTCTACACTATTGTAGCTGCTCTCGTGAGTATATTTTATACACATAAGGGAAGTCTTTTGAACTCTTGCATTCAATCAATATCTGTCTCTTCCATTCCCATGCTTTAGCGAATCTTCGCTGTGTGGTTACCTCTAATTTATATTGTCGCTTTTCTGCGAATTCTTCGGCAGGCCCGTTGTCAACCGAACAACAAAAGTGACGTGAGCACCCACAATGAAACATATTTGGGTGGCTAGTGGTTAAGCGTGGCCGCAGCGACGGAGCACCTTCCATGTTTTTTTGGATGCCACAGGAGGAATTCCCCTCCCCATGCCCCCTCCCATGCCCTCCCCCTCCCCATGTGTAGGGTAGCAAACTGGACGCATAGTCTAGTTAACCTTCCTACCGTTCCTACATTCCTTCTCTCTTTCTCACAGGAGGAGAACCGAGTAACATTTGGCGTCGCGAGTTTCCAGATCATTCCACCAAACATATTGGAAATTTAGGCAAGATGGTTACATGAAGCTAAGATGGCAAGAAAGTGTGAATTCGGGTCGCGAATTGTCCGCCACTGTGCAGCAGAAAAGTTGGGAGGCCACATGCTGTCAGTTTCAATTTTGGCAGGGCGAACTATAGGGCATGGGACCCGCAAAAGGTTCGTTCAAAATCATTTCGGCAAATGATTGTTGTTTTCGAATGCTGCACTATCTCTACGCTGGACGCTACGAGGTTTCGATGATTAGGCCGTTTTCTTAATGGAAAATTCCTGGTACGGTCCAATTACGGTCCTGGTATGGTTGGACCTACCACCAATTACTATACCTCCCGTGGCGTCCCTCAGGGCGCCGTATTAAGTCCCACTTTATTTAACCTCGTGATGGTAGGACTTCGTGAAATTTTGCCAAGTACCATCCTCATATCCATATATGCTGACGATATTTGTCTATGGACTTCGGCTGTAACTCGTCTACAAGTACGTGCAAGAGTCCAGCAGGCTGCCACCCTGACATGCTCATATCTCCGCAAGCAAGGTCTTTCCGTCTCAACGGAGAAATGTGCATTGGTTGCGTTTACTCGCAGAGCCATGACACAATACCCCGTTACCACCAATGGACAAAATATTCCATACCAGAAGAACCATCGCTTCCTGGGTGTGATTATTGACAGGTACCTTTCGTGGAGTACCCACTGCAATTACCTGAAGAGAAGGCTAACTTCCATCGTCCATATAATGCGGTTCCTCTGCGGAAAATCTTGGGGCGCATCGATAAGGTCAATGATGCAGCTATACAGGGCACTGTTTCTGGGATTTTTGCGCTACAGCTTGCCGTTACTGGCAAGTACGTGCAAGACGAACATCCGCACTCTCGAAAGTCTGCAAGGACAAGCACTACGCGTGTGTTTAGGATTGCCGCGATGCACTTCAACCTACGGGGCAATTATGATCGCAAGAGAGCATCCAATTCGAACATACATCCCCACTGACAATTTGAGAGCCCACATAAGACACCTCTGCCGAGTTCCTGGTCACCATGTTGCAGTGTTGCCACTTCAAAGACCACACGCGATGTTTTCAAAGATTATTTCTGCCCATAGAGAATGCCTTCCTTTTGGCTTCACTCCAGCAACAAGACCAGCGTCACCCCCGTGGTGCCTACAACAACCACAGGTGTGCCTCACTATTCCGGGAATAACGAACAAGAGCCACCATTCAACAATGGTCCTACGACAGGTGACATTGTCGCTACTCAACGAAAAATACGGCCAGAGGACCCACATTTACACCGATGGATCGGTCTCGGCTGACAGCTCCACAGGTGCTGTTGTCTTCCCGGCGTACCAGGTCACTATAAAGCTCAAACTGTCGCATAGGACAACATCCACAGCAGCGGAGCTTGCCGCCTTACGTGCTGCTATACTTTATATCGCGGAAGCCCGACCTCAAAAATGGGCTGTGTTCTGCGACTCCAAGGCATCTCTTCAGAGCTTTCAATCAGCTTTACGACAGAGGGAGCATCAACAACTAGTGAATGAAATAAGGGAAGTGATTCACGAAGTTTTATCAAAAGGACATGACTTGGTGTTCCAGTGGTTACCGAGACATTGTGGTATTGTCGGTAATGACCTTGCTGAAAATGCTGCCTGATCCGCCCACGCGGACGCCCAGACAACCCCAATTCCATTGTCGAGAACCGACACTGCAAGGGGCCTTTACTCGTTCGCTAACACCATGTCGGAAACTTGACTGAGTGACCCCAGTGTCAGGAACCGCCGCCTACACAAATTGAACCCATCGAGAAAGCTTAAAGTTCTATCGGACCTCTCCCGCCAGGATGCAACTTTACTGTGCCGCCTGTGGTTAGGAGTAGCTTTTACAAAGGCGTACTTTTTTCGCATAGGAATGGCGGATAGATCCCGATGTGAATTGTGCGACACTGACGAGACAATAGAACATCTACTGTGTTCATGTGAACGTTTTGCGAGCGAACGCGACTTGCTACGCGAAACGTTAGAGACACTAGACAGTAGACCTTTTTCCGAAGAGAAGATACTTGGCTCATGGCTCTACGCGTCGCTGGCCAGCAAAGCAACGCGGGCATTGCTAAGTTTTCTAAAGACGACCGGACTACGCGACCGCTTATAAGCGTGCAATGGACAAGGTCACATCTACACACACGTTGCCCTTCACTTCTCTCTCTCTTCTCCTTTAATCCCTTCACCCCTTCCCCCAGTGAAGGATAGCAAACCGGACGTGCGTCTGGTTGACCTCCCTGCCTTTCATTTCTTCCCTTCCTCCTCCTCCTCCTCCTCCTGGTACGGTTTCCGCGAAAGTCGAAATTTTATGAAAAAGTTGTTGCCGGGAACGTAAATTTCTCCAGGTAACTAGACCTGAATAAAGGGGACGCCGAATCATCGCTTCTTTTCTCTAATATCATTGCGATAATTTCTAAAACTCTTAACATGCTCTCCACACAAGGCATATACTTGCTGAAACAGTTTTAGCCCGTGTGGTCATTGCTGTAGGCAATTAGCACGCACACGTGGGCGTGCTGCGTTTTGTTAATGCAGCGATGCCACAATATTATGGATAATATTCGATGTTAATAACTTATCGAACGTTAGGTACCTCGAAGCGATGGCAGGGACTCAGTTATCAAAGGGCCCACCATGGCGATGTAGCCGTTGGGATGTCTCACTGCTGAGCCGAAAGTCGTCGAATCGAATGCCAGCACCTGCATGCAGTCATATTTCTCTGGAAGCCAACTGCTGTACGCACGTGCAGTTAGACTGATATGCGCGATGGAATTACAGGTAGTCAAAATTTCCGGAGCAAGTCACTACACCACTCTCTATAATTACTCTGTGTTTGTCGTAATTATGCTGGTACTACAACTGTAACAGTTACTCCACTAGTTATCCCAAGGCACCCTCATTGTCCTTATGCTTCGGACTCGACGTGAGCATGGATGCTTGCAGGATGCTGGAAAGGATCAAACAACTTGGCCAAACTTATAACACTCGACAACAAATATAGGTCCGTACAAGAAGCAGAATCAATCAGAATCACCTCTTATTAAGCGCAATATCACGTGTAAAGCAATAAGCTAGATTATAGTCGCCTGTTATTTGTTGACAAAAAACAAGATATTGATCACATCCGAGCAGCATAATGCAAAATAGTTCATCAGCAACAAAAAGAATATGTAATGTACAGCAAATGCAGTCGTAGTATTTCAGGAATATTTTGTTGAATCGGGCAAGGGTAGGATCCTATGAAATAACTGACCTGATGCTGATGACAAAATAACAGTGCAAGAAACTACAAATATATTGTAGTATACACGTAATAAAGGTAAGGCGCCTTCTAACAACAAATAAATTATCCGTATCTGCAAAAATGACCCGAATTCTTGAAGATACTCTCCCTCTATATGAATGGACTTCCGGAGACGTGTCTGCCAAGCGTGGAATGCACTCTGAACGTTCTCGACTGCAATGTATCGTAGTAACCTTGTAACATACTTTGTCATGTTTTTCACGATTTCGCAGTGTTTTCAGCTATCTTCGGAAGGCGAAACAAAAAAACTTAAGGTGCACAAGCCAAGAATCTGATAGGTATGGGGAATGACTGTGATATTGCCCTCGGTCAAAATGTTCGTAAAGATTACGGGCCTGTGGCGGCGGCATTGTCATGATGGAGCTTCACCGTGTCCTTCATGTCAGCCCTCGTGCGCACAACCCGGCGTTTCAATCGCTTGAGCACCTCCAGTGAAGGTAGCATGGACAGTTTTTTTCCTTGCGGTACAAACTCAATATCCTGGATGCTCAATGAATGGTCATAACTAAATAAATGGGCCCCGTGATGAACAATTTTCTTCATTACAGTTGCCGTTGAGCATATAAAACGGGGTTCTTCTGCGACCTCGTCTCGGCTGTCTTCACATGTCTTGCGCTATCTCCCGGACTGTGACCTTGAAATGGACCTTGTGGATGCCCGAAGACCTCTTTACGCATCCACAATGTTTCAGGGGTATTCCTTCAAGGCTTAAAGCTAACGTTGATCACGTATCGCTTTTGGAGCAAACGCCATGTTACAAAGTCGAAAATAACGTTTCGCGAGGAACCATGTCTTCTCACTGACACTGCTTGTAGAAAACTGGCGACCGGCTCAGTTTTAAGCACAAACATCCCTTTCCCGGTGATATTGCCCGATGTATTTCGCCACGCTGGCATGAATACTGGCGTGACAATAAAATTGCGCACCTAGATTTTGACGAACGCTCTATCTAGGCCAGAAAAGCATTTGAAAAATCAAAAAGAAATATTTCTGGTACCAGTAACGTTCAGTACGGTATACAACGCACATATTAGGATTTCATCCGAGTGTGCTGGCGAAAAGGTACAGAGAGAAACTAACCACGTGCTCATAAAAAAGAAACCACCTTTTTAGAATAAATTACATGAACTGGAGGATTGCGTGATGCGACTCGGCAAGTGATCGTAAATTGACTCGCTGGAAAAGTTGTCAGTTTGCCTACAGCTTTGGTTCGAATGACATTGATTAGACAATCTATCACGCCTTGATGTTACAAGAAATATTCTAAACCCAAGAAAAAAAAGGTTTCCCCTATGCTTTATGAGAGCATTGCCTGCAGCATAGAGGAAAGTATTGCGACTGAAGATATACGAGTCACGATCTCGTGCATGCAGCATGGCCACTACACTTCAAGGGCATGAAGGATGGCTAATGGTTGGCAACCATGAAATTCCTTGCCTTCAGAGTAATAGAGCGTCACCTTTGACCTGTGAACCCTGTCAAGAAGCAGTGAATTGTTGTACCCCTTTAATCCGCGTTTATTTCTGTCCACGTTTGACCAATACGTCGTAACCTGCAGTAGTTCACAGTCATCGATGGGGCAAGCCAGGTCAAGCTGATGACCTCGTCAGGTCGGTGAACTGACCACCCGCCGGCTGTGTTGCGCGCATACACACCATTTACCTGCAGGGTGCCTTATGCGGCAAGAGTGAACTGGTCACAGCCGCGTTAGCTTCAGCAACGTACCACGGGAGCGATAAATGTCTCTGGACGTTTAAAGTAGTAATGCTGAAATCCGGATGCGTATACGTCTTGCTTCGCAACGAACACACGTTCATTTGTGCTTACTTCTATAGTTAAGCCTACAACCGGCACCAAGCGGAAAATGTTTAAATTAGCGAGTGGAAGGTGAATCCGGTGCCCTCCGAAAATTTCATCACAAATGAAACAGTAAGAGGGACGAGTTGGTGACTGAAAACGCTGAGCGTGGAAGCCCACGACCCCCCCCCCCATTTTTTAATATATTGTAGCACGCTCCGCTAGCACGTCTAACATTTCACCCGTATATGCTAGGCGTCAGTATCAACTGCCCCCATAGCCCTCTAGAGTTGAAAATGCTTGAAGTGAGTCCATGTTTTTCTTTATTTTTTTAACAGTCTCATGTGACATCCGGTTGGTGATATGTTACAAATTACCTAATTCGAACCCATATGTGCAATCTTTTCCTATGTCCCTTGCATGGGCCCCCTAAAGTGCACAAGTAAATTGAGATCTGATTGGCAATTTTTTTTATTTGAATTCTGTTACTATTGCCTCATAGTCACAGTGGCTGGCATTGCTTCGTATAGAGCTCAGTAGTACTACGTCCACTCCGCACCTGCAGTCGACTAGTAACATGCAAGTTTGTTTCAATTGTTCCAAGTTGCTAAACACTACATTTCGAAAACATTGGCTCAAGATAAGTGCAGGTAGGCTGAATGACTGAAAAAGAAATGCTCCATAAATGCTCGCCGAAGTTTCAATAAAGGGGACTACATATGTCGACGGCTCCGTTGTTCCCGGTGAATGACACCTTATTTCATCGACATTCTCCTGTTAATATCAGAGTCACAGTGACTTTGGATCTTACATTTATCTTGATGTGACATACAGTAATAGCAAATATGTGACTAGCTAGAAATCAGCAAGTGCTAAACTCTTATTCGATTTGACGCTATGTAATAAGTCCTAATTTTTTTCTGTCCACTTAACATTGTTGTTGGGCATTATTTTGCAATGTCGTATACAGGGTGCCCCAGCTAATTCTAGCCCGATGATGAAAATTGGCCAGCGCACACAATCAAGACCCCACCAAATGCAATTTACTTATTATTTATTCCACAACAAGAGTGACAGTTTTTTTGCGTTATGAGTAATTGCTTAATTAAGCATGTTTAATAGGAAGCTTCCGAAGCAATAAGCGAGCGAGAAATTCTTTCAGGATGGTTCTAGTGCCATTGGCGAAACGTTAAGTTAGACCTTTTATAACTTCATATCTATTAAGTATGGGAGTGTTCATGCTTACTAAATGTGCTGGAGAAATGATAGTAACCTTCAGCGTGCAAACAATATGCTTCCCTCACTGTGGTTAATACAGCGATAAGTAGATGCAAGGGTCGTCGTTTTTGCAGCAACTAGCAAAATGTGCGTTATACAACAGCCACCACTGTCGCCGTGGCGCTGCTGCGGCAGGACACCCGACTAAATGTTATTGCGGCTCACACGCAAAACATCACATTATATTGTAATCATGATTCGTACAAGCGATATAGCAGCATGTCACGTTTGTTTTTTGCACATATAGGACCTTTGTATTAAGTGAGAAAAGACTAGTACTTCATAGTTAAAATACTATTGACCTTTTGTTGTTAATAACTGAAGCCTTTGACGGTGATCAGCAGCATGAAATGCTCGTTCAAAAAGTTCTGAAATTCGGTGTCTTTGTATAGTGAGCAAAGCGTTCAATGATCACAGATGTCACAGTAACAAATTCCGATGCATCGAAGGATAGGATTCACAGAAATGTCGTAACATATTTGTAACATTTAAAGGTAAAACACTACAAATTTTACACAAGGACTTCAAGAGTGCCACATCATTGGAAAGAAACCCGACATAAGAAAGGTGAGTTGTAAGAAGTATAAGGAATGTAGCAGAAATAACCTTTCTCGCACACGAATATGAGCCGGGGTATTTCAGGAGACTGGTTCGGTGCGAAAAGCTAAAAAAAAATATTTGATTTACTGATTCAAAATAATAAATTGCAAAAATAACCAATCTCATTTATTTGCCATCATAACTGACGAGCGGCGTTACAGGGTCATTACGTTACCAAGCAGGATTTCTTCAATTAAGTATCAAAATAGTACATATTTCGTTTTGCTGCTAAGCAATGACATCCGAACACCCGAAGCTAAGAGTAGATAGTTGAGTGGTAGTCTAACTCAGTCATTGTGCTTAGTGTGTTTGAGTGCAGTAAAAGAAAAGAAAATTGGCAGGTGCCCCGCACCTTGCAAATCAGTGTTATACGAAGTACGCAAATGTAACATGGCGGTTTTCTACTTTCTTGATCGAGCGAAATGTGGTGTTAAAAATGTGTACAAATGCACGCAAAGACACATGTTCAACAGTCGCATCCCTATCGGAAAAAAGCGAATGTTGGGCATGGTGCAAACCACCACCCACCATCATAGTATATTAATGTAGTGGGTGAATGGTGGGAAACGTCCACCATGGCGCATGGTGGGATATGGCGGGTGCTGCAGTGCCGGCAACGCTTCAGCGCGAAATGGCGTGAAAATCACCATGACGAGCTGCCACAAAAATAAAAAAGAATTTTATAAGAAAAGATGTAAAAAAAAACACCCGTCCCGTAAAAACAAAAAAGTGCCACGGAGGATCGAACGTGCAACCTGCGGATTCCCATTCGGAGACACTAACCACTGCGCCATTCCATTTTTTTTCTTTATTTCCGGTTAAACTTCACAAACGGGTTGCTAAGATAATTATATTACAACTCACAACGAACAATACAAAAACTTAAAAATAACTAAGCCCGTCAAGCATTACTATAACACATCACGTCCTATAATTCCTTCATGGTCAGTAGGGCTTCTACCCTTTCTACCCATAAAGATACACATTCATCTGTTCTTACTACCTCAAGTAATCTTGAGATGCTTTCTTTAAAATACTCTCTTGCTGGTCTTCTGTCTGGGTCACAATAAAATCCAGCCGGTCTAGAGTGCCACATACTGTGCAAGGCAGTCATCATGATAAAATCATAAGGTAATCCATCCTAATTCTCAATTGCCAAATACATGATCCAATGAGAGTCTAACGGGAACTCCATTTTGATTGTCTTTTGTAATACGTCCCAAAAATAAACTACCCAACAGTGCAGGAAAACATGGTCAATAGTTTCCGGTTTCTTACAGATTAGACAGTGAGATCCCCAAGGCATATAAAACCCACGCTCATCTAGGAAGGTTCTTACAAGAAGTGTTCCCGTCTATGTTCCCGTCTATGTTCTCGTCTATGTCGAGTACACGACAAACATAACTGTTGAACCGTAAGTTTGTATGTCAACTAACTATTTAACACATTTCCAACCTCATGTTGGTATGGCGCAGTTTCAAATTACACACTGCGCCATACCAACATGAGGTTGGAAATGTGTTATAGTTAGTTGACATACAAACTTACGGTTCAACAGTTATGTTTGTCGTGTACTCGACATAGAGAAGATCTGCACCTGCTACTAAAATTAGCACATTTATTAAACACAAGCAATTGCTGTCTGTAAAGATTGCCACTGTGTTAATGGCACCGGTGCTATTTTTTAACAATTCACAACTGCAAGAAAAAAAAAAGTGGACCGGGGTGCAGCTACAGTTTACCGGCGATGTCGGCCAAGTTTAATATCCGTTTCGCGCTCGTTCCAAAGGTTGACATCTGCTCATGCTTTACGACGCTTCTAGGCTCATTCCGTAGATACGCCCACCTAATTTATTTATTGAGTATTGGGATGCTTTTCGCACAACGTAGAGGGCAGTCGTGCCAGCGCAATGCTGTAGCTCTTTCGCTATAGCAACAACTACATAACGGCTTGGCCAAAACAAATGCAGTGTGCCGGAAACATTACGCTATCATATTGGTTCCCCAAGCATACGAATTGCCACGTGTGAGTTCTCGCATAAAAGCTAGAGAAGTGCCGGCGAGTGCGACCGGCGGCTGTCGGTGAGGGGAGACGTACGTTCTCTGGGAGTGCTTGAATCGCGTCGCATCGATGTTTGTTGCTTCTTGCGCGGACACCGTACACAATAAAAAATGCTTCATTTAGTATAATTGATGCCATGGCTGTGCTGTAGTGTCCTTTTTAATCGTCGAAATTGTGTATTCTGAAACCCAGAAGCGCGGATAACACAATTGTACGGGCTCGGTCGGTAGGCCTAACCTTTGGTGGAAATCATGGTGGTAGAACATGTAGTGTACAGATCCCAGCTTGGTACACTATATAAATTGCCCGCCATTATGAGCCCACCCATCATCTGCTTACTGTTTCCCAGCATTATCGTAATGGTGGGCAGAGCTTCTCAGCTTGGTACACTATGTGGCCCACCATAACAAGCAGCACCCATCATCTGCTTAGTACTTCCCAGAATTATCGCAATGGTGGGAAGAGTTTCTGAGCATGGTACACCATGTGGCCCACCATATTAAGCACCACCCACCATATGCTTAGGGCTTCCCAGCTTTATCGCAATGGTGGGCCAAGTGTCCCATGATTGCCCACTATCTAGCCTCTACTTTCCACCATCATTTCCACTTTACCCATCTTCTGTACACCATACCACCCAGTATGTCCCGGCATATCCACCATAATTTCCACTACGTCCCACCGAATCCATCATAATTTCCACCATGCCTACTATTATTTTCACTACGCCCACCATGTTTTCCAGTATCTACCATGGCAATTTTTCCGATAGGGATATGTTTCTATACAAGCACTCGTTTTTAGTATCGTCACAATGCCAACAGTAACCTGAATGTTAGTAACACCAGAAGCGGTAAGCTGATATGAAGCGCCTCTGCTCGGTAGGGTGATAGATCTGGGCACTGCTACATAAATCAACTTCAGCAGATGGCGCCTAACTACAATTTACGCTAACCCAACTTGATGGCTGTATCAAAGGGGCACATATGTGCTGCTTATAAAATTGGATAGCCAGCACTGCAACCATAATTGACGTTTCACGAACATTAAGTTCTACTTGAAAAGTAGTTCCGAGACCCGGCATAGCTCAGTGGTTAGATGTTTGATTGCTGCGTAGATAGCTGGGGTTCGATTGCTGCTGAGACCCTGACATTAATTATTTACATTTGTCAGATAAACGCTGCCAATATCAGCTTTTTGCGTTATTTTCTGTCTTTTCTGGCCATGTCTTTTCTGACCATTCCAGGGCAGACATAAGCTATCACCTGCGACACATACCCGCATAACTGTGGTTCATACTCGCCTGAGGCAATGTGCCACATGTCTGGCGGAAGATGTTGAGAACGTACACGACGTGATTGTAACTTGATTCATGTCATGACCAGTAAGTCATATTCCTCAAAACCCCTTAACACCTCACGCTAATATTGATTTATCCAAATTAAGGGTATGATCACAGGAGCACCATGATGTTGGCAGATAGATAGATAGATAGATAGATAGATAGATAGATAGATAGATAGATAGATAGATAGATAGATAGATAGATAGATAGATAGATAGATAGATAGATAGATAGATAGATAGATAGATAGATAGATAGATAGATAGATAGATAGATAGATAGATAGATAGATAGATAGACGGATGGATGGATGGACGGGTGGATGGATGGATGGATGGACGGATGGATGGATGGACGGGTGGATGGATGGATGGATGGACGGACGGACGGGTGGATGGATGGATGGATGGACGGACGGACGGACGGACGGATGGATGTATGGATGGACGGACGGACGGATGAACGGACGGACGGACGGACGGATGAACGGACGGACGGACGGACAGATAGATGCGTGCTGAAAGTGAGTGTGTTCTTGTTAGGTTAATTTCAGAGCGCATAACACTCAGTAAACCACGAGTTAAAGACTGACATTTAAAAGGACGTAAGTTGATACTGAAATGCCATTGCGGCTAAAATGGAGTCAGATGTCAAACTTTCAGTGCTGCTCAAATATGCTTGACGTTAGTTTTGACGTCAATATTGCAGCACGTGTAATTTACAGAAATGACGTAGACTTCATTGTTTGCGCCTCTCCTTCTGAAGTTTCATAGGTCGATCTACAGTGTCACTTGACTGAACGTGGTGGTTAAAGCGAGGCTTAAGTGAAACAATCTATTGATTTAGTTCATAACTGTCACTCCATGAACTTTAGTTTTCTTAATTTCACATTGAGAGGATTATTGATAAAAAATAAAGGTCAGATTTTCCTCTTCAAATTTAGTGCAGGAGTCTAAGTGCTTGATGTCACGTATCTCAATGTGTATTTTTCGTAGTATTGCGCTAATTGCTCAGCGAAAATTGTGGAATTTGGCAAATTTAGTCCATTGGCATCTCAGCGGAGAATGCACTTACTTCATTTTTGCCGGTTTCAGTAAATACCATACAGGATTATTTCAATACATCACAAGGTATCTAGTTATATGTGGTCAACGCTCTTAATTTATTGCAAGCAAGAAATCGACAGCCTCCGATGCCACATTGAATGAAATATGACCATCCGCGCGGCTGCTTCAACATGAGGGCTACAAAAAATTTTGACATCATCCCGTCGATTGATGCCGCCATGATGTTTATGCTTGTCACCAAAAGTTGTGCTGTCATCATGGCATCCCTATGACGCCACGTGAAGTGACGGCAGGAGGTGTGCAGAGAGATTGAGTCCATTCACCCGCTACTGCAGTAAATGGTTATCGACTGCTAACCCCAAGGTCGCGCGACCAAGTCCCAGCTGCGGTGGCAGCATTTTGTACGAAGAGAGCGCTTGTGGCCATGTACTTGGATTAAGGTAGCAACTTCAATAGTTAGGCTAATTGATAATTAAGGTTCCATATTATTTAAAGCAGCGCAAACTACAGGACGATGAAGCTTGTTGCTGCCTAAATGGTGTTGAGAGGTTAAAACTGTTTACCAATCGTTGTTTTTAGAGTTTCTTTAACCATTCAAGTGTGTTATGTCGGAGCCCACCATGGCTCTTCTGACGTATGTCCGTCACGGCTGTGGCAAAGTAAATATAAAAAATATTGAAAAGTTAGAAAAACCAGAAGAAAAACTTTCTCCGACTGGTGTCAGACCTGCGACCTGTCGCTCCACAGTGCGTCAGACGAAAATCACTAGACCTCAGAGGGTACATTGTCAAGCATGCTAAACAAAGGCTATTATTATACATCATTTACTCTTGGGCAAAGCTTGGCAGTCTCAGCGCGTTTTTGTCATCAGTAGCGAGATGGCGCGAAGGGTGCACTTTAGCCCCTCACGCGTTGCCCACGACAGAGTGCACCAGACATAGTCGCAAACCGACATTCTTTTCCCCTTCTTTGGACCACCAACAAAGCTGTGGAGAGGAAGAAGAAAAGGGAACGCAACCCCGAGTAGTTACCAAGTTGAACGAACAATAAAGTCAGTTGGTATCGGGACTCTCAGCAACGCAGTACGTCTCTGCGTCGCTCATCCGTTAACAGCACTGTGTACACTGATTGCATTCGTGCTCTGTGCTTAAGCTGCTTGCTCCGTTTCAAGCTGCTTGGGTTTCTTTGCTGGACATTACAGCTTAATGCTGTAGCATTCATTAGCCCTTGGGGTGAAACAATGCGAAATGAACGCTCAACTGGCAATAATTGCGGCGTTCGTTTTGGTCACTTCTTTTGTATCTTTTTTATGCTTCTAAGAAAGCTGCCAGTTTTGAGCAACAGGATAGAGAATTGGGCCGGTTGGTGGTTCATAATCGTTCAGCCAACTGGGAGCGCGAAGGAAAACACACAAAAATCGAAAGAGGCACACAGCACGTACGAGCTGCACCTTTTTGCTTCTTGTGTGTGTCCCCCATTGTGTCCACTCTTTCGTCTTGTCGTTTGTGCTGCTTTAAATAGAAGGGCTAAGGTCTACGTTAAAAAATCACCGGTGCCATGGTGGAAACTTCCAGAGCCCTTCACTATATGTTGTCGCTCGAATCCAGTTTTCGAGGGTGCAAAACGTGAACAAGCATCTTATGTAATAAATACATTTGATTGAGAAGAAAAATACCAATGCGTCTTCCATGTTCAAGTCGTCTTAAGCGAATGTATATGGTATAGAAGGGCCCTTTTCCTAATCAGTGCTAATTTGAAGCAATTGTTTGATTCACTGCCCTAAATAAACTTATTCAGCTACTCGACGCACTGGGTCTTACTGCAGTGAATTCATTTGATTGGAGATGTCCATCAGGGAAGAGGCAGTCCAATAAATGAAACACTAAGCTTATTTCCAATATTTATGCTGGCACAAACGAACTTCCGAACATCTCAAGAAATCCGTCATAGAAGCAGTCCTCACGTTTTTTGTCAACCGCTCATGTTCGTTCGCTTCCGCTCCACCATCAACCTTTCTTGCATACAGATCTTTTCCTTTCCCCTTATTTACGCATCCCTTTCCCTCAGTGGGCTGCCAGAAGCGGCGTCGTGCAAACCGGAAATGGCTATGTCACCAAGTCCTCGTTAACCAACCAAACACACGCGCTTTTTACAGCCGTAATTCCTGAATCTCGCACGCCGAGAAATGCCTGCCACATCGGACGACTCTTCTTGAACTTTAAGCACCTTTAGCTTGTGCGTTTATTTTTTAACATTGGCGTGTTACCATAATACCGTATTGCGTTTACCGTGTCGCTGTCAGCGTGTTTGTCAAAGTTTTAGCTCCTCATACATCAACGTTTACATTCCTAAGTAGGTACGTTTGCAAAAACCTTAGCTGTTGATGACAACTGGACTTAGACTACTCTTCACTTAGATGACTTTGAATCGCCACTGCGGCAAACACGAGAGGTTTTTTTTATCGTGTACAGTATACTTGTATGCGCAAAAGAGTGAAGAAACACAAGGTTACTGGACAATGGGTTGACATCTCATGACACTTCGCGCAACCACAGGTGAAAACCGTTGTTTTCACTTGATGCTTTAGAGGTGAGAACGATTTGAAATTGTAACTATATCATAATATTGCCGCTGTGAGGCCTTTTCACCGGAAGTAAATTGCGCTATCTTTCGGCAATAACAATTTCGTTGGTGCCTGGTTCAAACTGGCGACGCTAGATGGCGCCACAACTCCCGCTTGTCCGGAGCTATAGGACTCACTGCGTTTACGACTTCGGTGTTCTAGGACGTTTTAGATTATGTAATCTAGCTGAAACAGAGCGATCGCTATTGGCGCTTGCACTTCGGCATGTTTTGATTCGATGGCTGGAGTATCCGCAATGCGGTTCGTAGGGACTCCGAAATGCGGAGTCCCTGCGAACGAAGGTAGATTTGTGAGATAAGGCCGCCAACGTAAAGTAAATCTTTACGTTCGGCAAAGAGTCGCGCATGCGCACATTTTTTTGGTATCTGGTATCACCGTAAGGTAAGGAAGTAATACGTACAAGCTAACAGCCCTTTTTTACCACAACCATGTATGGTTCACCATGTGGTGAACCTTGTTTCACTGGGAACCTGTCAGTTCAGAACCAGAGGCTGTAACTAGGATATCTGCATCGCAAATGGACAAAAATAAATATAGGTTTGTGCTAATATTGTGCAGCTTCAAGAACGCTTCTAAAGTGCACTGTAAACCAAATTACACCCATATAGGTGTTTTATAGTGTCTATAACTCACACCCCAACACCCCACGAAATGGGTGTATCAAGCAGGACTACACCTATATCGTGGGGCGAATTTCCGAATATACACCCTATGGCACAAACATTTTTTAGGGTGTAAAGACAAATGTACACCCAAGTGGCCTTAAGGGAGTGAGGGTGTAAAAGCGAATGTACCCAAGTAATCTTAAGGGTGTAAGGGTGTAATATTGCTATGACACCCTAACACCCTTAAAAAACAAAAGTAGTGTAGGGGTGTAATTGCTCAAACAGCAAAAAGGGTGTGGGGGTGTTCATGCTGAATAATGCCCCAACACCCATGCAAAAAATACCATAATTCGAAAGTTACCCCTTTCCAGTAAGCCCCTGTGGAAGCACGTGAAAGCTTACCCTTTAGTTAGACCTTTCATGTGCAGATGTCCTATTGTAGTGGCTCCTGCCACAGTGTGGTAATCCTGGCCTTAGCACAGCTTTTATGGTGCATATATGAAGCACGGCATATAACACGTAATCCTAGCTTAATGCAAAGGCATCACTCAAAATGAGCTGCCACACATAACACAACGTTCACAAAGTCATGCCATTGTGCAAAACGAAATCAAGCTTTATTTTATTAGGCACAGAGCACATACAGGATTCAGAGACAAATTGTACCTTAATCAAAAGCCTTTTTCAATTGTGCAAAGCAGAATGCCATTTGCTACAAAAGAAGACCGGAAATCAGACGTCAATGATACGGCATGGAGCTCTAACGACCAATGCATACATATCAAAGTACAACAAAAGAGCCTTTATTTGCACTTAAAAATGAAGAACTAATTTTAACATGCTTCAATGCAGCACAAAAGCACAGTGCAGTGAAGCATACAAACAGCAGGAAGAGTAGTGCAATGCAGCATGCCTTGTTTCACCAATATACTGAAATAATATATCAATGCACACTACAATTACCACAATGATACGCCACAGTTTGCATGTGTTGTGGCATGCCTTATGCATATTATGCAAGGCTAGTGGTATTCTAATGAATGTAATGACAAAACAGTCTTAAAATGGCATTTTCATTTCATAATAACCCTTGTGTGTTCAGACATTCAGAATACTGGGGAAACAATAATACAGGAGTGAAAACAATAGGCAAAATTACAATAGCTTAACAGTGTCACTAGATACTAACCATGCAGAATAATTGATTTAAATATGTAAAATATCAAGCGCATCACATATTATGTCCCCCTGAAACAATGCAACATCAAAGAACATAAAATGGGCACACAAAAGCAGGGTGAAAGAGTAACCACTTACAGCTAGCAGAGGTGGAGCAGCCAAGCTATCATCTGGAGCAATATTTTTGAGCATCATATCTTGCTTTTCTAGGGAGAAAATCTAAATTTGGAGCAGGTTTCAGGAAAAACAAACACAGCATTTTTGAGCTTGAAATTTCAAATTTACAGCATTGATTGATATGTGCAGTTTAACGTCCCCAAACCACCATATGGTTATGAGAAACGTCGTAGTGGAGGGCTCCGGAAATTTTAAACACCTGGGGTTCTTTAACGTGCACCCAAATCTGAGCACCCGGGCCTACAGCGTTTCTGCCTCCATCGGAAGTGCAGACACCGCAGCCATGATTCGATCCCACGACCTGGGGGTCAGCAGCCGAGTACCATAGCCCCTAGACCACCGCGGTGGGGCTTCAAATTTACAGTAGTACAACAAATTAGACTGAATCAATCACACAAAAAAGTATATGTAGAAATTATTTGACATACGCTAATTCATTCAAAATACACGAGAGTGCAGCTATTTCAACAAAAGCACTCTTGAACTGTCCCACAGTGCAAACAATGATATCCTCCCTATATACGAATGCTCCTCGACTTGAATCTCATCCTTCACTTGTACTAGCTGAGCACAGCGCCACCGCTTGTCTAAAAATGACGCTGCGTTTCTTGAGAATCGCAGCAGATTATCCCTGATATTGAGTGACTTGCTCTGCCTAGAGACTGCGCTGGAATCAATTTTCTCAAGTCAAGGTGAAGCATTTAGTGAAGGGACGTTCTAAAATACGGGTGTAAAACTCGCAGTAGCATTTGGTGAGCTTGTCCAACTGTTTGACAGGCGACCCAGAAATTCCAGATATTCGTAAAGGAGGAGCTCAAGGGGGTGGCGAAAAGAAAAAAAGTGGCATACGATTTTCTTTATCGTCGCTTAAGGCTGCAAAAACCTCATAAATCACTCTGAAAGACGGCCAGCACTTATACTAGTACTCATTATTGAATGGCATCTGCATGGCAGAGTAATATAGGGACAAAAATATTTCGTGTCCTGTAAATCAAAAAGCGCTTTTCCGCCGAGCGAAAGCGTATTCTGGCAAAAGCGACTTAAAAAGCGTTATGGACGTCATAGAAAGGGGGGGGGGAGAACTTTCTTTTAAACCGTTCTACTGTTTTCTTTTGCTGTGAGGTTAGAACATAGCCAATTAAAAGTTATAATTACGGTTGGCACATCTGTATTAGATTGGATGATGATGACCCCGCCTCGATGGTTTAGTCGCCAAAGTACTCAGCTGCATTTTTCATGCAGGCGGAAATGCTGTAGGCCCATTTCCTTAGATTTGGGTGCACAAGAACCCCAGGCGGCCGAAATTTCTGGAGCCCTCCCCTAAAGCGTCTCATAATCAAATGGTGGCTTTAGGACATTAAACTGCACACAGCAATCAATTGGATGGTGATGCGCAAACTTAAGTTGAATAATAATGGATTTTATGTTTCTTGATAAAATTAACAATACTGAGAAATAATTGAGGCTGGTGGGGCATTTCATAATGGTTTTGTGCAAAATTAGGAAATTGTATCCAATTGACACAATTGGCACGGCTGCTGTTCTCTTGAACATGCAAATATGAATACGAAAATATCATGTAATATTTTGCTACAGACATTAAACATGTGCTGTGAATAGACATGAATGCCTGAATTGAATAGTCAATTTCACGTCAAAACCACGACCGCACAAAGAAAACACATGAACAGGACGGGTGCTCACTAGCAGCTGTTTGTACCTTATATTCATAATATACTATATATTCATACGTACAACCTTAAAAAGGTGGCGAGCCGGCATGAAGTACTGATCGTGTTCGTGCCCCTAAGAAACTAGCAAAATTGCGCCGGTGCATCGCTGAAAATCATGCTGAGCAGCTGAAAGGCTGTAAAAAGAAGCATGCGTGGCCATTCACGAAGTCTGCCACTGAAGTGGTTTACAAAATACCCCTATCGTGCAGAAAGACACATGTTAGCCAGACGACGAGGCGCTGCGTCAATGATCGAGCGAGGGAACACGCCCTTACGGCAAAGAATAACGACGGTGCCCGTTCAAGAGCACATGTCACTTCATGTGGGTTCACACCAAGAGCCATTTTTATGGGCTTTCACAAAAGAAAAGGGGTATCAATTGCGTTAGCAAAACTTCACTCATCATGTATGAGCTGGAAGCACGGTATCTAGCGATCATGTGTCCTATAGCGTGATTAGGTAAGGGACGACCCAAGTAGGTTGCACAAGCGTTGACAAAAAGTGGGTTTATATCAGCCTATTTCCTCAAGAAATCAACAATTGCAAATGAGTGCCCATTCCGTTTATGTGTTTTCTTCATTTGTGTGGTCGTCATTTTGGTGCAAAATTGACTAATATTTAATGCAAACATGCACCAACTATCCCAACAGCGAGTTCTACTACATACACAATATTAATACATACACGGAGTTTCCCAAAGGCTAAAGAAGGTCGCTGGAAAAATAGGTGTAAGAGTTGCGTTGTGCGCACGCGACAAGCTCGCTGGCCTATGTCGCAGGGTCAACAGCGAAGGACCTGAGAAAGAAGCATGCACTAAGAAACACGCTATGCGCCATGTTGAATGTGTTTTAGCTATTCTCTACAAAATATTATTTACTTGTGGACATCGGCCACACAGGGCGATGCATGAATGATCGGTTGAGGGAGCACGCTAACTCTCTAAAAGGTTTCCTTCCCAGCCACTTGGTAGACCATTGTATTAAGTCTTGTTGACAGCCAATTCTTGACAAGTGTTTGATCACGGGGGATATAAAAATCGGCTGTGAAGTTAGTTATCTGGGGTCCACTTATATGACCGGTTGTCGATAAGGTAGGCCGTATGGTGCATGTATGTGCAATTCTGCTTATAATGCGTGGTTATGCGCAGATTCTGTTTTCTGTATATTGCAGTTGGTTTGCAATAAACTTTGGTTGTTTGTTCAGGGCTCTGTTCTCGTCTCATCTTTTCTTTCTTGTCATTTGCGCTGTTAAGCACTTTCTTTGTGTACCATACAGCACCAACCAGTCGTATCAAGCACATTGTTAGTCTTGGAGGCGTATGTGCCAGTGAAATTGCACTAATATTACTGCGCTTCAAACACTTTACACATGAACTTGTACTTAACATGTAGACAAATTTTGGTATCGAAGCAATGAGCAGTACTTTTAAACTACCTTCCCACAAACCACACTGAAACGACATTCCAGTAAGTTCAGAAGGCAACTACGTGACCGAAAATTTTTTTTCTTTTGAAATTGTTTTACTGTTTCACTGTTTTCAATGCAGTAAATCATCACAATTTTTTTAATACATTTGAGATGGTCGCTAAAATAGCTGGGATGTTTGGCCTGGATTGACCCATTAGTGGATCAACCTTTTAAGCTGGCGACATCTAGGCCATCTCCGGTTTTTCATACAACTGTAACATTATGCATTGTGCACAGTTTTCTACACGTATTGCTGTTGATCTGATGGCAAACTGATACTTATATTGAAAATATAAATAGGTATATAGGACACATAGCTTGAGATGAAGCCTTTCCCATCAGAGGAATGTTCCTAAAATGTACAAGATATTTGGTGCACCCTATGAGTAGCGTCCACCACTGCTGCGACCCTTTGAGTGAGGTCGTGAGCCCGGAACAGCTGCTTTCAGGTTGTGATGAAGAGTGCACTGCATTGTCAGCACCCAGTCCATCGTAGAAGACGTAGTGTGCTTTCCTTTCAACATTCTGCATGTAAGAGATGCACAACATTCAACTAAGCATTTAAAAAATACTGGGAAAAATCAGAACCTCATTATAATGTGTCATATAATAAAAAGCTCCAGCTTCTCCACTTTCAGCTTTACCACTATTCACTTTTACGTTTACAAGCATCTGTGCATATTAGTGTACGAATGCAAGTGCCATGTTTGAGTATGGTTTTTTCACGACCGTGGTGGTGGTGAAAAAGTGCTTCTCTCTTGAATCATGCACCTACCAAGAAGCTTGAAATATACTGGGAAGCTCAAATTTCAGCGTTTATACCAAGTTTTCTTGCTAAGCTAGAATACCCTAACCAATAGGCCACTACAATGGTTGATACAAAAAATTATATAAACCCATTCAGACAGAAAAGTAGCAATATTTATCATTTACTTTGAAGGATCGTTGTGTAGACATGTACACATCACAGATGTATAATCTACTGTGTGAAAATAGTGTAAAACATCGAGCAAGCCCCAATATTTTAGGATCAACAGCACTTACAATATGACAACTGCTGCTGGAAAAACAGCACTGTGTATTTGTGGAAGCTCACCTCTAAATTTCTTCTCCAGTTACATAAATTTGGTGTACTCGATAATTTTATGTCTTTCACAGGTTGCTTATTGGTCAACAAACTGATTACTTTAGGCCACGAGTAAAACCGACTACTCTCAAGAATAAATAAGACGTGCTAACCCTATTCTTCGAGTGCATGCATAAGCAGCTCATTCACAGTTGAATTTTTTTAATTCATAAAAACAGCCATGCAACAGATAATGTATCACAAGTAAGTTAAATATATGCTCAATAAGCTCTGAACTGTTGGACCATAAATATGTGTAATTTAAAAATTGCACGACATATTGGAGAAGTAGCTAACAGGAATATATGCATGGAGGGCTTATTAGTTGGATCAGTGTGCTTACATTCGTAAGGATGAAACCTGCACAGACATAATGCATGAAACAGACAAGAGCTGTTAGGTCTGCCTGCTTTCATTTACAGCCACCTGTGTCGCCATCCTCATTTTGTTTTTCGCGAGCGTGTTCTTTAGTGGCTAACTATGCCTACACCATTATCATCTGTGCTGTATCAGTCTAACTGAAAGTTTTGTGTGCGTGTTTGTTGGTACACTTTGGCTAAGCTTTCATATGTAACCACATCGCAAAACCCTACACCAAAATATACAGAAATATTCTATTCTACAATATTCTATGTGCCGCAGTACAATGGTGCAAAAATGCAAAAAGATGTGTGCAATTGAGTGTGGCTGTTCAATCCCTTATTAAAGCAGATCAATATTTCTATATCCTGATTATTTACGATATACTAGTATAAATATAAACAAACCTAGCAAAGCATAAAAAGTGCGAATCACTGATTAAACAAGGTACATATAAATTCTTTGGTTAGCTGCACGATTTTTAACAAAACACGTCACGCCGCTGCAAAGCGCAGGCATCAAAGGGGTACTGATACAAAGTTTAAGTATTTTACAATTGTTGCTTTAAATAGCGTATTTACTCGCATTAAAAACGCACCCCTATCTTCAGTCATTGAAATCTGGATTTTTTTTCTCCCGCGTAATAAACGCGCCCCGTTTGTCCACTGCAGTCCCGCTAACTGACAACTGGCGCCTCTTTTACCGTTGATCTGCTTCGTTCTTATTATTATTATTATTATTATTATTATGCCATTTCTTTCGCCCACCTCGGCTCGCTCAGCCCCCCCCCCCTTGTTTTCTCACCCGCTGCCGAATGCCGTAAGGTATATCTGCGCGGGGCACATCCCCCCGTTTTCTTTAACCATGCCCCAAAGCGAGGTTCACGAACACTGCGACTGTTGAGACATCGCAGCTGATAAGCACACAGCGAGCGAAGGTCACGAAGCTACCGACGCCATGAGACGGTCGCTTCCTGCAATCACGAGTATCGCGGGCAAATCGGGAGTTGGCAGGCAGGCACGCACTTCTGCACTTCGTTGTTCGCATACACGAAAGCTTACCTTTTCAGCAATAGCACGAAATCCAAAAGCATTCTCCATGTAGCTCCCAGCGTACAGTCCGTTGATTGCTTGATCGAAAACACTGCTTGCGGCGGGCACAAGCTTCAACGAAAGCCGTTGACAGAGGACACACACTCCGCCGCACCGAAGTTGTTCTGTACTTGCCGACACGCCACAGATTGCAGTGACACGTACTGTATCTACTGTAAGCACAAGTTAAACTTAAACTGTGCAAGCCGTATTAGTACGCGTCCCTGACAAAGAAAGTGAATCGTAAAATAATAAACCACCGTCAGCCTGCAGCAAACACGCACACGAGATGTTACCACCCAATTCAAAGTCTGCCTGTTGACGATGGCGATGCGCAGTTGCCCCGAGACCTCAAAACCGAAACCGAAACACATAGCAGTACCGTTTTATGATATAATTTCCAAGCTATGTCAAGCCTCCAAGATATAGTGTAATATTTCATGCTTGACAACATATTTATTTGCTAGCAGAGCTTCAAAGTCTTTTTTTTTTTGCCACTGACGTGTGCAGGCGGCAAATGCGTAGCCTTCGTAATGTACATTTTTTTTTCCCGGGTGAGGCGTTATTGCGGCGTTGTTTCGACATTTCGGAGTCAAAATTTGTTACTTGCGGAACATAGATATAAATAAAAAGTTAGGGAAGGGTGGCAAGGAGGTTGTTTCATATTTGACACATCTCCCACCCTTTTTTATGTTCGTTTGAGGAGATATTTTTTAATTCACAATGGGGCAAATCTGGAACCGAAACAAGCTCAACTAACGCTGCCTTGACATATACATACTATCAACGTTCTTCTAGAACAGTAATATTTATAAATAATGTTTTAATATTACTGTTTTAGAGGAAACGTGAACGTATGTATGAGCCAATTGAGTGTCATGTGAGCTACTTTCGGGTCAGGATTTGGCCCATTTCGCAAAAAAAAAAAAAAAGAAAGCTTGCGATTCGGATCCGCACGTATGCAACTACAGGCAAAAATGTACATACAAATTGCGCCAGGCCCCCTTTTTTCCTCTTTCTGTTCCCTTGCACGAATAAATCCTAGCAACACCCCTGCTGTGCTATTAGCTTCTTTTAAATAACACTCTGCCAATCAGCAAGAACCGGGGGCTTTGCTTTTTTTACCGACAAAGTATAAAGGACGCTTGCTTTTATTTCAAGTCTTAAATTTTGTGTGAGCATACCAATGTGCGATTATCAGTGCATTGTAACGCGAAAGTAACAACTGTCAATTACAATGCTGCAATTAGTCAACTACTCTCCATCTTTGTGGCACGGGTACATTGCGCTAGTGTTGTCTACGATCGTTCACGTGTATATTATACGACGCGCAAGCGTGCATTTCAAGTAAATATAAAAAAAGCACTAAGTGCCCACAGAGTGGTGCGACCCATTGGAAGAGTTCACCCGTGCTTAGCGTATGTGCGCCAAGCTTGTCCTGCGGCGCAGCATGCGTGCACAGCAGCTGCATCAGAGTAAGCTTAGCCTGTTAATTGCAAACATGCCTAGTTTCGTGGCAATGCGAATACTACAAACATTCAATTTGAACTGACCCATGTTCATAGATCTAAATATAACTCACTGAATAAATCAGGGACCCGTGTATTGATGCGAAATACTTCAGTGTGAGGAAATATATGGACCCCCATTGTAAAAAATTGGCCCCGTATCTCCATGTTTCTGCAAATGTCGTCAAAAGACGATAGTCTTGCGTGTGGAGAGAGTGAACAGGACATTTAATTGGTGTTCTGCGCAAGAAAGTCGGTGAGTGGTATTCTGTAGGCACTGCGTTTGAGTGCCTCGAACGTACAGCTAAGGCGAAAAAGAACATCAAATCATGTCGCACGTGAGACATGAGCGCCATCTGGCAGTCTTCCTAGAAAACAAAGCGTGTGGCTTTGATAGGGGTGTGCGCGCCCATCTCAGAGGTGATAAGGTGTAGAACGCAAGGCGACGGGTAGATTCCACCACCTTAGCAAAGCGTTGGAAACACTCCCTGTTCCGTGCAAGCATTGCATGGTCAGCGCAGCGTGATAAGCGCTACGGCCCTTAATATTACTGATGTATGCTTTTTCTAGTAAAAGACGCACATGCAGAATATATACGTGTTGTTATGGTGCCACAGACATGCGCAATGATGGCTTTTTAATTGACGATTGCACAAGCATGAACGCTCAATCTTGAGCAACACTGGTGGGCGCTGCGGATGAGGTCGGCCATTTCAAGTACCAGATGCCGTATAGAGTGGACAAACCGACAAATGTACAGGCAGATAGACAGACAGACAGGCAGGCAGACCAAAATTTTTGCGTTGAAGGTCCCCAAAAAGACTATCGTCTTTAATAAATCAGGACCTCTGGTACAAAAAACTTAGTGTGATTTCCAATGAGAAAGCGCGCACGATAGCCTGTCGAAAACCGTGTGTAATCGTTTCATGTTATGTTTAAGTGCAACATAATCTCTTTTACTGATGTCTCTGTGAGAATTAGGGAAGAATGGACATAAGTGGCAGCAAAATATTTTTAGTGGGAATCCCAAAAAGTTAACCCATGAATTAAGTCATTGAACATGTGAGGAATCTTCTGAATATAATAAATAGGGGGTGGTTTAATAAATATAATACATAGCACGATATATTTTGGCGAATGAATTATGGGAAATGAAAACGAATGCCGCAACATCGATCTTTTCACCAGACTTTTGGCATGCGGTTTGACTGCATCCGTTGAGATGTGATATGTATTGATGCTCTAAACTATATACATATATGATATGTGTAACGTTCAAGGAAACACCCTTGGGTGTAATTTGCTAACATATACCTATAATACACCTAAAAATGAGAAATGGGCGTACAAAAGGTGAAATTGCAGAACTTACACCCATGCGGATAAGTTTGGCAGAAATAATAGGTGTAAGATGGGTGATTTATTCAAAAATCCACCCTTAAGGGTGTGAAATGATTTGCAGTGTGGTGGGCGTTTTTGATGACTTTTGCACCTTTCGAAGAAGGTTCATTTCTTGGTTATTTCATCATGACTTGATGTTTTAATTGCACTGTAGGCTCATATGCTTCGATTTGGATGCACACAAAGAACTCCAGGTAGTCAGAATTTCCGGAGTCCTCTCACTACGGCGTATCTCATATTCATATGGTGGTTTTGGGACGTTAAACCTTGCATATCAATCAATCATTGATGTTTCAAATGCCTCGCAGTTTGTAAGAAGCTGTAAAGTCTCTATTGGAGGGAAAATTCCCGATTGCACCACACGGAGGGACTTGACATCAATTACCGGTCATCTATTTTACAGTAGTGTACTAACGTAACTGTCAATGTTTTATCGTCACGCACAGATATGACGTGAAGGACTATATATGACATGATAATGTGATATGTGCTAAACCTATGAGAAGAAACAATGTTCAGAACCGGTGAATATAACCCTAATTGCTAGACAGCGCTGAAGATAAGCTTGGAAGTGTACATATTTTTTTCTTTTGTCAGTATATGACACGAAGTGCAAAGAACATCATAGAGTGCCGCTAACGAGCTACCTGAAGGGTGCCAGTGAGATATGTGTGACTCATCTTCATCTTTTTGCTCAGAAAAGTTCAAGGATTACCGTAAAAGCATTCACCCCAACGTTACTTGCAGGCACTATGTTATAATGCGCGTAGTATAATGTGAGGTGACCCTCACGGTGGAGAATACGGCTGTTGGGCTAATAAAGTATTCAGTGAGAGTACTTGTGCCCTGGTACCAGAAAGCCCTTGCACAAGCTGTAAACTGATTGCGGCGATCTCAATAGTCCACCGGCGGTAATGTGGTCAGCGGTAAAGCGCGTCGGTCTTAATAGATGTGGCATCGAAGATTACAGCCTTGTAGTTGGCGGCCATGATTGTTCCGTAATATACTTCTATGTTCACGCTGCGCACTGAGTTATGAGAACAGCTATAAATAAAGCAGAAGCTTTGACATTACCGCGCCGCGAATGGAATGTATTGGCTACACCTGAAGTGGCCGCGGAAAAGGTGCAAGCTTTAGCAGCTTCTCTCGCCTGATGTTTCAGGCCATTTCAGGCAAAATGTCAAAGAGTATACAGAGCTTCGCTGTTTTGAATTGAGTGGCTATGGTGTTACCGAGCAGGCATTTCTGTCGTTATCTCAATCGTCGTCGCTTCAGTGACAAATTCTTGTGTGTCTGAGGTGAGTTTCGCGTCATGCCAGCAGATTTATTGAATTACTGTTGCATAATTGACCGGGTTTTCTTCCTCTCGGGCATGTCCTGGTCCGCGTCGCGGTATAGCTGACCATTCTTCCGCCAGGAGCATCACGTTTTTTTTTTGTAGCCGCAGAGGGGTTTCAAGTCAAATGTCGGCTTTCTCTTTCCATGCCACGCCCGTGAATGAAGCCAACCTAGTGCAAAGAAATGTCTTATACATTGCCAATGTTTGCTCCTGGTTCTCAAAACAAGTCCTAGCGGGGCGTCTTTCAAAGTGAAAGAGACATGCCGCACATGTCTTCACGCCGTACGCTTCATGACATCTTTCAAGGTCTTCCAATGATGATCTACGGTGGGTTGGCGGCTACCTTCTTGGGTCGTTGTAGCCTAACCGTTCTGGCTGACGCAGCGGCTGTCGGTGGAACCTGTTGTCTTTGCCCCTTGTGCGTCCGCCATAGCGAATCAGTGGCTGAGGGGCTGGGCTGCTAAGGCGAAGTTCTTCGCGGGTTCGATGCCATCCGGGTCGGTACCATGTCGATGGAGGCGAAACCAAACCTAATATTAATATTTTTATTATTATTATTATTATTATTATTATTATTATTATTATTATTATTATTATTATTATTATTATTATTATTATTATTATTATTATTATTATTATTATTATCGCTTGCAGCTCTTGTCTTCTTTGGTTAGGGTTCGTACTTCGACTGCCATCCTTGTTGTTTAGGCCTAGCTTGACTGTCCCTGATGGCGTTCGTGTCTTCTTCGCTATTAGAAGTGTGGCAGCTTCGGCTAGTTGGTATGGCATCACGATAGTTATAGCGCGAGAACGAAACGACGACACAGAGACATTCGTCTCATTCTTGTCTCTCTGTCGTCGTTTTGTTCTCGCGCTATAACTTTCGCTATTAAGGCTGGGCTCGTGGCACGAACGAACCGTACCTCCACCAGATCTCACGCGTTCGTGAAGGAGAAAGAGAAGGCCGTCGCGCTATAGACGAGTTGTAAAAAAGGAAGTTCTTTGCGGTGTAATCTGTACGTATTAACAGGAAACCGCCAGTGATCGCCATTGTGTGTGAGCAGTCGCGTTAATGTGCCCTGCGTGCATTCTACCTGGATCACATCATTCAAATGAAACGCCTACCTCAAGCTCATGCTTGTTTTCATTCGTGGCCCCACCGCGGTGGGCTAGTGGCTAAGGTACTCGGCTGCGGACCCGCAGGTCGCGGGATCAAATCCCGGTTGCAGTGGCTGCATTTTCGATGGAGGCGGAAATAATGTAGGCCCGTGTGCTCAGATTTGGGTGCACGTTAAAGAACCCCAGGTGGTCGAAATTTCCTGAGCCCTCCACTACGGCGTCTCTCATAATCATATGGTGGTTTTGATGCGTTAATCCCCACAAATCAATCAATCAAATCATGTTTTCATTCGTGTGAGGGCCGCGTTCATGCGGGTATTTTTTTATTATTTGTACGCGGCTTAGCCTAAGGTTGCTTGGGCATTTCGGGGTTTTTTACAGTGTTGCGTGCGTTTATCAAATTAATAGAGAAAACTCTTTCTCTGAATAATATGTGCCCGGGAAACCAAAAGTCGAAGTACACGCTGTAAACTGATAGCGGCAATCACACTTGTCGGCTGGCGGTAATCTGGTCAACCGTAAGGCGCGTTGTGGTATAAAAGATTACAGCCCTATTTTTGATGATCATGGTAACTGTACTGCCAGTTATGTGGGCTCTAGCCCATCAGAAAATCTGAAATAATCGGGAATGTTGAAAATTCTGAAGCAGCACTTGGTAGACAGTGGTTACACGCATAATTGGTCAGTTACACAAAACAGAATTAGTGCGGCATGTAGAAAGTCAGCCAAGGCGCGGTTACGACAAAGCTGGCATACTGGTGGCGCCAAAATCAGCGCACGTCTTCTGAGAGCACAGGAAAAAAAGAAAAAAAGTGCGCGTCTGACTTCAAATCAAATCAAATCAAATCAAATCAAAGTTTATTTACATCCTGAAGATGTGGGCAAGCTTGGGCGAAAAGCGAAACATCATGGAAAGGATGGAAAATGTGAAGTTAACTTTTTTGTTTCCGCTCTAAAATTGTAGTTTTTCGTATGCCTCAGGAAAATATATATCCTTTCCACTTTTAAGTGTACTATAGCATGAAATGCAGCATACCAAATTTTGCACAACGAAATGCTCTTTCAAAATATATATGTTGTTGAGATATAAAATTATATTAGAAGGAATAAAGATGTGTGATTTTCGGTTGCCAGCTGGTGAACAGTGCAATAAAAGGCACTATATGCGCAAAAATATTGAAAACAAACAGAATTCAGAATATACATTTGGAGGATAAACTACCCAGAAACAATATAAACTAATAAATGTTGTGCAAAATGTTCCTATTCCCATAAACAAAGACAGCCGATACCGAAGTGCCACTTCATTGTCCGAGCCATGCGGTGAAGCGTTGCTTGATTTTGTGTGTGTCACAAGGCAACACGTAAACAGTTCTCAGTAATTGTTTGTGTTTTTTTTTGCGATAAGAATTTGCAGGTGTTCAACTATTGCTGGATTTCTATGATGTCAATAATTCCTCTATAAATAACATGCACGTTTAACTTCGCTATTTCGTCCAACGTCACCTCTTTCGATGAGCCGCCTCACTCAGCATAGGTTGACGTTCGAATGTATGTGTCATAGCATATAGATTTGCCATTTTGTACATTGCACATCGGAATAAAGAAAAGAGAACAATATGACACGCAGACCTAAAGCGTTTTAGGCCATTCCGTAGTTGGGGCCAAGATGCGCTCCGGTGGCCTTTTTGTCACAAAGAGAAGCTCTGCAGCCATCACCAGCATTCCATGCCACAGCAACGTGTAAAACTCGCACGTAAGCGGAATAGCTATAGGACTGTGCCCAAAGGCGAGCGGCTACGCATTTGCGGTGGAGGTGCAACATGAGGCCGTAAACAAAACATACCCAAGAATGGCTACGAATGGCTCAGGCTCATGCAAAACGTCATCGCCATAAAACTTGAAGCCGAGGTGCTGTCATCTTCGGACTTTAACCTCGTGCTCGCTCAATTCCGGTGTGATTGCAAGATAATTTCAAGTGGCGTGTTTTTTTTGTTTGTTTGTTTTGCAGCGTAGGTGTGGACCCATGCACACGTGACAACGCTGCTATAGCCGCGAATAGTAGCACGTCCTATGCTCTACTGACTGAGCAACCATGGTGGCTAACTCCCGGTCCAATTTTATAGAGTATATATGTATGATGATATAGTGACAGCAACAAGCACAGGACCGAGTTGACTGGTGGAATACGGGAGAGGTCTTTGTTCTCAAATAAGTTTTGCCAGTTTGATGATATGAGTTTTAAGTAAGAGAACGTCAGCCAGCGCCACCTGTTGCCATAGTGGCGAGTGTGGAACAATCTTCTTGCTTGTTTGGCGAGTGCAAATTTTCTACTGCCACAAGGCAAAATATTGTTGCTCCACAGCCCCTGAGTTGACCGTGCTTTATCTCTTTTTTCTGTTCTTTTTTCCTTCATGTGGCTTTCTCTCTCTTTTTTTACTTGCCTTCTTCAATTTCTCTCTTTCTATCTTCTTTATCTATCTATCCCTATCTCTGTTTAGTTGGTCTATCGTTTTCTAACTCTCTCTTTGTAAACTTTTTCCTTTGTTTCTTGCTTTTTTTGCTCTCGTTCTTTTCTTATCACTCGTTTTGTCTTTCTATCGTTCTCTTTGTTTCTCTCTCTGTGTACTGTGTACTCGATTGGTTGCCTTCTATATATTGCAGTTCATTTTGCTCCTATTTTTTTTCTCTCTCTCTGTAGTAAGTCTGTCGCCTTTGATTTTTTATGTGTTTTGTCACTTTCGTTCTATCCATTCGCCTTACAATTTTTATAGGCGTCTATCTGTACTCGTTCTAGCTTCTGAACTCCTATACCTCTTCCCCACCGTCACATTTCTCCTTCTCAACCTCAATTTTCTTTGCTTACCCCTTGCTGTACTATGTTACACATCGCTAGTCTTTCATCTGCCAGTATATTGAGATAGCCGAAGGGCTGAAACACTATTCCTTGGAGCGTGGGCGTACAAAATCAAAACTCACCTCGCCAAAAAAAAAAAAATCTGCCAAGACTTTAAAAACAACTTCTTGCTGGGCGAGTCGGTGCATACCACAGACCTGCCAAACCACTCTCTTTTTCTCTTTCTCTCGTTTTCTGTACTCACTCTCTCACCTATTGAATTTATACTTCTCTCACTAGACCAGCACACTTTTCTGGTAGCGAAGTAGAGGAGCAAGGTGATGGAAATCAGAAGGATGAACTCGCCTGCTCCCCCTCCCCCCCCCCTTTTTTTCAACGAAAAAATCCTACTTCCGTACGATTCATTGCAGATCCCACGTGATGGGTTGAGCCACTCCTCTTGGGTCCATCCAATCAACCAACCAACGATGTCGCGTGCAGGTTTGTGATGATACTAATCTTATAAATCTGCCCCACCGCAGTGGTATAGTGGCTAAGATACTCGGCTGCTGACCCACAGGTCGCGGGTTCGAATCCCGGCTGCGGCGGCTGCATTTCCGATGGAGGCGGAAATGTTGTAGACCCGTGTGCTCAGGTTTGGGTGCACGTTAAAGAACCCCAGGTGGTCGAAATTCCCGGAGCCCTCCACTACGGCGTCTCTCATAATCATATGGTGGTTTTGGGACGTTAAACACCACATATCAATAATCTTATATATCTATGATAGACAACATACCTCCACTTCAATAACTATAATGTAAAATGCACTTCGTTGTTCCGCCGGGATGTGTCAAATCCTTCATAAACCGAGTAAGTGAGAGCCTCTGATCATCATGTTTTATAAGTTGATTATTATCTTGTGGTACATTCTCAAGGCGAAAACGTCTCGTTTCTCGCTGTCATATGCTACATCGGTAGCAAAAACTTTCTTTATTTTACAAAGCGCACAAGAACCTTACAATGTGCACAGCCACTGTAGAAAACAAAATAGGTTTAGATATGAACGACGTTCTGCCGAGAGACGCTTCGTCATATTTGCCACAAGCATTGAACCTCAAGTGGGAATGATTTTTTTACGTGCGAATAAGCACAGTGTTATCACTCTGTGTTTCTACTACTCGGGTACTTGAGGTCGATCATTACATAGACAGCACCTAACCTGGAAATAATAGAGCAGTTGCTTTTATTCTGGCACAAATCAGTTCCAGTCTGTTGAAAACCCACAATGCCTCCGCGCTTCTTATGTCCCTTATTCTGGCATGCTTAGTGCAGGTTCTATCAAACCAATTTCTGAAAGGAGAGCCAAAGGTAAAGCTCAGTCAGTTGCAGTCTAACAATAGACTTAATGCATTGACGTGCATTTGCTCTGAATGCCAAGGCACGCATCAACAAAGACTCATAGAAGATGCTAAGAATCATTGTGAATGCCGTGATGATATTTATATAAGTCTAAATGCCGGACGAGAAATGTGTTTCTAAACCTTAGCGGTTCATCTTCGGCGCAGATGATGCGCTTTAGAATAACAGTCTTTCCACTTCT
This sequence comes from Rhipicephalus microplus, assembly GCF_043290135.1. Classification (NCBI taxonomy): domain Eukaryota; kingdom Metazoa; phylum Arthropoda; class Arachnida; order Ixodida; family Ixodidae; genus Rhipicephalus; species Rhipicephalus microplus. The sequence continues at coordinate 30,387,782 of NC_134707.1, read as the reverse complement.
TATTTCGTTTCAATTTCTCCTAGTGGAAGGCAATGTATCAACAATTGCTCCAGAGAGTAACGCTACTAAGAAAAACGGCACTTCACAACTCCCTGTCTGGGCTAACGAAACTAGACTTGGAAAGTATCAGAACGCGCAATGGGTGAGCGCCGCTGTTTCTATGCCACAATTATTTTCTATATTTACGTCAGTGTCTAGGAATATTCCTTTAATGAAAGCATGTAGAAGAACCAAATTTTGTGAGAATTTTAAGACAGCCATCCAAAAAAGAAGCTTAGCACTATCAGATAATATCAACATTGATTCATTTTGAACACGTTATGAACAATTTGAATGAAATTTATTATTTCTGATAGTTTTGAACATCAAACTTTCTTTATTCTACGAAGTACACTAAAGAATCACAGCATGTCCAGCCCCTCTAGAAAAGAAAGAGGTTTAGCTATGTCAGGAATCTTTCCTTGCTTTTGGGCATGCTAAAATGCCGTTGTTTATTGTTTTAGGTCTTGAACGATACGAGCACTTTTTATCTCGTCAAAGCAACTTCCCCTGACAGAAAACAACTCTGGAACAATGGTTCGACATGCATCAGCAGAAGATACAACGAATCGAATGGAACATATATGACAGAGTTTTCGTTCATGAATGCGTCGAAAGAAAATAGGCAAGTAGCTCATTTTTATTATTCATTTAAATTATTACGAGGACAAGCACTATCCCAAGTACTCCGCTACCTAAGTGACCAATTCAAAAGGTAAGCACTACTGCTGCTCTACACGCAGTACTAGTACTCTTCACGCAGTACTCCGCAGCATGTGATATTAACTGGATATGAATTCGTTGCGCCTCATTGCGTGCACATTACCACGATCCAGCACGTTGAACTTTATGAGTACATCAATAACCACACCTCCGTAAATACATCCCCAGGAAAGTGATTCTTTGGCGAATGTGCGATAAAGCAACGGCAATACTTCTTGCAACACATTTGGGAAGAATGAATAGTGCGGTGTTGGAATGATGTTTAGTGTGAACTTATATGGCCGCCGTAACATTTTTTTTATATTATCAAAAATTGAGTACTCCAGGCTGTTACAATCATGTTAGCCAAATTTTGGAACGCTTCACAAGGAGTAGAAATTATCAAAAAAAATCAAAATCAGCCAGCGACAGCTCACTATAATCTTGACAATAATTTCATTTACCCAAAAAGTCAGCTTGGTCACGTATTGAAAGCACATACACATACACATGGTTAATAACTGATGTGAGCATAACGAGCTTCATAGTTACAAAAGTCCCCTCGGCATATCTATAGCCGCGCTCTACAGCAGGAAAATTACGCTATATGCAGTGGGCGTAGTCAAACTGATGATGTTGATGAATTGCGGCAGTGCGCTTGTGAGCACGCTGAAAGTGAGCCATGAGTTCATGGGTAAAAAAATTGACACAAATTAAAAAATTAACAGGCGTAAAGTTACGAAGCCCGTCTATCTTACATTCGTGTTATCCCAAAAAAATAGTTTTCCGCAGGCTAGCTGGTAAGAAAACAGAGTTGACACACGTAGGACAGAGCTTTGAATGTGCATGTTCTTTTCTTCTCGCTTTAAAGCGCACTTTTCACACACACGCTGCTTAATAGTTCCGAAACGTGAACATTCATGAAATTTTTCCTCGTGTTCATCACTGTGCTTAAATTTTACGGCAAGATTAAAGCCAGACCCAATGATCTCTAGGCCGCCTTGCAGACTGGCACCTGGTTCCAGTTTATCTGTTTGAATTTGTTAACTGCGTCGCTTCACCAAATTGTTTGCCGTCCTCGGGCCCGCCTGCATATTATGGTATTCAATGCGAAGTCCTAAGTTATGGCATTCCCGCACATTTTCACTGTGTGACTTTCCCAGGTCGACATTTTTTTTCATTTTATTGAATCTGAGACCAATTACTCCTGCTTGTTTGCACGTTCACACCGCTATCTTCTTCTCTCATGGTCTCATCACCTATCATTCTTTGTTCTATTGCATTCTGGGTAGTTCATTGCATCAACACATGTTTCTTTTCAGCAAGATGAACAGTCGGGCTAGTTAGTTTGTGTTCGCTTGCAAACAGCACAAAAGACAAAAGACTTAAATAAAGACAACATAGCGCTCGCGTTCTCATCTTTTTTTCTCTGTCTTTCGTCTTTTGAGCAGTTTCAAGATGACAAAGTTGGTTTGTTTTTCTACAGACTTCTCATTCTTATGCTAGAAAAAGTGAATCGACTTGGCAGTGCACTTTCCGCTTGCGCCAGTAGCATGTTATCGGTCATGAGCTCAGAATGCCTACCCTATATGGGCACAAACCCATACTTACTATTGAGCTAATTTCATTTACAAGATTAAGCGCCCTTGTTGATGTTTGGCCTATAGCTAGGCATAGTGTTCTGCTAATTAAAGTCCCTTGTCTATAACCAAATCTCGTGTTTCGCTAAACCACATGCATAATCAGCAGTTTTTCCTGCGTATTCCCCACCCACATGTCATTGACGCTTCAAGAACCATCTCCGGATGAAACGCCACCGAAACCGTGGCTATGTACAGAATGACACTTCTTTGAATTGTGATGCACATTAGTGGCTCCGGCTGCCGTAAGATGTAGTGTGTTGTCATCGTTTCATCTATAATGGCGTAACGCTGGCAAAAACCCATCTATAGCATAGCCATCTGTAGCTTACTGAGATTGCGCTCGCCCCAAGGACAAGTCTGCCTCTCATTCGTCAAGCGCCTCGATGACGATATCGCCATAGACCCTCTAATTGACGACAGTGTCATAGATACTGCCTTGCACAATTCGCACCACAATGTGTGAGGGCATTTCAGACACTTTTCGGGTGATCTGTTCTACGTGAGCGCACATACGTAAACCCCTCAGTTTTTTTCCAGAATCAACTCACGTGTTTGCATCTGCGCACCCAAGCCACATTGATAGTCTTGAAATTACCCAGATTGCTGAAATTCTAGCGTGGAATACGTAAGGCAGACTCTACACTTATTCTAAAAGAAGCTGTACAAAAATGATAAAACATAGTCCATGGAGGACAAAAGACAACGAAGAAAAACATGTAGGTAAATAATGGACTATGTTGCGTCCTCCTATCACTGCCCATACCTTCTGGTTAAGTACAAATTTTGATTTATATACTTGTCTATGCAACAAAAAGAAAATCAGAAGATTTACGCAACCAGCTGAAATAACCCCGTTACTTTATGAAGTAAACCAAGAACCCCTATTGTAGTGCTGTTTAGGACCCTCATCAAAAAAAAGTCTTAACACGGGAAAATGTTTCCCTTATGTTTACTTTTTTCAGCACTGTCAACTTGACAACGTCTCTCACTTCAACGTATAATTATAGCATTCCAAACGCCATTAATTACACGCTACCTGGTAAGTACAAACTCTTACGTCTTCTGGAGTGGTTTATGTTTTACGAAATCACGCGCAGTGCAGATCGCGGTGCAAACGGCTAACCGCATACTGAGAACAAGAATGGACCCTGAGGTACCCAGTCACATGTGAAGCATTGTCTTCGTCTCACTTAATTTGATGGCGTGTGCGAGTACCTCAAGAAAGGCGCGCTGATTGTGGTTTGGTGAATCCTATCTGTATTTACAGCGGCGATGCACTTGTTCTAAACATCAATAGTGTCAATAAATATTGGTCCTGATTGATCGGGCAGGCGTGACTGTTGGCCTACGAAAATGCAACTTATTCACCAAATTTTATCAGACGCCTAATGACCAAGAGCAATGTCTTTATTTCAATTGTAGTCAGATTAAACATAGTAAACCAAGCTTCCCTTAGAGTAAAGGAGTCAGTTTTTAAAAGTACTTGCTTTGAGCAATCAGAATTCCACGTTAGTTGCGATAAAATGCGTGTTTCCCGTCCAAAACTGAGATACTCAGAACATCGATCACGCAATGGCACACACAGACAAGCTTCACCATGAAATGCTTATCAACGCAGATAAACTTTGCCGTAGCATAATTCGCGCTAACCTTGTACTCCTCGGCTGCTGGCCCGCAGGTCACAGGGTCGAATCCCGGCTGCGGCGGCTGCATTTCCGATGGAGGCGGAAACGTTGTAGGCCCGTGTGCTCAGATTTGGGTGCACGTTGAAGAAACCCACAGGGCGAAATTTCCGGAGACCTCCGCTACGGCGTCTCTCATAATCATATGGTGGTTTTGGGACGTTAAACCCCACATATCAAATAATTCCAACCTTGTACCCACGCACAGCGTGTCTGCGCCCAGTGTAGTTCCAATTTTGAAGATACGTTACTACGCGTTAAAACAAAACTAGCATATAATTATTTTTCTTTCAGAGCCACCTCGTGCCGTGTACGAGTGTTGTGAATTCACAGGACATTTTAACGTTCTCCGAAGTTCTAAATACTAAATATATTCAACACTCTTGTCACCATCTATTCCGCAAACCTCTATGAACTTAGCTGATGACCACCACACCTGGCTAAGAACACCGCCAATGATTTAAATTTCCAAATGCGTTTCGCGACCATTTCAAAAACCAAAAACCACCTGTGCACTTCAAGCTTCATTTCCCGATATCCAGACATGCCGCCACCACCAGCATACCTTCGAATCACTATATTGGAACCGGATTCACGGGACATTATGAGCCCGAAATACGCAAATCGTTTTTAATTCACAAATTAAACGCGGCGACTTGTGACCTCAATGACAAGTGGGTAAACCGGCCAGCGTGCTTCAATAGGTCATAGTGTATACTCCCATGCTAGAATAAACTTGACTTCGTTGGTTTGGGTCTTCATTCCCTTGGAAAGTCTTTTATTTATTTATTTATTTATTTATTTATTTATTTATTTATTTATTTATTTATTTATTTATTTATTTATTTATAGGCAGGCATGGTGGTTAAGTGGCTATAGGGTTGCAAGTAGTCAAGTAGATCTTCCGTGAGCAGTCACAACGTGGTTTATTTCGACGTTTCAGCCAGAGTATGGCCTTCATCAGGATTCAATCCTGATGAAGGCCAAACTCTGGCTGTAACGTCCAAAGAAATACACTACGTTGTGACATCTCACGGACTATGAATATATATATATATATATATATATATATATATATATATATATATATATATATATATATATATAATCTAACAAACAATAATCCATGAGATTGTTACGGGAAGTTCTTAGAATTAATGTAATGTAAATAAAAAAAGAAAAGTGGGTGAAAAAATAACTTGCCGTGAGCAGGAATGGAACCTACGACCTTCGAATAACGCGTTCGATGCTCCAACTACTGAGCTATCACGGTGGCCATCCCCCCACACTCGCGCCATGGCTATATATGGTGCTCACTGACACTCCCACGTTTAAATTCACATATAAACCCAATAAACTGGCTGGGGGGATGGCCGCCGTGATAGCTCAGTGGTTAGAGCATCAAACGCGTTATTCGAAGGTCGTAGGTTCGATTCCTGCTCACGGCAAGTTATTTTTCACCCACTTTTCTTTCTTCTTATTTACATTACATTGGTTTTAAGAACTTTCGCTATAGATTCATTGGCATTATTGTCTGTTAGATCTCATTATTATTGTGTTAGAAACACGAAAAACGAGCCCTTAGGTATACAGTTCTTTCCCACTCACACACAAACACACACACACACACACACATATATATATATATATATATATATATATATATGTGTGTGTGTGTGTGTGTGTGTGTGTATAATATAAACCGCTTGTATGTATAACAATAGCTTTCGTTGCCGCAAAGTTATAAGTATGAAAGTAGATGCGCTTTCACATAACTGTTTATTCAGCCGATGTTTCGACGGGAGCCCCGTCTTTTGAATGCGTAGAAAACGACGGGGCCCCCGTTGAAACGTCGGCTAAATAAACACTTGTTATGTGAAAGCGCATCTACTTTCATACTTATATATATAATGAAAAAGAGTTTCGTTGGTTTGGCATGTGTAAACGAGCGACTTTATTCTTTATGTTTTATTCTGTCGCTGTCCGCATCCGCGTGACCTTCTCTCTTCCTCTTTCCCTCTCTCTCTCTCTCTCTCTCCACATATATATATATATATATATATATATATATATATATATATATATATATATATATATATATATATATATATATATATATATATATATATATATATATATATATATATATGACTATGTGCTTGCTCACCAATATTCCCAAGCACCGTAATACGAAATGGTCGCATGCAATTCACGCACACATTTTCACCGCCACAACCCCTGGTTGTCGGCCTTTTTGCAGACTGCACGGTAGTCAACGACACTGTTATCTTTACAAGCAATGGAACGTGCACGCTTATGAGCGTCATATCTGAAAATAACACTTTGGGTATGTTGAAAATTATTTCCTACAATTTGGTTCTAGAAATTTTCATAAATCTCGAGAGATTCATTATGCGCTGTACCAGGCGTACAATTGAACTGCCTATTTCCGTCTTAGTTAGGTCTTATAAAACTAATAAAAATTTGATTCATCTGTGCCTCATTATGAAAATACCGAACATCATGATAAAAACGCGACGTTGTGAAAGCAGTTCATTGTATACAGTTGTTACAAATGCGAGAGCAATAACAAATCTTACTAAAAAGACTGCCTACACCCACTAACTCTCGCGCTTATCAGCGAAACGACGCATGTTATGACATTCTAAATACAGCTCTGTATATGTATTCCAGTGAGAGACGAAATTAAAAGGGCGCTTAGCTCACACTTTAAACGGCATTCAAAGCACTTCCTTCCTTTGTAATACATGCATTCTGGCGTGGCTCTCCTGAGAGGAGATCATACGAACAATAAATAGACCTCTACTAAAGTAGTGAACCGAAATAGATTGATGTTCTTAAGTATTAGCAGTAAAACACAAGACATTGGCCGCGAAGATTTGTTTGTTTTTTGTGTCGAAGTCAGGTCCTTGAACTCATACAAGCCCGCAAGTCCTTCACTAAAGCTCTCAGGCGGTCAAGCGCAGTATCACTTCTCAACTAGTGTCATGGCTTGCATTGTGATTGATACGGTAGCGCAGCCAGTCCGCATTATGTGCAGCCCTACCTTGTGAATCCTGCCTTGTGTGTTAAACTAGTAATATTGGCGGCATGTTTTGTAGCGTTAGTTACACTGGCCGAGCCAAACTTGTTTCTCGTACTCGCGAAACAGCCGGGCTGCACACGATGAGGACCAACGACGTCATACGCCTCACCGAGGCGCGCCGAAGAAAGCCTAAAAGCACCTAGAGTGGCGTCTGACTAGAGCAGTGGTGCCTGACTCGCGTGACCTCACTTGCTTGTCGGTCCTGTTCTTCCATCCGTTCATAGCTGACGCCACGTGTATCCTGGCATAGACGAACTAAGCCGCTGCGAATTTTCGTTCTCTATCATAAAGTGACATAAAGATCAAGTGATCAAGTGACATAAAGATCACCTTCAAGCGTAATCACTATGCAAGCCAATTATTTAGCACATCTGTTATTGGTAATTCGTCTGCGACACTCAATATATTCATATCAGGCATCTACAGTCGGGCTGGCGATTTACTATATGTTGTAGCCATGAATTTGCTATTAATATGATTACAGTTATGCGGAAAAGGGCGGTGAATGGTGATTTCAACGGAAACCCCCCCCCCTTTCCCTGCCCCCTTCGTTTCGCCTCGGTCATGTCCAAAAGACAACATGCTTCAAAACCGATGAAACAAATATGAAGAATGCTTGAGCTTCGCTTATACTTGTTTACTATGCCTACTACAGTGATGCTTATTACAAATATAATTGCACAGTGCTTACTAGGCCAGTATTAATTTTGTGAATCGAACAGCCCACTACAACACCGTGAGGCAACTTGAGACAATACGCAGCTGCTTAAATGGCCGATGATGTTGCTGCTGCTGTTGGTCAAATCCACTCCACTCGTTGTGCGATTCCCTTATTTTGACCCCTGGCGTGATTATGCCCAGCTGTATTCACACGTTATTGCATGTGTTCATGAAACTCTTCTTACCACATGACGTTCATACTTTTTTCTTTTCTGAAGCAGTTTCGGCATTGGCGTGGCTCTGGGATAGAACACCTGCTTCTCATGCTAGATACCTGTGTTAAATTTTCACTCGAACCTAAGGCTATTATTTACTTTATTTGCACCTTTCTTAATTTTTTGCCTTCGGGTGAGGCTGAGTTTTACACCCACAAGCACTGACTCCAACACAATGCGAAACGTGCTTCTTAACGCTGTCGTATAAAACAATAAATAAAAGGATGGTAACATGAACTGGCTTTGATTCTTGGCCTTTTGGCAGTAATGATTTGAACTTACATATTTTGAAAGGCAAAATCAAATTCCTTCGGTCACCAATATGCCCGAAATCTTGTGTGGCCAAAATCTTACACTTAGAACTGTGACGTGAGAAGCCCAACTGAATAAACGCAAGAGACGGCCAATTTTCGACTACTGCTTGTCCACTAGGTAGAAAGGGAAGTGAACCGACCCCACCACCTTCCCCAGCACGCCCTTATCGATTTGACGAATTGCGGGTGCACTGTGAATCACAAAGCATACTCTCTTTCACTTTAAATAAGCATAAAGGCCTAACATGTTTCCCATCAAATTTGTCATTGCAGGTTGTGAACTATGGATTAACGAGGGTCGTCTGAGGAACGGAACTGTACCCAAATGTTGCTACTTCGTGTTTGATCTACTGTGCGCGAGTGAAGGCAACTATAGCATGTACAACAAATCACAGTGCGCATAAGTGAGCACATGTCATTGGCTGCAGCGGGGCATCGTTTGCTGCCCAAGCACAAGCACCAAAAGAGGGATCCTCTCACAGATCTTTTTTTTATTTAATAAGTGACAGAGATCTGTGGCATGCTTGATGATGAATTATGTCCACATTAGATTCGCCAGAGCGCGAGAAAGATACTTATAACCTTAAAAAAGCTACAATTTCCCTGTCTTTACAAGATGACCACTGCATCAAAAGTTTATTAACTAAGCGCCACACGTTTAATTATGTTTGCGCTTCAACGCAGATAAACCTACATTGATGACAGCTGCAAGCGCAGGAATTGCGTCACAGCTTCCACAGTCTTTTTATTGTTCTTCAATATAGATTATGTGAAAATAATATTTTAACTGAAAATGGTCTGTTCAACATTCTGTTCCCTTACGGTTCTCTATTTTTTTGTTTAACGCCTTATAATTGAGTGAAACATTTGTTTACGTTTGCCATTCTTGCTTCGGTTCATCAAATATTTCGCTGAATGAAAACAAATGAAGAAAACGTTATTGAGATACTTGGTTCAAAATACAAAACTATGGCATTTCATTTTTATGGTGGCAGAATATCTAAGAGCGCGGTGCTATAACTGCTACAGAGCACTATAATTAGCACTGACGCCAGGCGAAATGTCATGGTCCACGTAGTACTTAGGCTCTTTGTCGTGCATGCGCTGAAAGCCACGCAAAAACTTCGGTCCGAAAAAATTAAAAGTCTGCGAGCCTCACACTTTGATTTCGTTTTTGTAAACGTGGGCCCCCGGCTCAGGCTTCGTGCTGTCGGAATTATTCACAGAAGCAACTATAGAAAAATTGAGAGGCTAACCAAAACAGCCAAAATTTTCCGCCATATCTACAAGGTGAGTGACGCTAGAGGGGCTTGCTCAGGGAACCCGTGTATCCTTCTAACTTATCTTCTACCATAATAGATAGACGTGACACAATTGTTATATATTCTGGGCTGTCACCACAGCGTCTTGGCGGTGAGTCCAAGCTGCTGCTGCTGCATTGCGAGCTTGTGTAAGTTATTCCTAAAAGAGAGAAAAGAATATAAAAGTGAGCCTCGTAACTATCTGCACCATAGAGCGACACCTCAACAGTGGCTCACAAGAGATGGGGGTAAAGAGGGAATCACATAGATAGAGAATAATAAAAGAGATAGGCATATAGATTGGGGCAGGGACAGACAGACCCCAAGATAGGAAAGATGGACACGGTCGCAGGAGTCCGAGGACGGGGCGCCACTCAGCGAGAACTCACAGCGTCAGAAGATGGTGGAGGGCGAGCTGGTCAGCCAGAGCAGCGATGTCGTCGAAGATCGTGGTGGCACAAACGGTTGGCACGAAATCCAGTGAGCGAGCCGCTTTGCGAGCCTGCCACGCTACTGCCTCAGCTTCTGAGGTGTTAATGTGTCCTAGCGGAAACAAATAGAGTTCACTGCAAGAGCTCCCGGCGAAGAGAAAGGAAGTGCACGTGCTGACTGTGGTGCGCCAATGGATCTATGGAGGGATGCTATGAGCGTCCCCTTTATAACGGGGGAGGTGACATCTTTTAATGTTGGCCTAATGTCTTATCTCCTTTGAATAAATCGATCTTATTATGACAAAAAAAAATATTTTACGTTCTGTCTCTGACTCTTCAGGCAGAGTGACTTCATTTTGCCACTATTTGCACCTTCTATCTCTTCTTTACTGCCACCAATACCCTAATCGTCTCTAACTTGCTTCTATCGCGGACGTGTTTAGCTTTCCATGTTTCTCCGTAAAACCCAAAGCATCATGTAGGCTTGTACCCACACGTCTACCTGGGTGGATACCGCCGCTTTCGATCAAAACTTCTTGCACCGTTTCCTTAGCTCCCCCACAGCATGTACATTGTTCTTCCTCTTTATTTAATCTCGCTTTATAACTGCGCGTTCTAAAACAACCCGACTTCGCCTTAAACAGTAAAGCGCATCCTCTTGAATTATTATGAAACCTCTCCCGCCTTATTTCGTTCTTGTCCTTTGGGTAGGTACTGAGAGCCGGCTTCTTTTCCATCGCTGTCATCCAATCAATCATCTCCACCTCCCTAACTTTTCGCTTAATGTTCCTTGTTGCCATATCGCCCACACTGCCAGCCATATCTTCAGTGGTGAGCCTCCTAGTTCTTTTTCTCCACTTTGTGTCCACGCTTTTCTTATACAAACACCTGGACACTTTCCCGGCTGATTTGCTTTCCTTTATTTTTCTAAGCTTCTCTTGAAATCTTATTTGACTCTGAGTATCTCTTACATTAAAGCCTGTCCATCCCATATCCACCTTTACAGCTTCATTTGTCATCTCCCATGAGCGCCCAACGCACGGCGTCCCACAGTCCTTTGCTTTACATCCATTCCTGATTGCACCCGCGACTTCATGCACACCACTGAGTTTCCAAATGTAAGCCCTGGAACCATTACGGCTTTCCACAGACCTCAAAGAACTTCCTACCAATTGTCTCCCCATACCGATCTGTGCTTCATTATTGTAGCATTCCTCTTTTTTTTTTTTTTGCTGCCGATGTTTTTTCCTCCTGCTCCATATATCTATCTCCCTCATTTATCTATACTCCAAGGTACTTGTACTCGTTTACCCTCTTTATTTCTTGGCCCTGTATTGAGACAGCCTGGTCTTTGTGATCAATGAATACCATCAATCGACATTTTGTTGCACTAAATCCTTGTGCTAGAGCATCACCTTCCCTTCCGCATATATCTGCCAGCCACTGTATACCATCCTGACAGTCCGCAAATAGAACAATATTGTCTGCATAAAATAGATCTGGAAACTTCAGCTCAACCATTCCGTCAGCCTGTTTGTGTGGCATATTAAATACAATGTTGCTACCATCTAGCGGTTTTTCCATCATCACCATGTACAGCATGAATAACAGTGGGGACAAAGGACATCCTGCAGTCTCAGCCCCTTGTTAATTTCAACGCTGTCGTTGCTAATTATTTCTTCCCAATCTATGCAAACTGTGTTTTCTCTTTGTATTTCTCTCAAACGCTGTCCACAGTCATCACCAATGCCCACTTTCTTCAATAAGTCCCACAATTTTTTCGTATTAACGTTGTTATAGGCCCCAGTAATGTCCGGATAAGCTACGTATATGGGCATGTTTTCTGTTTTAGATACCTCTATACATTGAGCAAAAACAAACAGGTTATTGTCTAACCACCTGTCCGTTTAGAATCCATTCTGAAGTTCTCCCTAAAGTATCCTTTTGCTTTGCCCACGCTTTTATTTCTAATTTTACTGCCTGCAATGCCAACCTGTATAGCACAGAAGTAATGGTTAATGGTCTATACGAGTGATTGTTAGGCTTTTTCCCTTGCCTTCATAGATTAAGGTATTTCTACTTTTCCGCCAAGTGTGTGGTATTTTCTGCTCCTGTAAGCACGTTTCTACAGATTTTAGCAGTGCTTATTTAGTGATTTTCTCTAGTTCCCTAATTATGAGGACGGGAACCCTATCTAAGCCCAGACTAGTGCGCTTAGGAATTTGTCATTCGGCCTTCTTTCAATTGAAATCTTGAAGTACTACCCCTTCCTCGGTTGCACCCATTTTCATACTTTTACTCATCTTTTACTCACTAGATGGCGCGCCGCTGCTTGTAGCGGTGGCGCGCCATCTACTGAGCATCTCTGAAGTTACCGGGGAGCCAATGAATGGACGGATGTATCGGGCTGTGCCCTGTAGATTGTGCGGCGGCTCACGCCACCTACCCATGAAGTTAAGTACTATCACTATGACTTGAAGGCTTGAGTTCCACTCGCGCCTTGATTGCAGCCACCATTCAGTTACCCTCCTCCTGGATATTTCTACCCGTTTAAAGTCTATTTTGACATCACTGTCCCTAGGCCATAATGCTTCAAAAAATGGCGCGCCATTATTTCCACTATAGGGTGGAGCCTTTTACAGAATATTATCACTTGTACAGCTGTTTTCTCCTCTCCACACGCTATACATAACATGTCTGTACCTTCGTGTTTGGCTCGGTACGCCTTGGTCCGCAATACTCCCGTTGTCGCCTCGAAAATCACAGAACTACCCCGCGAATCATCATAGACCTTTTGCAAGTTCCTGCTTGAAAGTTCGGTAGGTCTACAGTGATGATTTCATAAGCATTCCAATCTCCCACATGTCCCTCTTTGTTTACTTCCCCTTCATATTAACCGATGTTTCCTTTACGCTTGGTATTTTGCTGATGTCTAAAAGCTTGTTTGACAATTTTCCAGTTTTCTTTCTCCATTGAATATCAACATCTTGTGTGTGCAAGTAGATGAAAACTTTCCATGCCCAACGCTCCTCTCCTATTTTTCTCAACCGTTTCTAAAATTATATCTTGCTACAAGCTCCCCTGCACTCGAACGATGTCCATCCCATGTCACCCTGTACCCCCTGATTTGAAATGTTCCTGTGTGCTCTCAAAGAAAGTCTACCTATGTCACATTGTTTATTTTCCAATCTTGCTTAAACCTCTGATCTCAAGCACAAGGCCGCATTACCGAACGTCAATCCCGGTACCTTGACACATATCCCAATCACTTTCACAACGTCATACCTGTTGTAGTGACACAGTGCCCTATCTTTCAGTACATCTGCATTCTTGTTACCCTTAGTCATCACGTATCTTTCGTGCTTCCTTACGTACTCAGCCCTGCTATTTATCCATACGCCCACGTATTAGTATTTATCCACTATTTCTAGCGCGACTTCCTATATCTTGTGCTCACTGCCTTCGTTATCATTAAGTATCATGATTGACGGTTTTTCTCTACTGAACTTCAAATTTAACTTATCTCCCTCATTACCACAGAGTCCATTATTCCCTGGTGGTCTTTCTTGTTGTCCGCTAATAATACTGTATCACCTGCATACCTCAATGCTGGTAATGACTGTTCAATGTGTTTCCCTTGCTTGGCGAAGGATAGGCTGCACCCGAATCGACTCGCCTCTAATTTGACTTCTAGTCCCTCTAGATACAGCATAAATAAAAAAGGTGACAAGGGACATTCCTGTCGAAGCCCGCGTTGCATTTCTATAGGTTCGGATACCTGTTCTTTCCATTGTATAACTACCACGTTACTTTTAAGGGTATCCTTTAGGCGATTAGTTATTCCGTCTTCCACATCTAATGTGTCCAGTATTCCTCACAGATCTTCTTGAATCACACTATTGTAAGCTCCCTTGATATCTAGAAATGACAGCCACAGGGACCTGTGTTTTTTTCCGCTATTTCAATACACGGCATCAATGAAAACAGTTAGTCGAAACGATTTTGTTGTTCTCCGAGCACCCCCTAATTCTCCACCCATGTCTTTAGCATTTCCTTTACTATCTGCATCACCACCCTGTAACCTACTGATGCCACTTTTATAGGACGGCAGTTGTTTATATAAGCTTTGTCCCCATTTCTTTTATTGATCATGCTCATCCTGCTTAGATTCCACCTGGGGGGGCGGGGGGGGGGGGCTTTATCATCCATTATTGCTTTGCTCACTGCCTCTTTTATAGTTTCCTTAGAGTTTGGTCCTAGTTTCCTTATTAGCATAATTGGGATGCCGTCAGGGCCTGTTGGTGTGCTATTAGGAACCCTCTTCTCTTCCCTTTCTCACTCTTGTTGTCCCAGTGAAGCCACTGCACTAATTGGTCTATGCTCATCTGGTGTGGTGCATGCCGCGCTTTCTTGGTGTTTAAATTTTTCTCCCATCATTGTTCTTGTATATTCTATTGCCTCATCCCCTTCTAGTCTAACCCCTTAAACTGTAATTATAAACCACTGTTTCATGCTTGCCTTATTACTCAAAGAATAGAGAAATTTCCAAAACTTCGCAGCTGTCTTTGCATCCTTTTTGTTTATTTCCGCCATCCATTGGGTCCCGCTTCTTCTAATCCTCTAACTAATCAGATTTGACGCTTCCCTTCTGCAACTCAAAAAATTATCTGATTTTCTTTCTGGTTCCCCCCTCTTTTTAGCATAGCTGCGTTCCCTGGAGGCTCCTTGAAGTCTTACTAGGCTTTCTTAACTTCCTCATTCCACCAGCACTTGGGTTTGTGTCTCTTTTTCCAGGTTGATTCGACTGGTACCTTAGTGAGCTCTACCTCAAACAATAGAGTGAGATTTTGTGAACGTCCAGTCTGTTTTCGTATACTCTGTGATTATTCTGTCAATCTCCT
This sequence comes from Rhipicephalus microplus, assembly GCF_043290135.1. Lineage (NCBI taxonomy): Eukaryota > Metazoa > Arthropoda > Arachnida > Ixodida > Ixodidae > Rhipicephalus > Rhipicephalus microplus. The sequence goes on along the minus strand of NC_134707.1, from coordinate 30,372,728 downwards.
CAGTTGCTGTTTCTACTTTCCTTTCTCAATTATTATCACCATGTGGTTGCTCATAATGTCTTCTTCCCATTCACATTTCTCTTCCAAAACTCAGCTTGATACGTTTGTGATCACTACCTAAGCTTCTGGACCCATATTCATTAATGTTAATCACCCTTAGCCGATCATACTGCCTATGTGACATCATTACGTTATCTATCGTCGACTGCAGCCTTCCGATATCTCATGTTATCTGCCCTTCGCACTTCTCGGTACTGTTGCAAATGATTAAATCATGCCTTTTACACATATCCATTAGCATTCTGCCTGTTGGGTAAGGATATCCATTCATATCTTCTATGTGTGCATTCCTATTTTGTATTATAATTACCTCACACTCTTCTCCTAATTCTTAAATGTGATTTTCTATGAACTGCATAATTCCTTGATTTTTCTTCTCTGGCGTTTGCCCCTGTTCACAAGTATACGAAACCCAGGAAAGTAACACCTGCCCTGCCACTTTACCTTTTAGCCATAATTGTTCCCTGCACTCCTGCTTGACCCTTTGCCAGTGTGTACTTTTATGAATAAAGGCCCGATACTACCTCTCTTTCTGTTGCCTTCTGTTCAATTACCATATTCCCATGCGTGGTGGCTGATTGCTAGTTGGTTTTTTCATGTCTTAAAAAATGTGCTTCTACAAGCCCATGTGCCATCAGCTTCTCCTACCTTAGCTGTTCTTCTATCTCTCCTAATTTCAACGTATTCCTGCCACCCTGCCAGTTAATATACCCTACGTCTGAATTTCCTCGGTCCTCGTGCCTACGTCGATTTCTCCCCCGGACTCTACGTGTCTTTGATATTGGTACCACTTTGTAATCGAATCTGTCTATACCCCTGTCAAAGAGTCTCTCTGGTTGTTTTCCTTGTTACTAGCTGTCCTGGGCCCCATAAAGCTCGCGTGACCCCCCCCTCCCCCTCCAAAAAAGCTACTGCGCGTCCTGCAAGTCGCCAACCCACCTCGTGACCTAGCCTCCTATCGAAGTTAATTCTGTCCCGTTGAAAACCCCCCCCCCACGCACCTCCTTGTTTATTTACACAACCTCAAAGCCTTTACCCCGACTCATCTGTCATATCTCTTTGTTTGCGTCGACAACCACTCTTTGCAGGTTGCCTTCACGCACCGTTACCTGCGGTAGCGTGCATATCACTACCTATACCTGAGGAGAGATGGCGCGCATGTCATAGACCCATTTCTCCAGTGTGCACGCTATTCCAGCCGATTCTTCATTTAAGACATCGTTTAGACCGCCCGTATTTATCTACAAGTTTCTTCAATTACCTTTAGTTGTGAGTTTTGGGCTCGCTTACCTCATGACTAATTACAGCTTGCGTGCTGGGAACGTCCCTACTGAAACCCTGTTTTCCGTGTCTTTTTCGCACTAAATTTACGCTTTAATGAAGCCCTCTTGTCGTCTCTAACCCTCTGTTTGATTGCTTCTGCGGATTGGTTTAAATTCAAATCCCCAGCAATTATTACGTGCTCCGACTATTCTGCTAAAGTGTCCCGCACCTGGAGGTTACTTGCGCTGGTACCTACAACTGCTTTGTCACCTCCCAGCCCCACCACTACTTTGCTGATGCTGGGTCTTGTGACCATTGAACCAGTTGAACCTATTTTTTTCTGAACCTGTTTTCCCTTTCTTCTCCGCCGTTCTGGTTGCCGGTTCCCTACCGTTCTCTACATCGAGTTCGCTTTCTCCATTTAGTGTCAACATTCTTCATGTACAAGTAGCTGAAAACATTCCTAGCCCAACACTCCTCTCTCATTTCCCTCAATCGCTCCTCAAATTTTATCTTGCTGCCAGCTTCCCTGCACCCAAACGATGTCCGTCTCATGTCACCATGTACTCCCTGATTTAGGGTATTCCCGTGTTCTCCCAGAGCAAGTCTACCTAGAACGTCTAGAGTGGTGGCACACCATCTAGTGGACATTTCCAAAATCACTGGAGAACTGTTCACATGACCACCGCCATAAAAGGCTCGAGCATAACAAGCTTACTGAACAAGCTCCTAAAAAAACGTGCCCTGCCGTGGTGGTCTAATGGCTAAGGTACTCGGCTGCTGACCCGCACGTCGCGGGTTTGAATCATGGCTGTGGTGGCTGCATTTCCGATGGAGGCGGAAATGTTGTAGCCCCGTGTGCTCAGATTTGGGTGCACGTTAAAGAACCTCAGGTGGTAGAAATTTCCGGAGCCCTCCACTACGGCGTCTCTCATAATCATATGGTGGTTTTGGGACGTTAAACCCCAAATATCAATCAATCAATCAATCAATCCTAAAAAACGTATTGACAGATGTATAAATGACGGCGTTCGTTTGTTTCTGAAGTACAATGCGCTCCGCCACGGTTTTCTTGTGGCAGAGGTACTCGGCAGCTGACCCGCAGGTCACGGGATCAATCCCGGCTTAGGTGGCTTCATTTTCGATGGAGGCTAAAATGCTGAAGACCCATGGGCACAGACTGGAATGCACGTTAACGAACCCAGGTGGTCGCCTTTCCGGAGTCCTCAACTATGGCGTCTCTAATAATAATGGGGTTGTTTTGCGGCGTTAAACTCCACATATCAGCCAATCAAATCGAAAGCGCAATGCATAAATTATTACTAGGTTTGAAAAAAAAGAAATAAAATCATATTCCAGTTGATAGAACCAGTGAACTAATTCTTGTTGTGATCGTATTTACTAAACGGAATCTCGCTAGCTTGTATAGCGTAGCCATTTATAATTAAAACACAATATAGCCGTTTATCATCGCCCGTCTTTGTGCTTATAGAGCTGTACGGTCGCCTGCACGCCTGTGAGGAGTGCGTTAGCAGCCGATTTTTGCTGTGCGGGGTGACAGCTTGCGGCAGTTTCGGACTCTTCATGTAGTGCGTTTTGGGAGCATGCGCGGCCCCATATTCATGCTGACCACGTTAGAGCCCGCAACTTCCACAAGATGTCGCCCCGCTGAGGAAAACCTATGGCGTCTCTCTGCGAGCTCATAATGATAATTCGAGTGACTGGAATAACGGAGCTCTAATGATGCTTATGAAAAAGACATCGAGTGACATAGGTTACTTTTTGTCTCGCAACAATGATAATCACCCGGCTTCTTTGCACTTCCTTTCTTCCAAACTCAGCGCTGGCCACTTTCTTATCCAGAAAACAATGTCACTCTGATAACGCACATGTCCTTTCTGACCTGAAAGTGCCGGGCCGATTGCCGGGCGCATGGTGATAGTGCTAAGAAAGAACTTCAACATAGATGACCACTATTGCACTAAGACGGTAAGTTGGGCCAGTTGGTTGGGATTCATCGTAAACTTGTTTACAGCGTAACACTAGAAACAAAATAAAAAACGGCACTGACTCACAACTGTTCGAACACTTGTGAGTCAGCGCCGTCTTTTCTTTCTCTTTTGCTCCTTCCCTGCCCTGTGGTTTTTGTGTGGCGCTGTAAACAAGTTTACGATGATGACGTATATTGTGGTGGGTCAAGAAACGACCTTTTTACTCGATCTTTTTTTGAGTGATCTTGAAAGAAATTCCCTTAAAATAAACTGCGCCTGGAGCGTCATTCAGTACGCATTGCCATAACAAAAATTTTCCTCTACCTTTCCGATACGTAGGTGAGTGCCACTAGCGCTCGCTTCTTGTCAATATGCAATGCTCCTACAGCTGCTCCCGAGCAGCTGCCAACGTTTTTTTCGTGTGACTAATATCTGTATACCATGGACTCTTTGAAATGCCATTGAATCAATGCCCGTCAAAACGTCACAAATTAATTGACTCGATGGAGTTGTTGCTCTCTTACACTGCAGTTTTCAACGATCGTTGAGTGGTTCAGGCGTTACTCGCACAAATTGTGTGGTGCTGCGGATCATTATTTTCATGTTCAAGTCTGCTAAAGTTAAATATTGTAAATTCACCTAAAACGTGAATATGCCTGTGCATGTTAATTAGGTATTTGAAAAAATGTTTATACTTAGCTTTGAAGCTGTTGAGCAGCGAAACCGCAGCGAGCGATACGTGGTGAGACACTCAGACAGCATACTGAAGACAAGTGCGTGGCTATTCTCGAGGTTATATGTGCAGTTAGGACATTTCAAGTGCCGAAAGCGCTCTATAAATTGAGTACTGAAAGTCAGATATGCTTTTAAAACATTGTGGTTTGGTACATTTTTTTTTCATTCATGTGTGTGAGCAAACTGTTAAAGAAAAAGAACGTTTACGCTGGTTCGGCTTGCATCGCTCAACTGCCATCGAAATTTCAACGGAGTATTGGAGTGCCGCGTTGACTGAATGACCTTCGAAACCACCCATCGTGCAGCTCGCACTTGATGGTTAAGTGAATAGACCATGGGTTCGATGCTTTCCAAATGCCCACGTGACACTGGTATAAGGTTGCATGGATGGATGATATGTAAAATTTAACTCGAACCTTCACCTGGCACACATATCTCTAACATTTAACCTCTATTAAAATGCATCACCAAGGCCGGGATCGACAAAGCGGTACAATGGCGAGCGCCCTCCCGTAAAACATGGTCGAAGCACGTGGCAGGAGGTACAGCCTCTCAATTTCCATGGTCGCACGGGGCTCTCTATGGTACAAAGATTGACGTTCCAGGCGTAGTTTTCTTCGGAAGCATGGCTTGTACCCCGGAGTGCGCTGCTGCTGTCCAGAGCCCCGTGCTAGACCACTCCAGACAAGTGTGATTCATACTGCACCAGAAGCTTCGAACCATGGCGGAAATAAAGGTGATAATGGGCGCAGCTCACACGCGCAATTTTCATCTCTGATTGCTGTGGATTGCTTTATTTAAAATTTTGGGCGCTTCGCACAAATTTTGGGCGCTAAGCAGGCGTTCTTCACTGCGAATGTCAAAAAAAGACGACAGCCTCCTGTCTTAAGGCCCTGTGTGAGATATGAACACCATCTCGCAGTAATGTTGCGGAACGAAAGTTTGTATAGAACGAAGAGCCACTGGCAGGTGGCAGCACCGTATCGCCTCAGCGAAGACTATAAAACATTCGTTTTTCGTGCATAGCGTCGCATTGTCAGCAGAGTGTGAGAAACATTAGTATCTTTAGAATTACGTATCTATTATTTTTATAGTAAAGAAACTCCCTGTCTAATACTTTCAAAGTGATGTTGCGCCTCATACATGCATAATATTTAGTTTTTGTTCCACGATGTTCACATTTATGAAGACAGCCGCCAGATCAAGATGGCTGGACGCTGAGCAAGGGTTTAAACTTCAGCCGGGTGGCTGAATCGGGTGTCCGACAGGCTAACAAAAAGACTGACAGAGACAGGTGCCGCTATAAGGGGCTTCACATAGGCTGCTGACGCCGGTTTGCAAGTGCTAAGGACGTCCCTGAACGTTCTACGTCAGGGGCGTCCGTCAGTACGAGTCATGGTGCCCGTCGCGTCTTGGACGCCTTCGAAGGCGCTTGTCTTCGACGTTGTTGTCCCTACGGGGACTAGTGCCGAGACCGTCGTTGATGCGACGACCTCAATAGTCAGCCCCTCAGAGGTATACTGCGTGCAGCATCAGGGAGCTCGAAACGTCCAAGTCACCGTGAAGAACGTGGCCTCCATGTCTCTAATCGTCAATTCTGGCTGCCTGGTGATTGGCGGCGAGCGTGTTCAAGTCGTTCCCGTTGGCCCACAAGTGACCAACGTCGCCTGCCTGTTCCTGCCATCGTTCGTCTCAAACGAAGCTCTCGTCCAAGCGTTATCCCCATATGGCAAGGTGCTCACTGTCACCAGTAATTTGATGAGCGGGCGACGCAGCGTACTCAATGAAATGTGGTATGTTCGAATGGACATGAACGCCGCTAATCCTGTGTCGAAATACCTGCGCATCTCCGGTCACCGTGCTACGTTTGACTACCGTGGTCTCCAGCGTGTATGTCGAAGATGCGGCTCAGGGGACCATCTACGAGCCCAGTGCACAACACCGTATTGTGGTCGCTGCGGTGTGCATGGTCACGTTAGTTAAGGATGTGACCCCCCGTGCCGACGCTGCGGGGACGGCCACCCAACTGTGGTTTGCCCTGTCCGCCGCTCTTACCCAGACGCTGCCGCTGGTGCCTTTCCACCACTGACACCGGCAACGGAACCAACTACCGACTCGGGGGACGCAGAGGAGGTCACCGACACTGTGCTGGCCTCACCTCTACAAGTTCCTTCAAACGAAGCGCACAACGAAAGCGCGATTGTCGATGCGACGCTTGGCGCGTCGGCCTCCCCGCTGGTGCAGGAACCGTGCGCTTCGAAAGACGCAACGCACTGCCCTGAAAACGGGGGAGACGCGCCATAGACGCCACGGCCGCGTTTCGCAAGCTGTCCGGGAAAACTTCTGTTTCTGACTGTTTAAGTCATTCAATGGCAACTTGAACAAATGTGAAGCTTTCTACGGAATCTACCGCATCATCTGAAGTGATTTCAAGTGAGTGCTTTGCAGTTCGCATCCACGAAGATCGACTTTTTGGCAGCGTTCGAATACCTCGGTGGGCCTACCGGCTAGGCCTACCGGCTAGGCTTACCAACATGGTCTTCTACGAAACAGAGGGAGAGGAGCTTCCCTCCTCCGAAGCTCTCGACAATGATGAAGGCAGCTGGCATCAAGTGTATGCCAGGGCGAGAAAGCCCGCTTCATCCCTGAAGAAATCGACGCCTGCCATCAACACTTCGCAAGAAGAGTCACAGAAAGCTCTCCCATAGACTCGTCGCAGTGCCCCCAGACCCCCTCCACTTCCAGCGGATGACTACAAAATAGTCCTGCGAATACGTGGAGGCCTCAGCTGTGCTGACACTCCACTTCCGAAGCTCATACATTCCGTCCTAAAAGCAGCAGCGCTCACAAGCTCCCTACATGACCAATACCGCATCAACTCTGTAAGCAACATACTGCTGATAAGCACACCGGACTCGGCACGCACCGAAGCATACCACCGTATCAAATCCATCAAGATGGACAAGCGCAGCTTTGAAGTGGTCCCCTACATTACCGATCAATCGAATACCTGCCGAGGGGTCATCCGCAATATTCCTTTAGAACACACATCTGAAATCATCTTGTCAAGTCTACTGGACTATGACAGACTAGGCCTCATCCTGACCGGACGTCGCATGGGTTCCACAACGTCTATCTTGGTCACCTTCAGAGGTACGCGCGTGCCTTTCTACATAAGTTATCAGGGTGGCATCACCAGATGCGTACCCTATCGTCATAAGACGGAAGCCTGTAATCTCTGCCGCAAGCTTGGCCACAGACAAGACGTATGCCCAGGCGCCCCTCAGCCTTTATGTCCACTGTGTGGCATTCCGAACCCACTCCTTGATCCCGAATGTGAACCTAAATGTGTGGTGTGCAACAGTGACCACCCCACCGGCTCGCCCCAGAGCCCACAGCTCTACAAGCCCAAACCAAAGCACGTACCCTCAACTTTCCAGCAAGATGCAGCTCCGTTCCTCGACCCAAGCCCATCTTTCAAGAACGCCCCTAGAGGACGCTCACCCAGTATTACAAGACAGCAAAGCCGAAAAAGTCGCAGCCGCAGCTGAAGCCGCAACAAAAACATTCATCAAGACCCCAGCCCTTGGACTGGCCCTGGACACGAAATGAGCTGGGCTGATGTAGCCTCCCCTGAAAGCTCCATTCAAAAGCAGCTTAAACTATTACAGGATGAGATGGCTAAATTGAGGGCAGAAAATGCAAAACTACGCCTAGAGCTTCAGTCCTTAAAACAACCACCATCTACCTCCACACACCTCTAGGCCCGTGTGCTCAGATTTGGGTGCACGTTAAAGAACCCCAGGTGGTCTGAATTTCCGGAGCCCTCCACTACGGCGTCTCTCATAATCATATAGTGGTTTTGGGACGTTAAACCCCACATACCAACCTACCTCCACACACCTCTCCACCTCATCTTTCACCCCTACACCTATCTCACCAGCACCGGCTCCTCTCTCAACCACCCCTATAGCTATGCACCCCACTCAACCACCTGCGCAAAAATGAAATGTCTCGACTCCCACATTGTCATTCGATGAGCGAGTAGAACAAGTCGAAGCGAAACTAGAGAAGGCTGACAAACAGAAAGAAAAAGTAACCAAACTTGAGGAAAAACTAGACAATTTTGTTACCTTCTCCACAGCTTCCTTGCAGAAGCTACATGAGTCCGTTGCCTCGATACAACAAGTCCTAGATAGAGCCACGCAGTGGATCGTCACGGTCCACGCTAATCATCCAGAGCTTGCCCAACCTCAGCTAAATCAACCTAGCGAAAATGGCTGCTCGTAACCGCACTGAACTTTGCGTATGACAATGGAACTGCGGGGGGGTTTCGCCGAAAAAAGGCAAACCTCCTGCAGTACATAAAATCACAAACTACCCCTCTCCCAATCATTGCGTTACAAGAAACAAATGGTGTAGTGCAGCTGGCAGGCTATATAACGCATCAAAACACGGCTGATACTAAACCAAACACTGCTGTCTTAACTCAGAAGTACCTTACAGTTACCTATTCAAAATTTGCTGACATCGACATTGAGCACGACTTTCTCCAAATACTACCTGATAAACTTAACTCACCATTCTTATACATTCTCAACGTATATAGTAGACCGCAAGAGCAAAGGCACCGCTTCGATTCCCTATTTGCCCGAGCTGCATCCTCAGCAGGCAAACACACCCTCCTCATAGTGGGGGATTTCAACGCCTCCCACCCAGCGTGGGGTTACACCGCATCTACGCCGAAATGTAGAGCCCTCTGGTCCCATATTCAGGCACATCGTTTTACACTGCACAACGACCCGGAGGAGCCTACTCGTTTGGGGAACAGTGTGAACAAAGATACATCGCCCGATCTTGCCCTCACTCACAATGCCCCCACAATGGTTTGGACTAACACCCAAACGAATCTTGGCAGTGATCATTACATTATTAGCATTACTTTACAACTAAAACACACACCCATTGCACCTAAACCACTGATGCTCACAGAATGGAACAAATTTAGAGAGACCCGCAAGAGCACCGCTCCCTCACGTATTGCAGACCATACCGAAGGGACCCAACAGCTTCAAAAAGATGTTGAAATTCACACGAAAACTCTACCCCCCGACACCCCGATAACTACTCTCAACTCCAAGCTTCTCCATATGTGGGAAGCAAAACAGTCACTTCTGCGACGGTGGAAACACCAGCGCCACAACAGGAAACTCCGCCTTAGGATAGCGAAGCTAGACCAACAAATCGAGCGATACGCGACTCAATTGGCGGGACAACAATGGGGTCAGCTTTGTGAAGCTTTGTGAAGGAATGCATGATCACATCAGTAATAAACGAACGTGGCAACTTCTTAGACATCTGCTAGACCCCAGCACTTCTCGCGCACGACACTCTCACGCTATCACTAAACTGTTACACGAGCACAGTGAACATTTAGGACAGCTCTTCGATAACCTCCGCACGTTGCATTTACCTCGATTGCGTAAGGATTCTATACCATCTTACACAGGGAAACCTAATGAGTCATTAGATGCGCCGATAACGGAAGCGGAAGTTAGGCACGCCCTCGCAACACTCTGTACCACATCGGCTTCAGGTCCCGACCGCGTTAACAACAAATTACTTAGAAATCTTGACCCTATTTCTATTAAAGCTTTGACTGAGTACTTTAACGACTGTTTTGACACGGGCACCCTTCCACCTTCGTGGAAAGATGCCAGAGTCATATTTATACCTAAACCGAACAAAGCTCCCTTAGTAGAAAATCTGAGGCCCATTTCCTTAACATCATGTCTCGGAAAGACTATGGAGCATGTTGTGCTTGCACGCCTCCAGAGACACGTGGAGGATAATGGACTAGTGCCTCCAGAAATGATTGGTTTTAGGCCCTCACTTTCAGCGCAAGTTGCGATGCTTCGCCTTCAACACGACATCATAACTCCTAACCAGAGCGAGGATACTAAGGCAATCCTTGGTCTGGACATACATGGAGCATTCAATAACGTAGCCCACTCAGCTATATATGCTGGCCTCAACTGCATTTCTTGTGGCGCTAAAATCTATTCTTACGTCAAAAGCTTCCTCACAGACCGCACAGCTACATTAACATTAGGACCAGAGCATTCCTCACCCTATACACTAAGCAGCTTTGGAACACCTCAAGGGTCAGTGCTCTCTCCAATCCTTTTTAACCTGGCTATGCTACCTATACCCAATGCTCTTCAACGTATCCCTGACTTGAACTTCTCCATCTGTGCCGATGAGATCACCTTATGGGTGAAAGGAGGCTCAGATGGACACATTCAAGACACCCTACAAACATCTGTAGATACAATAGCAGCACTAACATCTCAGATGAATCTATTGTACCCCAGCTAAATCAGAGTTACTCCTTCTACCAACTCATCGTCAGAACAAACACATTCCAATGATCGAAGTTCACATAAATGGGGCCTCATTCCTAGAGTATCACGCATTCGTGTGCTAGGTTTATTTATCCAAAACAACCGACTTATTACGTACACACTCAAAGCTTTGCGCAATACCATTGAAAACACCCTAAGAATGATAGGAAGAATCTCAGGGGAAAATGGAGGGCTCCGAGAGTCAGAGTTACTTTGTGTAATACAAGCTTTTGTGATTAGTAAAATCACATATACCCTTCCTTACCTTCACCTTAAATTAGCAGAGGAGGAATCGGTCAACACCCTTCTCCGCAGAGTTTACAAATACGCGCTAGGCATTGTAATCAATACCTCTAATGCACTGGAGTCCGCTAGGGGGCCAGGCAAGGCTGACGTGCCTCGCATGGGCTCCGTATTCTACGAAGTTTTTGTTGAACCAAGACTGCTTTTTTGGTGCCAACAGTGGTCTCTCTTGAACTTCAGCAAGTTGCCGACGCTGCTGGTGAGTGCCTCAAACCTCTTTGTTCTTGAGGAGCTTTGCAAACACCAACTCTTGCTGAGCGGGGGAACGCCGCCTCGTTAGCCCTAACGCCAACGGCACCGGCGTTGGGCTCGCGCTTCGACGCGCGTGCACAAGTTCATTCGGCAACGCAATGGCATACATGGGGAGTGGCACGGATTCACCTGCCACAGAATTCAACCCAGAAGAATGGAGTGTAGTCCTGAATGCCCGACAACGCTCACCTCGACAACAGTCAAAAGAAACTGAAGGAACGCAGTCAAGTAAAGCGGCGTCAGCTGCCGAAACGCCAGCACGCAAAACGGAATCACCGCCCAGCGTTTCCTCAAAGCTCGACAACACAGCTGTGGCGCGTCCTCGCTTAAAACGACTGCCACGGTTGCCAGTCGATGACTTCAAGATTGTCTTTCGTCCGAGTGCGGGCGTAGATCTGGCCCAATACAACGACGTAGAGTTACGAGCGGCTGTAGTCGCCAAAAGCGGACTGCACTCTGTGGTTGCCGACGAAGATATTGTGTGTACCAATCTGGCCAAGAATATTTTCACCATGTCCACATCTTGCGCCGACCGAGTTGCCAACTATGCAAAAATACGAGAACTCATGCTACGTGGTAAAAAACTGGGATTTCACGCGTACATACCTCCCCCGGACGGGTCTCGGGCAGGGGTCATCTATCGCGCTTGGAATGGTGAATCACCTCAGGACTTGCTTCAAGAATTACGTCGGGCGAATCCCCTTCTACCAATAGTCCAAGCAAGGGACATGGGGCGTACCTCACGCTCAGTGCTCATTCACTTCATGGCTGAGGAGCTTCCTCCGTCAGTCAAAATGTTTGGCATCCTCTACGCCGTTTTCAACTTTCGACTGAAGGTGGAAGCGTGCCTAAACTGCAGACAAGTCGGCCACCAACGAGATGTATGTCCTTTGCCAAATCGCCTCACTTGCTCAAGCTGCGGACAGAAACACCCGGAGGACTATCCCTGCACCCCACAGTGCGTCATCTGTGGGGACGCTCACAAGACGGGTGACAGGGCGTGCAAGCAATGCTTTCAGCGTGGCTTCAGCCGTCTCTCTCGGCCACGACAAAGGCCGCAACAAGAGCACCAGCAGGAGTAGCCCGAGTTCCAGCTTGAGAAGGAAATTTTTTCAAGCATCTACGATGGAAATCGTAGCAGCAGAAGCAAGAGTCCTGGACGAAACCGTAGCAGCAGAAGCAGGAGTCCTGGACGAAACCGTGGCAGCAAAGGCAAAAGCCCTGGACGAAGTGCATCACAAAGCCGCGACTTCAGCACCAAACTCGAAAAGGTGAGCTGGGCAAAGCAAGCCTTCTGCTCCTGTTGTATGCTCTCTGACGCTAAAGAAAATTCTAAAACTCAGGAGGCTATCGAACGTCTAATGCGAGAGAATCAAGAGTTAAAGCAACAGTTGGCTCTGGTGCTGGAACGTTTAAGTACACTTACAGCTGCCCCACCCGCGTCTTCTCCACCCCTATCTGTCTCCCCCTCTGTCATAGAGCCTGATATGGCAGCAAAATCAGCAACCGATATTATAGATTTCTCTCCAGAGCCAGCAAAAAGAAAAGGACAGAGCAACCCGAGTCATCGGAGGACGATTTTAAAAGCACCAGTCAAAAAATTCGGAAAGAACACCGCGAACTCAAACAAAAGGTTGATTTAGGCTTTACGCAAATTGCTGAACGCTTCAATAAGATAGAGAGTATTCTAGACGTGTTAGTTGCTCGGCTCGAATCTCTCCCACAATCTCAACCCTCTCCAGCGCCTTCGCAGCCATAACCCCCTCCTGCACCCTTGCCTCATCTTCACCCTCTTCCCTCTGCATATGGCAATGGAATTGCCGTGAATTAAGAAACAAGAGAGACAACCTCTCACTTTATATACAGCGGTCTACACGGACCCCTGATGTCATCTCCGTACAGTAGCCTTTAAAAGCTTGCAAACTCCTCGGCTATCAGGTTGTACATTCGCATCCTAGCTCCCCATGAGCTACCACATATATTATCTCGTTTATAGCGCATGATCTTTTCGATCTTTACAGTGACTGCCTTCTTCTTGAACTTCTCCTACGTCGTACAGGACATGGCACATATTTTATTTTGAATATTTATTCTCATCCTAGAGATGGCCTCATTGCTGTTTTTGAAGCAATCGATAGGGCCATTCAAATAGCAAACTCTGCTCTCATAGTTGTAACGGGTGACTTTAATGCCCCGCACGTAGAAATTGGGGTTACAGGAGAAACACTCGGAAGGGCACCAGGCTTCTTCAATACATTCAGCGAAACAGGTGCACTCTAGTCACTGACTGCATGCTACCAACACGAATTGGCAACAGTGTGAGCAGAGATACCACCCCTGACCTTACTTTCACTAAAAATGTGCTACAAGTTAACTGGACACACAGTGGGGTCAACCTCGGCAGTGATCATTACATCCTAACAATTACACTGCCCCATGCCAATTTTCGTCCACAGTTTCATTTAAAACATATTGTTGACTGGGATAAATTTCGCGAAATCCGAGACCGATACCCGAAAAAAGAAATTCAAGACTACAAAGACTGGGCGTCTCAGCTTAAACAGGATGTAGCCCTTAGCGAAAAAGTAGCCCCAGCAGCACATATCCGTGATTCAGTAGACAGCAGGCTACTCCACCTATGGGAGGCCTATCAGAGCTTGGAGAAACGATGGCTCAAGCAAAAATATAATCGTAAACTGAAACGCAAAATGTCACAAACACTCCGGCTTGTAACTGAACACGCGGCCGAACTTTCATCGCAGCAATTGAACCAGATATGTAACCGGCTCGACGGTACTCTACATATGAAGAACTCTTGGTCCCTGCTTCGCCATATGTTAGATCCATGCTCCTCGTGATGTGAAAGTAATAAGCGAATTACGAAACTCTTGTTTGAAGTAGAAAAACAAGGTCAAGACGTTGAAACTGCTCTTAAAACTACGTATTTCCCTGTCCCAAGGCGAGAATCGTTACCTACCTACAATGGAGCTCCCAATGCAGACTTGGATGCACCAATTGCAGAGGCGGAAGTTTAGGCTGCCCTAAGCAAACTTCGCACCACATCTGCTCCAGGACTAGATGGAATTACTAACAAAACACTTCGAAATTTAGACTCCAAGTCAGTGGCAGCTCTTACCGATTACATGAATCAACAATGGGAGCAGGGCACGCTGCCCCAGGAATGGAAGTCAGCTAAGGTGACTTTCATACCCAAACATAATAAGCCGTTAGACCTTAATAATTTGAGACCAATTTCTTTTACCTCAAGTACAGGAAAACTGATGGAGCATGTTATTCTCAATCGTCTTAATCGCTACATGGAACAAGAAAAACTGTTTCCCTCCACCATGTACGGCTTCCGAGCGGGACTCTCCACTCAGGATGTCATGCTGCAGCTTAAGAAGGACGTGCTAAATCCTACTTTTCCACACATCACCAGAGCCATCCTTGCATTGGACCTGACTAAGGCTTTTGATAATGTTTCTCACTCCTCGATTTTACAATCTCTTAGTGAACTAAACGTAGGCTCTCGCACGCACAGGTATGTGTCTGCCTTTCTCAGCAATAGGTCCGTCTGCCTACAGTTGGGCACTTTCAAAACCGATCCCTTCATGCTAGGTAGCAAGGGAACGCCCCAGGGATCGGTTTTGTCCCCGTTCCTTTTTAACGTTACTCTTAGACCGCCAGCGCGGGAACTTGCCAAACTTTCTTCTATCAATCACTCCTTGTACGCGGATGACATCACCATCTGGGTCAATACTAGCAACCATGGCGAAATCGAATCGAAGCTTCAGTTGGCCGCTGACATTGTTGTTAAACACGCCAACAATATTGGGCTCACCAGCTCGGCGGCTAAATCGGAACTCCTAGTAATTGACTTTAAAAAGCAAGATACATGTCTCATTCAAGTCATGCTTGATGACACCCCTATTTGCAGGGTCAATAAAATCAATATTTTAAGCCATAATATTTCCGAAAATGGCTCGAACGCTGACACAATAGTTAATCCGCACCTCAGTTCAAAATACAGCTTCCCTCATTAAGCGCATATCCAATCGTCATCGCGGCATGAGGGAAGCAGACACACGCCGCCTCATACAGGCCTTTTGCCTATGCAGAATTACCTATCCTATCCCCTACCTCTATCTCCCACTTACGGAGACCAAGCAACTTAACAGACTCATTCGTAATACCTATAAAACTGCGCTCCATCTCCCTAAATCAACAGCCACGGATAAACTACTTCAACTTGGGGTGCACAACACTCTGGGAGAGCTTGTGGAGGCGCATCTTTTCAGCCAATATCAAAGACTATCACTCTCAGAAACAGGACAGGTACTCCTGCGCCGACTTGGAATCAACGTTCCTGGTCACACCACGGCCACGCACGCAGTTCCCGTCACTGTTAGCAGCAACCTATTAATCCTGCCACTCCCCAAAAATACTCACCCAGAACATAATCAGGCACGACGGGAAGCTCGAGTCAAGTCCCTTCAGAAGCGCTTCCCTCTTTCTCCCGCAGTCTATGTAGACGCGGCCGAATATGTAGATCATCGAGCTTTCGCGGTAGCCGTCGTAGATGGATTTCAAAAACTGGTCGCTAGTGCGTCCCTTCAAAATTCGACAGAATCCCTGGAAGCAGAAGAGGCGGCAATTGCTTTAGCCATTGTTCACTCCTCCGCTGAGTATATTTTTTCTGATTCAAAAACTGCAATTCGTAATTTCGCCACTTTCCAAATTCATTCTCCGGCTGCTAAACTTCTTGAATCATCTCTTCCGCCTGATCACCTCATCACCCTCCTCTGGGTCCCTGCGCACTGTGGACACCCAGGCAACACGGCCGCTCACACCCAAGCCTGAGCACTCGCCAACCGGGCCCACAGCGACCTGCTTTCGCTTCGAAGTGCCAGGGATCGACTCCTCAGCTATCACGATATCACGCTATTTTAACGAAATTCCCGCCTAACGTATCCCCCGCCACATAAATTTCTCTCCAGAAGTGACCAGGCTTTGTGGCGCAGACTTCAAACGGCCACAGTAACGACTCCTTTTCTCTCTCTCTTTTTACACATGGCGAAACCTCGCCTCATTGCAACTTATGTCCTAGCACCAGAGCCGACTTCCAGCACATATTTCTGAATTGTCCAAACAAACCCAAGCCTCCGTGGCAAGGGTCAGAACACCAGGAGCGATGGGAGGCTGCTCTGCGCAGCTCGCAACCGGGTTTACAGCTCCGGACAGTGAGCTGGGCCAGAAAGGTCGCCGAAGCACAGCAGTGTCCGGCCACCTAGAGCGGCCCGAGGGCTCGTCGTCATCCTGATTCCACTTCCCCAACCACACACACCCTCAAATGATTCCTTCGTGAATCAATAAAGTTGATTACCTACCTACCTAATGCACTACTCCACCAGACAGGAGTCATAAATACCCTATGTGAAATCCGTAAAGCCCATTTAACAGCTCAGTACGCAAGGCTCGCGACCACTAGCGCAGGTCGCCACATTTTATCGTCTATCCAAATTAACTTCACCTCAATCACCAATGCTAAATACAACATTCCCCAAAACATACACAAAAAATTACTCATACCGCCACTTCCTAAAAACATGCATCCAACATATCATACTAAGTGCCGAATCCAAAGAGCAAAAGCTCTTCAGAAAAAATTGCATGGAGCCAATGACGTGCTCTATGTCGATTTGGCAGAATACCCATCCTCCTCATCCTATGCCCTCTCTGCTGTCGACTATAACGGCAAGGCGCTCACAACGGCATCCGTCACTGTCAACTCTTCGGAGGAGGCAGAGGAGGCTGCCATCGCTTTAGGTCTATCCATCCCCAATATCACTATAATTGTATGTGACTCCAAAACTGCCATACGCAACTTCAGCGCAGATCGCATCTCATCAACTGCCCTTTCGATTCTTAAGAAACATCCTCCCACGCAAGACGTTGCTGTCATATGGACGCCCGCGCATGCGTGGTTGAGTGGCAATGAGGTGGCTCATACCTGTGCTCGAGGAATGACCGGCTGAGCGCAGGCCTGTGATGGCGCGTTAGACCACGCGGCCTTTTTCAACGCGAGAGATCGTTTTTGACCTTCCACGATATAACAAATCACTACCACCTACAGCGCACTATATACCCCCCTAACATCATGGAGCTTCGCGCTACCATGAAATACTATGGCACCAGTTACAGACCCGTACGTTTCCTACCCCATCTTTTCGCCATCTTCTACACCCTGCGATATACCCCTCCCCTTTGTGCATTTTCTGTCAACAAAGAGCTAACCTAGACAATATCAAGTGGGGGTGTACTCGAAACCCGCCACCCGATTTTCTACACATTAATAGTAAGGAGCAGTGGGAGGCTGCTATGTGCAGCTCGGCGCCCGAGGTCCAGGACCAGATCTTGCATTGGGCCAAGACGGTAGCGGAGACCTACGCTGGGTAGGCTCCTCTGACACTCCACCACCGCACCTTTCCCTCTTGGGATGAATAAAGTTTTTCTCCTCCTCCTGAAAACGGCGTCGGCGTCTCCTCTCTGACGCCACTTGATGTTCAGTGCGCAAATGACCACAGTTCTCAGGCTGCTGCTGTGGGAGTTGACCCTACGAGCCCTGTTATTTCGGAAAACCATGGCGAAAATACCACAGACTCTCCTGTTGCGGCCACTCCGACCATTTCGACATCGCGTCGTACACGTAAAAAATCGCCCACACAAAGGGTGCCTACACCGGCCTGCCGAGACGTGGACGGTACTACCAGCATCAAGAATGTGGATCCAAGCTTGCCGGCGGCTCAGTCCCTACCTCTTCAGGACACGTCTTCGGAAGACGGCTTCAGCCTGGGACTGGATAGTAGCATCGGACTGTCTACCCTTGCCGATTTTGACGTCAAAATGCGAGTTTCACGTGAAACAAAGCGAGGGCACACTTCCAGCTCTTGCTCCAATGAACGCAGTGATGGCCGTAGTAAATCCCAACGGTCCAAAAAACCTCGACCCTCTTCTGGAGGGTCGAACAGTGCGTTGTAATTTGGTTGAGCAAGTGTCCCCTTGACACTTTCCAGGACATCGTCTAGAACTATGCGTCCAGGTTAGTCTTTACTTTTTATTATGGCTACTACGCTGCATATTATTTCATTGGACGTTCAGTGTTTTCGCAGTCCGGCGAAGCAGGCTGAAGTGATTAGTGTCACCCGCGCTGCAAATTGTGATGTTTTGTGCCTCCAGGAAACAAATTTCTTCTCGCTATCCGACGTGCTTGCTTTTAAACGAAAGTTCAACCAAGATTGTTATTTCTCTTTCGCTACATCTCGTTTTACGGGAGTAGGTATTATTATTTTTCATCGAGCTCTATTACGGGATCATCATGCTTTTTACGATGGCGTGGGCAGGGTTTTGGCTTTAGACTGTAGCTACTTTTCTTTCAGATCAAGGATACTGTGGGTGTATGGGCCAGCGAAATCTGGACAGTTTAATGACTTTTTTAGAGACCTGGATGTGTTTTTTCTTGACGGTCGTGATGTCATTTTGATTGGCGACTTCAACTGCGTTCTAAATACGTGAACCAATGTACAAGGTCCTGGCTGGGGCCGGTCTGCTTGGAATTCACGCGTGCTGCGTCGCCTTGTCCACCACTTCTCATTACTAGACGCGCACAATGTAGTGCACGGAAATACCTTTGTTTGGACATGGCGACGTAGACGATCCTCCACCAGGCTCGACCTGGCTTATATCCCACGAGCGTTAGAGGCGCTTGTCTCCGATTTATGCGTTCGTCCTTCCCACCTTCTCCAGTGTACGTACCTGATCACCGGCCTATTGTCTTGAAGCTCGAAGGTCCATTTTCTTTTTCGGAAAAGCCATGGCGTCTTGATGTTCGCGTCCTGCAGGACGCGCGCTCAAGATCAGATTTGTCACGCGCAATACGTGTGTCGCTCACGGCGTCTGGTCCTGAAGATTGGGATGCGCTTAAAACACAGTGGCGCCTGCGCTGCGCAGTAGAGGGGCGTTCGCTTCGTCGACGTGTTTATGAAGAGCTTGCTGATACTGCGATGAAGTTACGCATTGCTTTGTGCGCCGAGACGCCTTTGTGCCTTTATTGTAATGAGAGGGAATCTTTGGAGCACTTCTTTTTGTCATACCGAAAATTCAAAACTCAAAGGGAAAATCTACTAGAAGAACCCCTACGAAAGTTGGTCTTAAACTTGACTCTTCCGGTGATTCTTTCATTTGGCACAGTCGCATTTGGATTCAGCCACAGGAGCGTTTTTACCGCTGTTACAAATTTCTTACGAGAATCTAAAAGAATGGAATGCTAAAAATAAGTAACTTCAGTTGTTTGATGTATAATTTTTTTTTCTTTTTTGTATGTTTATATGCTTTCTTTTCAAAGTTTTTTTAGAAATTTAACACCTTTTTATTATTACCTATAGTACCTAATTATTCCAACCCTCTCTTTCAAGAAGTGAATTAATTTAAAAAGCAAGGCACCGTCCCATTCATGGCCTATCCCCCTAGGTGAGTTGCGCCAAAGTGTTGAGGAAACAACCTACCAACCAACCTTCTCCTCTGATGCGAGCATGGCAGCGTGATATGCGTGAACGCTTTCAACGCTTGACTGCTGCTTCGTCCCTGGCAGCAGCAGCATGGCGCTGTAGACACAACCCATGTGCACATCCCGAGGTGTTGCGCTACGCGAGACATTCGTTTTTTTTGGGCAATTAGAGCCATCTGTCTCTATGACAGCACAAATACCACCTGCGCAGCGGCTTCCTACGCGAGATCAATCTGTTTTCTTGGCGCATATTGAAGCAATGTCATGTTCGGCCATGCGGACTAACTGCGATGAAACACCATCAATGCTTAGAAGTTTGCCCCGTATTCCTCAACAAAGCTGCGGATTGCCTACACACCCCTCCGCCAGCGGAAGAGGTAAAGGTGGCACTGAAATCTATGAAACGTGGAATGGCCCCAGGGCCAGACGGTTCTCCTGTTGAGTTTTACTTGATATTTTGGGATGAGATTGGTGCTACCCTTACCGCGATAATCCGGCGATGCTACGAGGACGGTGTCTTTCCATAAAGTTTTCGAGATGGACGCATTGTGATTATTCCAAAGGGTGAAGCTTCCTCTGTTAATCCAGAAGATTGGAGACCTATCACGCTCCTCAACGTTGACTATAAGATATTCGCGGCGGTAGCCGTTCAACGTTTGAGGGGTCTGTTGAACACCCTGGTAGGTCATCACCAGCCTTTATCAGTGCTCGGACGAGAAATACACAGCTTGTCATTTACCACACGGGATATCATAGCCTATATTCTGTCGCGATCTGCGCGTGGTATCCTTGTATCTTTGGACCAGGAAAAAGCGTTTGACCTGCAGTGAAGAGGAATATTCTGCCGATACTGCCGTCGACGCGTTCCTATCTACCACCACCAGAGCTACCACCAGAGCTTCGAACCTGCCCCTTATGTGTCACCACGCCCTTCGTTCACAGGATCTCAGCCTCCTGACCAGATGTCATCCACCGCCCTCCTGTTAACCGTCGCTCGCCATCACCTCGACGCCGCTCGCCATCGCCGATGCGCCGTCGTCCGTCATCGCCGGAGCGGGAAAACTGATTGCCGCAGTTCCAGAGGCAGGAACTGCGTCGCCCGCGAAAATACCAAGGCCTCTCTCTTCCCCAACGAATGTTCTCAACGTATATTTGGACGGCGTCGCTGCACTCGCTCTTGTCGACACTGGTGCCGCAGTTTCAGAGATCAGTGCCAGACTCTGCCGCTTGCTCAAAAACGTTATGACGCCAATAGCAAGTATATCACTTCGTACAGCCAGCACAGAGCACGTAACGCCAGCTGCTGCCTGTACTGTTCGCATCGCGATTGATGGCCTCATCTATGTCGTCGAATTACTAGTTTTAGATTCCTGCTCCCATGATCTCATTTTGGGTTGGGACTTTCTCTTCGCTAATAAGGCCGTTATCGACTGCTCTCGCGCTGTGGTAGAACTTGAAGTGTTTGGCGACGCTCCGTTAAATGATGCTCTTGAAACCGGGGACAAACTATTTGTTGCTGAAGACGTCATCATACCGCCGCACTCTTTCGCCCTTACCATGGTATCTTGCAACTCGCTCGCCAAGTCGAGTGCCCTTTTCACGCCATCTGCCCTTTTAGTTCGCCGCAAGTGTTCGCCGCTACCTTATGCCCATCTAGAACTTCATGACGGCGTCAGCAGACTGCTCATCTCGAACCTCTTGTCATGTCCTGTAACACTACTTTGGGGCGAGTGCGTCGGGCGGGTTTACAGTCTCGACCCTTCTGCAATTTTTGACATGTCGACTGGTCCTTCCACCAAACACGAAGTCGCCGGAGTGACTTGTGCCTCTTCGCCACAGACTACTAGGCCTGACGTACTCAGCAGCTCCATCGCCAACACGTTAACCATTTCGCAACGTGCTCAGCTGCTACGACTGCTGGAGAAGTTCCGTTCTTCCTTTGACTGCCAGCATACTCCCCTCGGCCGCACGTCTGCTGTGTGTCACCGCATCAATACGGGTACCAATGCGCCATTGCGTCAAAGATCCTATCGCGTGTCCGCAGCCGAGCGCCAGGTTATCGATGACCAAGTAGCTGACATGCTCAAGCGTGGCGTCATCCAGCCTTCGAATAGCCCCTGGGCATCTCCAGTCGTTCTCGTTAAGAAGGACGGGTCAATTCGCTTCTGTGTTGACTACCGTCGTCCTAACAAAATAACTCGAAAAGACGTTTATCCCTTACCGAGAATCGACGATGCCCCTGACTGCCTCCAAGCTGCGGAGTACTTCTCTTCTATTTACCTACGGAGTGGCTACTGGCAAGTCCCTCTGGCCCCTGAAGGTCAGCCTAAGACGGCCTTTGTCACACCTGATGGCCTTCACGAATTTTGTGTCGTGCCTTTTGGTCTTTGCAACGCCCCCGCAACATTCGAGCGGATGATGGACAATATTTTGCGTGGCCTGAAGTGGAAAACATGCTTGTGCTACTTGGATGACGTAGTTGTATTTTCACCAGATTTTCCAATGCATCTCCGCAGGCTAGATGAAGTACTGCAGTACCTAACTGACGCTGGCCTTCAGCTCAACCTGAAGAAATGCCGCTTCGGCGCAAATCAGCTCACCATCCTCGGCCATGTTGTCTCTAAAGACGGTATTCTTCCTGACACCGCCAAGTTTCGGGAAGTTGCAGAGTTTCCTAAACCTGCGTCTCTGAAGGATCTGCGCAGCTTTCTTGGCCTCTGCTCTTATTTCCGCCGCTTTAATCGGAATTTTGCGATGATCACCACCCCCTTGACTGAACTTCTGCACAGTGACTCGAAAAGTTACGCTTGGTCACCCGCCTGTGACGATGCTTTCGAAAAGTTGCGCCACCTGTTGACCTCGCCGCCAATCTTGCGTCACTTTGACCCGACTGCTCCGACTGAGGTACACACCGATGCCAGCTGTGTTGGACTCGGCGCAGTGCTCGCGCAGCACAAATCAGGATGCGAGGACTACGTAGTCGCATACACAAGCCGTACCCTCACCAAAGCGGAGAAGAACTATTCTGTGACAGAGAAGGAGTGTCTGGCAAATATATGGGCTCTAGGTAAATTTAGACCATACCTATATGGTCACCCCTTCGACGTAGTCACCGATCACCATGCGCTTTGCTGGTTATCCACATTGGAAGACCCCTCCGGCTGTTTAGCTCGCTGGGCTTTGCGGTTGCAAGAGTTCGACATGCGTGTTGTCTACAAGTCTGGTCGGCGTCACACTGATGCCGACGCCCTATCACGTTCACCTGTGTCCTCCAAAAGCTCTGCATGTCTATCTGCCGTGGACGAAATGGTGTCGTTCCCAGAAAACTGTGACATGGCGTCTGAGCAACGTAAAGATGACTGGATCAGCACTCTTCAGCAATTCCTTTCAGACCCGTCGACTTCTCCATCATCTCGAACGTTGTGGCGTCAAGCGGCTCACTTTGAGGTCCGCGATGGCCTCCTTTATCGCAGGAACTAGAAGTCCGACGGCCGAAAGTGGTTACTCGTCACACCTCGCCATCTTCGTGCGGCAATATCTTCAGCTTTTCACACTGACCCTCAGTGCGCCCATGCGGGCGTCTTCAAAACATACGCTCGGCTTTCCTCCCGGTTTTATTGGCGAGGCATGTACACCTTTGTGCGCAAATACATTCAATCATGCCCTCAGTGCCAACGACGCAAAGCTCTCCCTCATCACGCCTCAGGTCCGATCCAGCCAATCCCTTGCCCAGCCAGGCCTTTCGGCCGCGTTGGAATTGATCTGTATGGGCCTCTACCATTCACGGCTTCCGGAAACCGTTGGGTCGTTGTCGCTGTCGACTACTTGACGCGATACGTGGAAACAGCCGCTTTGCCTGCTGCCACAGCACGCGACGTCTCATCTTTTCTCCTGCGGAACTTCATTCTGCGTCACGGCGCACCACGTGAATTTCTCAGCGACAGAGAACGCGTATTCCTCTCTGAAGTCGTCAACGCACTCCTTGCCGAATGCCGTATCATTCACCGCACTACCACCGCCTACCATCCGCAGACGAATGGATTGATGGAAAGATTCAACCGTACCCTAGGGGATATGATATCAAAGTATGTTGCCTCAGACCTCTCCGACTGGGACCTCATTCTGCCTTTTGTGACATACGCCTACAATACTGCTCCACAGGCGACTACGGGCTTTTCACCATTTTCCCTGTTATATGGCCGAGACCCTTCCAGCACACTAGATACCATTCTGCCCTACCACCCCGATTCCTCCGAGTCTACGCCCATCTCTGAAGCTGCCCGCCGCGCCGAGGAATGCCGTAAGCTCGCCCAGTCATTCACATCCATCGACCAATGGAGACAAAAATCTCGGCGTGACGATAGCCACCCGTAACCTAACTTTGTTCCGGACACTCTTGTTTGGCTTTTGGTTTCCGCTGTGCCTACAGGCCTTTCCTTGAAGTTCTTTTCAAAATACCAGGGACCCTACCGCATTGTCTCGCAGACTTCACCAGTTAACTACATCGTCGAATCCATTACGCCATCCACAGACCAGCGCTTTCGGGGACGTGAAATTGTTCACGTACAGCGGCTGAAACCTTATTACGACCCGCTCGTACTCTGTTCACCGTGAGTCGCCAGGATGTCTCCTTTTTCGACGGAGGACGAAGTGTAGTGAAGAGGAATGCCCACTACTGCAGCGACATCGACACGTTGGCGCGAGGCACGAGCTAAGACTGCCTGGTTGCTGCTGCGACGCTGCCCGTGTATACTTGGCCTGCTCTTGCTGCTTCTGTACCGACGCCGCTACCGCTGTTGACCTTGCATTTACATTATAGACCGACTAGAGCACGCGTATATCCTTAATGTGCTCACAGCCTTCGGCTTTTCTCATTTGTTTGTGGAAATGATTAAAAATACGTACACTGGTCTGAAAAGTACACTAGTTCTGAATGGTTGGGAAAGTGCCGCATTTTCCATAACACGTGGGGTCTGTCAGGGATGTCCATTGTCTCCTGTGCTATTTGTCCTCAGCCTTGAGCCATACTTGCGTGTTTTTGACGCGGATTCATGTGTCCGGGGTCTTGCACTTCCTGGTAGCGGTGTCGCGAAAGTCACAGCTTTCGCTGATGATATAACATTGTACTTTTTAGATGAAGATAGCCTTTCACGCAGCCTGCGTGTATTTTCCCAGTATGGCGACATTTCAGGTGCAGCGTTGAACATCCCCAAATCCCGGTATTTCTTCATTGGCTCTCCAAACTCCAGGCTTTCGCATTCAACCGGCTGCGTCCCTTCGTATTGTAGGTATTTTATACAACCACTAAGGAATTTGCGAATATGTTTGGTTAAACGCTCTCGAAGAAGTAAGACTGAAAATTCAGGATGCACGGGATTTTGACGTCCCGCTTCTTGAGCGGAGGTACCTAGCGCAGACTGTATTTTGCGGTCGAATTTGGTACCTTTCGCACGTCGTGCAGCCATCTTTACGTATCGTGCGATCACTGCAGTCTGCTTTGTGTCCCTTTTTTTTGGTCAGGCGGCACTGAGTTGGTCTCTCACGCGGCACTGGGACAGCAGCGTTCTCAGGGAGGCTTTGCTTTCCCTTCTGTGTCCATACGCTGTCGGCTGCTGGCACTGCGCTTCCTTTTGCGCCTAGTGCAAGGGGAGGAATCTCCCGCACGAACGCTTGCATATTACTTTCTGGGTACTCACCTTCGACATTTGATGCCTAATGTGCAACTTGACAGGGGGCCGCAGTCAATAACACTTCCTGCGTTTTATGCAACAACTGTTGCATTTTTTCGCCATGTCACGTCGAGCTGTCCTGGCATAGATGTTTTGAACAACCACAGAGATGAGACAACTGCTGCTTTGTTGCTTCCGTTGTTCCCGCCAGCCCGCCGTTCTCGCTCTAGGCGGGTGTCTTGGAGCACGTTAACGGCTTCTTTTCTGCCTGGACACCTCCGGGACTTCATGTGCACTCTAAGCCAAAAACGGCCGAAACGGGAGCAACGGCTGTTTTTACTCCTTCAGACCGACTGTTACTCTCCGAAAAGACCAAGCGGAACAAGATGGCCGACTTGTTCGAGAATGGGGGAGCAACTGTATTCATCTTAAGTTTGTAAGGGAGCAACGGAAGGAGCAACCGCTGTAAATGCTCTGGTCACACAACGGTTACTCCCCGGCAGGACACCGCACACAAATATGCATGCCGCCCACATTGATATTCCTGGGACAGATTATATTTTGTTCTGTGTGCCAAACTTCACCAAACCAAAACAGTGATTTATTTTAGCATCCGCAGATAATAAGATAGCAGCGCTGGCTGAACACAGAAGGTCTGAGAATACAGCTACGGCAAGTACCTAACACACGCAGCAGCAGAATGGAGAGTTGGCACGTCAAAGCGGACCGAACGCCGAAACACGTGCAAAACAACGATAAAAAAAAAGCCTAGACACGCCGTTCGTCCGCGAAGGAAGGGCGTCAAAGTCGATCAAGCACAGAAACACGTGCATAAGGAGCCCCCCCCCCCCCGATATATCGGAGAAGAAAAAAAAAAGCAGACACAGACGCTCTTTTCATCAGCTGCACACTTAGTTGCACGCTTCACCGTGTAGTTTGAGGGCAGAATGACAAATCTGCGCCATGTGCGCCCGCACGACAAATGTGGCGCTAGTGTAGCAAGCGATGTTATTCAGTGTTTATGTTTACTAGCACTAAATAAAATTGCACTAAATTTTTTTTATTTAATTATGAGTTTTGGTGTACCTCAGTTTTTTTATAAGTGTATTAGGAGAACACATTGAAAGCATTGCGCTGACGCCTGTGCTGCCACTGCTCGACGTTTTTTTTTTTTTTAGCGCAACTAGGTTCGCGTTCGCACTACTCATATTCATATGGTCTGTGCGGTCGGCGAGCACATGGACATGCGAGCTTGTGAGCTATGTTTTGATCGTGTGTGTGTGTCGCAGATTTGCGTTTCTACTTATTCGTTATGAAGGTTAGTGTATATTTATCTTTATGGAGCGCGAAGTTGTTGTGGATTTTGCTGCTGGGTGGAACAAACACATCAAAAACACGTCTTCAGCTATCTGCAAGCCTGTTCGCTCGTCGGACAAAGGACTGCGCATGCATCAGCGTGCAGGTGAGTGGCATTTGCAGCAGCATTTAATGCTCTTACAACACATTGTTGAGTGGTTGTGCTATTAAAAGAGAAATGATTTGCTCTTCCTTATTTACCGTATCCATTGCTAGCCGTATCGGACTAAATTACCTCTATTATTACCGCCTGCATACCCTCTTGCTTCCCCTGTCACCACTGCAGTGCCAGTGTACTTTTGCAGTTAAAAGTTCATTTCCGCAACACTACCTCGCTTGAAAAAACATTGGGGTGGGGTTGTAGCTGCCTTCATACTGGCACTTTTCTACCATTGGCTTTATGTAACGTTAACGGCTGAGTGTTGGGGCCTTGGGCCGCATTTTTTAGAGCTGTAAAGTGTATGTAAATTAGTAAGTGAACAAATCATTGTCGCATCACTTCACTGGCATAGCCAGGTG
This sequence comes from Rhipicephalus microplus, assembly GCF_043290135.1. Taxonomy (NCBI): domain Eukaryota; kingdom Metazoa; phylum Arthropoda; class Arachnida; order Ixodida; family Ixodidae; genus Rhipicephalus; species Rhipicephalus microplus. Next base: position 30,345,613 of record NC_134707.1, on the reverse strand, counting down.
GTTGCGCACAGAATTTTTTTAGGCCGGGCGTAGGGAGCCCATAATGACGACCATTCTGCTGCTGCTGCTGCTGCTGCCATAGTGTTTTTTGATGTCGCCAGCCGAAATGGAAAAACATTTTAAAGAGTTGAAACAAGAGTTTCGCGAAATGCGGACTGCCCTGGAGAGAGAGCTGCGTAAGGAAATACGTGATGTGAAAACAAGTCTAGACTTTTTTAATAAGCAGTTTGAAGAAATTTCGGCTCTGTGCTCGCGGCTTGAAAAAGAAAACGGTGAGCTAAAGGCTCAAAATGATGTTCTGAAGACTGATTGCAGTCAGCTGAAGCAGGCCGTTCTCAACAATGAACGTAGGACTACCGCCCTAGAACAGTACTCGCGAAACCGAAATATTGAAGTGAAAAATGTTCCTTTCGTGGAGGGTGAACGGTTGACCAGGGTCGTTCAGAAGATTGGTGAAGCTGTCGGCGAATCAGTGAAAGAAGATGACATAGAAATTTGCCATCGCGTGACTGCTAAGGATGCATCTTGCCCTCATATTGTTGTGCAGTTCAACAACCGGTCTAAGCGAGACGCAGTTCTGGAAAAGGCGAAAAAGTTGCGCTTAACGACAGCTGATATTGGTTTCCCAGGAAAGACATTTGTCTACGTCAATGAACACCTATGCCCACAGTTAAAAAAACTACTGGGACAAACTGTAGCGCGCAAGAAGGAAGCCGAATGGCTATTTGCCTGGACGAAAGGCGGAAAAATTTTTGCGCGAAAGGATGAGAAGTCGAGGGTGTTTCAGATAACTACTGAGAGCGATCTCGAAAAGATTGTTTAAATTTGTTGAGCTTCATCCTTTAGCAAAAAAAAAAAAAAAAAAAAAAGCTAGAAGAAAAACAGGGCAAAAAGAAAATGGCTGCAGACTGCTTAACGCCACACCAGTTGAGCCTATTGGTATCTGGTAGAAAACACCACATTTCCTACCTTCATATAAATGCGCAATCAGCCAGAAACAAGGCAGATGAGATAGCAATACTGCTTGAATCGTTTGAGTTCTCCTTTGACGTCATCATGGTTACTGAAACCTGGTATCGCCATGAATCCGACGTTCTTCGTATACCTAGCTATGTCACGTATTTCTTAAACCGCAGTGATAAATTAGGTGGTGGTGTTATGCTCCTGGTCAAAGATGTGTTTGAGTGTGAAATACTCGAGGCTTTTTCTGTGGTTACTGACGATTACGAGATTATGACTGTAAAATGTTCTTCGGGTATTTTTTCTGTGGTATACCGCCCCCCCAAATGTAACATGTGCAACTTTTTTACGTTTCTAGACACTTTCCTGTCGTGGGTCAATGAAAATGGTTACAATCTTACTATCGGGGGTGACCTAAACATTGATATGCTAACTTCCAGCCCCCAACGTCTTGAACTTTGCAATATCATGGAATCAAACGCATTTAAAAATGTTATAAATCACCCCACTCGATTTCATGCCCAATCCTGCACACTTATCGACGTCATTATAACAAATAGCACAAGTGCACCTCTTTGCTCGGGTGTCCTTAAGACACATATTAGCGACCATTTGCCTGTTTACTCAATTTTAAGTCAAAAGAAGCTTCAACTTAGGGATGCAAAGCCACCGCCTACCCCATTCCGGTACATATGTCCTAGCACAATTGATATGTTCGCTGCATATATATCCAAGATAAAATGGGACGCTGTTTTCCGTGAAACTGATGCAGACACAGCGTATAATGTTTTCATCGAACGTTTTAGTGAAGCCTACAACAAGTGCTTTCCGCTCAAAGCAAAACGCAGACCACGCAAGGCAAGAAAGCCTTGGATTACTTCGGAATGCCTTCAAGCTATAAAAGTAAAAAATGCACTTTACCAGAAATTTCTAATATCTAGAGACAAAGAAGACTTGAAGACATTTAGAAAACATAGAAATACTACAAACTCTTTATTAAGGAAAAGCAAACTTGAATATTTTAGCAACCTTTTCAGCCCTGAAAAAACCAAAACGTCCGAAGCCATCTGGAAAAAGTTAAACATGTTGCTCCACCCACACTCGGATGATAGCACATACCCGACTAAACTCATTGTAGACAACCGCGTTCTAACTGGTGATGACCTTGCTGAAGCTTTCAATAAATTCTTTACCTCTATTGGAGAGAGCTCGCACGACAATAATTTTGCGCGATTCATGGGTTCGCAAGTAGGCGAAAGTGCATTTCTATTTCCAGTGACTACACAGGAGGTTACGGCAGATTTCATGTCACTGAAGAATAGCAGGTGTTGTGACGTAGACGGCCTGGAAATCCGTCCAGTTAAGCATGTTATTCATGTCATATCTCCTATTTTAGAATACATCATTAACTTAATCTTCTCATTGGGCACGTTTCCTAGTCGTCTTCAGATAGCCAAAGTTTCTATTATTTTCAAAGGTGGTGACAAAAATAGCATGACCAATTACAGACCAATTTCTATTTTACCTGTATTTTCTAAAGTAATTGAAAAGTTGTTACATAAACGAATAGTGTCATTCTTAACCAAGCACCACATTATGACGCCTTTTCAATTTGGTTTCACAAAGCAGCGCTCAACAGAAACTGCCCTACTAATGCAAAAAGAAATCATACTCGATGCATTTGAAAAGGAAATATATACACTTGGAATTTTTGTAGATTTCTCAAAAGCATTTGACAGAATCAACCACATTACATTAATTAAAAAACTAGAACACTACGGTTTTCGGGGGAACTTTATAAGTGTCATAAAAACCTATTTGAAATACCGACAGCAAAAAGTAGATATAAATGGCTACGCATCTAGTTTTAAAAAACTGTCACATGGCGTGCCCCAAGGAAGTATTCTGGGTCCCCTGCTTTTTAATCTGTATGTGAACGACTTGACAAACATTGATAACAATACAACATTTATTATTTATGCAGATGATACCAGCTTATTTTTTAAAGACTGCGATTTGCATAAACTAGTTGACAAAGCAAATAGTGTCTTGAAACTGCTGCACATTTGGAGCATAAGAAATTCGCTAATTATAAACACCTCAAAAACAAAATCTGTGCTCTTTCGTCCAATAAATAAGCCCGTAAACTGCGATTTATCATTAGTGATTGGCTCAGAATCTATAAGGATTGAACCGATAGTGAAAACTCTGGGAGTTTTTTTCCACGAAAACATGCTATGGAAGGATCAGGCTGAGTTTGTCCATGCTAAACTTTCTCGTACTGTAGGTATCTTATCGCGCTTACGTTTTCTCTTGCCACAAAAAATTAAACTCTTACTATATAATTCGCTATTTTTATCTACATTAAGCTATTGCTATCTAGTATGGGGCACCACATCGGAAAAGAACTTAGGCCGAATATATAGATTACAGAAAAAGGCTGTGCGCATAATTACAGGTGTTCCTCGCGATGAACATTCCAAACCCATTTTCGAAGCCCTTAATTTACAACCAATGCCTGAGATATACAATACAATTTTAATGAAGCGATATCGTACTTCCTTAAAGAATCACGACTCTTTTCTTACTGATTTAGCGCGTTTGACACCCTATACCTGCCCCTATAGCACACGAGCTACCGATGACTGGAAAATTCCTTACACACGTACTAACTATGGTCGCCAGATGATGAGCTACTTACTGCCACTAACCTTAAACAGTTTCTTACAATAAACCATTTATACTGCTCCGTTCTGTAAATGTTTTTCAACGTGTTAATAAAATGCAAATCGGCATGACCTTGAAGTACATGTTTTGATATTGTATAATAACTGATGATCTCATGCTGCTGTTGCTGTTGCTATGTTGTCAAATGGTGCGAAAGCCTTCGTCAAGCCTTAATGGCTTTTTGCTTTCGCCCCACAGCATCACTGTTGTGACTTTTGTAATGTCTCCTGTGATGTCGGAATAAACTGAATTGAATATTCGCTTGCCCGGCTTCCAATTCAGATAAGCGGACCCCCCCCCCCCTCTCCGCACGCCTAAAAAAAAAAATCTGCCTACATCACGACGTCACTTGCTTCACCTCTGCGCTGAACGTACTATTTTATAAGCGCACCATCAAGCGAGCAGTGTACATATGGACAGAACAATTAGAGGAGGAATGACCCAAATCTTTCAGATTTCTTTAGTGATGCAAAACATTCGCAAAACTGAATATTGTAAAAAACAATCATAAATGCTGTATGTTCTCGTTAGCGTTGTCATTATTCTGCATCATGAAATCTTTATGCGCTGTGAAAACTTGGCATGCCGTTGAAGTCACATATCGACGTTAATACCAATCGACGAAATTTGCCGCATGCACATAATTAGGCTGATTCCCACTTGGCTGTTCTTAACCTGACTTCACTGCTACCAAATGAAACGATATTTGATGCATGTCTTTTACTACTTTTTTTCAGGGATATGACACAAGTTTGGTTAACTGCAGATAAAGATGCTCCCAACGATGCTAAAGTACAGAAAGCAAGTGAATTTTGGTAAGTGCAGACTTTTTGTACTACGTATATGAAAGCATCGCTTTTTAGGGGCAAACTGTGTATGTGTTGGCCAGAGGATAGTTCATCATGCCACATCGTTACACTGGCACTGACAATTTGACATGGCTCCGCTGGCTCGTTTGTGTGCTCACACTGTTACCGTTAAGATAAAATGTTTATGTTTTCATTGCAGGGATTGCTGTTTGTACTAGAAAGCCAACTGCCAAGATTTGTTTATGCTGGTGCTCCTAAAAGTACGCTTTCCCTATTTACATGGATTTTGGCTTGCACAAAGCATAACACTTGGGCCTAGATTCACAGAGCTGTCCATGCGCAGGCTTTCATAACAGCGTTTCTTGACTTGCCTCTACCCTGTTTTCTGCAGATGTTTCGTGGGTTTAAAAGTGCCACAGCATGTTGACCTCCCCCACTCTGAAAAATTCGCCTTCAAAGTTCTGCAAGAGTGGGCTTAACTTTCTTGTGCACCTCCTTGCTGTTCCAAGATCCTGAAGTGTTATGCTCTTACTAGAGGCGGCAGTGCTTCTAATGTTTGTATTTCCATCACATTGACCAAGTATGCGATCTTGGCTTGACTGGTAGCACATCCTCAACAAATGTCTTTGTGGCACATGTAGAAGGCAGTACAAAATAAATAGGCAGACGTTCACACCGGGAGCTAACTTCTAATAATGCTTTTTTTTGGAAACCATGGTGTGCTTATTCCAATTTGTCTAACAAAGCAGAAACCTGTTTGGCTGTGGCTGTGAACCAACAAGACGTTGAACTAATAAAAGCTTCACATATTTTTGCTATCATATATATATGTATTGGCAAGCTATCTGTGACACTGTCAAACAAAGAATCAGAATATCTGTGCGTGCCTTAAGATATATTGCTTCGTTCACATATCTCGTGGCTGTGACTCGTCAACTGAGTGAACAAATGCACCCTAGTTTACTAAATATAAGCATTTTTTGAAGGTAGCATGGTCTACATTTATTTGTCTATAGTTTTGTCCAGCCGTTTGTGTCAGGTACAAAGAAATATACTGAAGATTATCATGTAGCCTATGCAAATGGTTGCTTTCAAGCAGGCTTTGCATGCTTGGCTTGTGCCTACAGGTATTGCACAATTCAAGATGCAGCAGCGTATGATAGAACAGTAGAATCGAGAGCAACTATGTGCACGAGCTAAATAAGTATTTTAACATGAGCGGACGGTACGTGTTATTTGCCACACACATGATCTCACTTAGAATGCCCATTGGTGAATGGGCTCATAGAAATGTCACTCAGCTGTGTATAGGAAACAAGTTAACTGAACCTAAGGGTATCTTTAACTGCTACAAATATGCCTTGTTGAGGTGCTGCACATTTTCTTCCAGAATATTGCTGTCAGACATCATGTGAAGAGTGTCTACCACATCAGCATTTATATGGCTTGGCAAGTAACGTTTGGCCGAACCTTCCTTTTTTTCACATTTCGTTTTGCAGTAGACATCCTAGAATGTAAGCGCTGCTGCAGTGTGTTTGACTCATTGTTATGTATTGATTCTGGCATGTTTAACCTCACACTTCTATTTTTTTTTCTTGCAGCAATGAGATGCTTCACATATGCCTGTGGTGACGTTCCGCTGCGCTAGCCTGATGGAAACACCAGCTGCGAAACTTGAGTCCTTCAGCATTGGAGAAGTTGCCCTTCTCTCACCAATGATGACACAGACTGCCCTATGCTGGAAATTCAAGATTGTTTTTCCACGGATGACGCAGAAAACCTTTGATGTATTATGGTGCTTGTTTAGTGCTGGCTGTGGTGTGGCGAAGTCTACTTTTACGTGTGCTCACACGTCGCCTCATAAAAAGAACAATAAAGCATTTATTTTCCTTTCAATATTGTCCACTTTTTGTGTTAGAAGCACCCAAGCAGTGCTCTTCCAAGGAGCTCTCGCCATGTCTTAAGCGTGTGACAAGCATACTCGAGATAGTCATTTCCCCAAGGAGTAACTGGAAGCATGTGCAGTTGATTTTCAGAGAGTAACTGTGAACACGTGGGAGGAACGGTAAAGAGTAACTGTTGCTCTTAGAAGAGCAACTGGTGGGAGTAACTGTTGGTCCGCAGGGAGGAACTGGAGCGAGTAACTGTTCATCTCCCTAAGGAGGAACTGAAAGGAGAGCAACGGTTCGTCCCTCTGCAGTTACTCCTTTTAGGGGAGTAATGGGAGTGGCAATGCAATTGCTCCCTGAAAGGTGCAACCCCTATACCCCTGTTGCCCCCTTTTGGCTTAGAGTGTGGCGCCTGGGATGGGGTGTGCTTCCCACTCTCGACCGCCTCAAAAGGTGGAGAATAGTCCAGTCAGCAACATGTCCGAACTGCTCCCTTCGGGAAACAAACTAGCATTTTCTGAGGCATTGTGTCATTGCTCGCGTTTTTTGGAGAGCCGTACATGCCGGATTTCACTGCCTCAAAGTATATTGCTTCGTTTCTTCTGGGCGTTGTTCGCGAGGCCGCTTCGCTTCTTTTCTCGTTGATGCCGGCTGTTTCTGCCTCTGGCGCAACCGCTGCGAAGCGGTTGCAGCGGGCCGCTGCCGCCATGCGCTTTACCCGATCCTAGAACGATTGTACTCGGAGCTGCTGTCCGTTTTGTCGGAGGAGCTCTTCTTCCTCGGTGAAGAGGAATTTCTTCGGCACTGGTCTTGCCCTTTTGTGTCGGTCTATGACGGACGAGTGAAACTTGTCTTTTGGCCGGCCTGGTATTGGTAGGCTGATCTGTCGATACGCTGGCAGAAATGGCCTGCCAACATGTAAATATGCAAAATGTACATATTTATGTTTTATTTGTGTCTCTTGTGTACCTTGAAGTATTTTTTGTGGTTGTGTTTGTGTGGAGGGCCACAGTGGAGGGCCCCAGAAATTTCGACTCTATAGAGTCACGTACAGTAAACAACTATACTAGTAGTAGTAAAACACTTTACTAGAGTCACGTACACATGTCTCTAAAATTTCGCCTTCATCAATATTCGAATACCGAAGCGGAGATCAAGCCCGCCATTTTCGGGCCAGCAGCCGACGCGCTTTAGCACTGCATCCACACAGCAGCCGCTATGGGCGGCTCTTTCGAGGTTACGAAGGCTTTTGGACAATTTGTTTTCTGATTCGGCACCTGCTGAGTGCCAGCAGCTACAAACGGGCCTGCGGATGTTTTAATTATTCACCTATCTGAAAGGTTGGTTCCTATAATACTAGTGAAATCGCCAGTGCCACTGCTGAACCTGATGGGATCTCACGTCTCGAATTTCGTGCATTCGCTTGAATCATTGCGTATGGTAGTTACCCACGGCTTAGCGACGTAGTTCTTTCCGATCGCAATGAGCTGTGCTTGCTTTGGCTTCTGCGTCATGAGATTAGAGACGTGGCAAGCACTGACAGTGCAACATTTATAACGCACCCTAAGAGTCGCTTGTCGTACGGTGCGCACCGTTAACGCAAATCGCTAATTACCCTTGTGCCTTTTAGAGGTAATGAATCTGTTAACAGCGCCTTAGTGCGAATGGCCACTTTGAAACCCAATGCTTTTCATGTGCAGTATGATTGTTGATATTATTGCATAATGATGCACATGCCCAGCCATAGCTGATAAATATAGAGTCATACTACCGAAAGCCTTTATATTCATGCAGCTATATACTTGTTTGTTTTGATATGATAACTTGGAAGATAGGTGATTATGCTTGCTTTGTAGTTGGCTCGCCTGTTTGTTCGTTTAGGTGTCAATGAAGTGTGTCTTGGCTCCTTTATTGCGAGACAATAGGGCTTCAGTTCTAACCCAAGTGAGGAGGAGGATAAAATTTATTGACACTAAAAAGGGTCAGGCATGAGTGCACCCTCAAAATTTGCACATCAGCTAACGGTATTATGCGCAGGCCAGACCGCTATAAGTAAATAATTGGGCGCTACCGTCGCTAACGCATTAAAATTGCATGTTGACTTTTACCAGACGTGCACAAAAGCAGAATGACACTTAAGGCATCATCACAGGAAATAGGCTCTAGCATCTGCCCAGGTTATACTAACACGCCATAGATATCTTGTACGGCCAGTCATTAAACACAGCAGTATTATATAGAATCCAAACTTACCTTCTTTACCAGCCGAAAGGAATACAAAAAATGCTCTCAGAGATATGTATTCAAAGTATAACGTGCTTACAGCACAATAGCACTACACCATAATGCAAACAGGGCACGTTAAGGCACTAAAAGTTCTCACATTTTTAATGGGATTTCTAATGACAGCATAATTTTAAAGAAAACTTACGTACCTAAAATCAGCATACCAGCATTACGCCAGGTGGAATTCCGACAGGAGTATCAGAAATCTCTTTCCTCTTGCAACACATTTAGGCATTCATATTTTCTGTCTGTCATGGAATTTTAAAATACCCTGCCACATGGCGAAATGGCCCCACCGTGGTGGTCTAGTGGCTAATGGACTCGCTGCTGACCTGCAGGTCGTGGTTTCGAATCCCGGCTGCGGCGGCTGCATTTCCGATGGAGGTGGAAATGTAGAACCCCAGGAGGTCAAAACTTCCGGAGCCCTCCACTACGGAATCTCTCATATTCATATGGCGGTTTTGGGACGTTGAACCCCACATATCAATCAATCACATGACGAAATGTTCCTAAACTCTGCCTTCGCATTCGCTGTGAATATTACAAACTTATTTGGTCGCTCAGCGGCACCGTTGCAGAAGTTGGCGCAGCTGCTCATAAAATGCGCAGTTTTTCATATATATACCACTCGTAGCTTCTATTCTCGAATCTGCGTCTTATTTCTGTAGCCTTTCTTATTAGTCTGGACTGTACATTATTTTAAAATTTTAGTTTTTGCTCCTAAATGTGGTGTTAGTTCCAATCTGCACCTTGTATGCAAGTCATTTATGAACATTTTTTGCACATTTATTTATATTATTATTATTATTATTATTATTATTATTATTATTATTATTATTATTATTATTATTATTATTATTATTATTATTATTATTATTATTATTATTATTATTATTAAATGCGGTGATCCATCCTTAATCTCTACCTACAAGCCATTTCACCGACGAGCTTACGCTGTAAATTACCAGACGACATCATAACGTGCACCATCAGCACAGTTCAATCAGAACAAAACTTCTTTTCCAACAATCCGCGCGGTTTCGTTCGCGGTCGTTCATGTGAAACTCAACTGTTTGAATTGATGCCCGCCGTGGTGGTCTAGTGGCTAAAGTACTCGGCTGCTGACCTGCTGGTCGCGGGTTCGAATCCCGGCTGTGGCGGCTGGATTTCCAATAGAGGTGGAAATATTGTAGGCCCGTAGGCTCAGATTTGGGTGCACGTTAAAGAACCTCAGGTGGTCAAAGTTTCCGGAGCCCTACACTAAGGCGTCTCCCATATTTATATGGTGATTTTGGGACGTTAAACCCTACATCTCAATCAATCTGTTTGAATTGATAAGACATTTAAACGAAGCCATACACGCTGTATTCATGGATTTTGCAAAAGCATTGGACAAGGTTCCACACATCTGCTTAATAATGAAGTTGACGAATCTGAACATTGACGGCAAAGTCATTACAAGGATAACTAATTTTCTAGCCAACCACAGCCAATCATTTTATGTGAATGGACGTACATCTTCACTTCACATGCAAAGTCTGGTGTTCCTCAGATATCAGTCTTGGGACCAGTTTTGTTTCTCCTTTACATCAATGACATTGGGCATGGTTTATCATCTAACACCAGATTATTTGCAGATGACGGCATCATTTACACAATGATTGACAGCACCCAAGCTAACGAATGATACAGTATGATCACAATAAACTCGCTCTTTGGTTTCACCTGTGGCAAATGCAAATTAAAACTTTCAAAACTATAGCCATGCCATTTATAAGAGCGCATAAAACAGAATGGAGCCAATATGAAATTCAAAGTGTCCCCATCAAAAAACTATTGATGTTTAAATATCCCGGAATTCATTCATCATCTAACCTATCATGAAATGAGCACATAGATATCATAACTAGTAAGGCGTCAAAAACACTTAAATTTATTAGAATAAACCTGTACTTGGTGAATTCTACCACGAAAATACTAGCGTACATTACACTTGTTCCTTCAAAGAGGAAGAAAGTTTAAGCGGAAAGACAGGGAGGTTAGCCAGTTCTTAGACCGGCTGGCTACCCTGTGCTGGGGAAAGGGGTGAGGGGAATGAAAGATGTTAAAAAAAATTTGCGAAGAGAGGGAGAAATTAAAAAAAATTGTGACAGAGGAAAGGCAACATCAAAGAGTATAAGACACTAAAGTCTGTCTCTGAGGCCAGTTGTCCGCAAAAAGCGCAGCAAAGCTTTCAAAGCCTTCTGGGCTGAGGATGGGCTCGGCCAATGACCCAGAATCCTTTGTTCCGACAAAGGCCGATAGTCTAGTCTATCCAGAGCTGCAGTGAGTTCTTGTCTTTGCGCGTTGAAATGGGCGCACTCACACAGAATGCGCGATGGTTTCTTCGCAACTGCAGTAAGTGCATGTAGGAGAGCTGGCCATCCCAATGAGATAAGAGTATGCGTTCGTGAAGGCCACTCCAAGCCACAGGCGGCATAGAAGAGTCTCCTCAGCTCGAGATATCCTTGGGGGAAGACGAAGCTGCAGATCAGGATCCAAGTTATGCAGGCGCGCGTTTGTGAAGTCTGTTGAGTTCCACTGTACCAGTGTGAGGTCACGTGCAAGCGAACGAAGTCTTGTAGCTGCGTCGGTTCTTGAGAACGGGATGGCTCTGTATTGGGTACAATCGTGTGCAGATCTAGCGGCCTCATCTGCGCGGTCATTGCCATATATACCGCAATATTCTGGTATCCACTGATACACAATGCTGTGCTGTTTCTCGATTGATTGGTGATGAAGAAGCCTTATTTCAGCTACTAACTGTTCATTAGGTCCATGCCGCAAGGGTGATATAAGACATTGAAGAGATGCCTTCGAGTCCGAGAAGATCGACCAAATTCCCGAAGGTTCTTTCACTATAAACTCCAGAGCTGCACGAATGGCTGCAAGTTCTGCAGCTGTCGACGACGTCAAATGCGATGTCATGAATTTAATTGTGATGTGCCTCGCGGGAATAACCACCGCCCCTGCAGAGCTTACTGAAGACACCGAGCCATCCGTGTAAATGTGAAGGCGTCCGTTGTGCTTCTCTTACAGGAAAAGTAATGTGGCCTGTTTCAGGGCTAGATGCGACGACTTTTTCTTATTTTGGATGCCAGGAATTGTAAGAAGGGCTTTGAGTGGGTGTAGGCACCGTAAAGGTATCGGCGGCTGTGCTGCATGCGTGAAGTGCAATGGAAGCACTGCGCAATGCTGAGCTACAGTTGCGCTGAACGCTGAGTGGGGCCTGGAAGTTCGAAATGAGGCGAGGTGATGAGATGGAAGCCGAGCGAAATGTCTTATGTGCATTCTCAAAGCGTCTACGTGGATGTCTGCGTTGACTGGATAATCACGCGCAATGATGACTGTCGCTGCTGTAGACGCGCATCTCGGGAGACCAAGGCATATTCTCAGGGCTTGGGCTTGCATCGACTGGAGGACGCGCAAGTTTGTTCATCGGATCCCGCAAAGCACGGGTAAGCTGTATCGCATATACCCGAGGAACAGAACAGTGTAGAGTTGGAGCATTGCTCGTACCGATGCACCCCACGTTTTTCCAGCAAGAAACCTCAGTACGTGGGTGATCATGGTGAGTTTAGTTTTCATGTGGGCGATGTGAGGGCTCCAGGAGAGGTCGCGATCAACTATGACTCCGAGGGATTGGTGGGTCTTCACGTAGTTGATCGTGTGTCCGTTGATTTTAATAACATATGGGCTCATAGCCTTATGCGTGAATGCTATAAGCGAGCATTTCTCTGATGACAGCTCTAGTCCCCGTTCTTCCAGGTACTTTGTCGCTATTGTAGCCGCTCTCTGAAGCCGGGCACGCAAATGAAGGCGTGTTACGCCTGACGCCCAGATGCAGATGTCATCTGCATATATTGATAGATGGACAGATTCTGGAAGTGCGTCAACCAGGCCGAGTAGCGCTAGATTGAAAAGTGTGGGGCTAAGAACACCGCCTTGAGGAACACCTCGACGGTTGCAATGTTGCGTTGCTGTGCCATTCTCCGTCTGTACAAAGAAAGTTCTTCCTTTCAGATAGCTGTGGATCCATTGGTAAACCCGACCCCCTAATCCAACATTTTCCATGACATCCAGAATGGCTTCATGTGATACGTTATCATATGCACCTTTCACGTCCAAGAACAATGCCGCAGATAAACGTTTCAACCTTTTTTGATGCTGAACAGATGAAACCAGGTTTATAACGTTATCAATTGCGGACCGCCCACGCCGAAAACCCGTCATAGCATGAGGGTATACCTCGTGGCGCTCCAGGAACCACTCTAGGCGAGTCAAAATCATCCTCTCCATCACTTTCCCGAAACAGCTGGTAAGCGCGATGGGGCGATAAGAGGTCAAGTGCAGAGGAGATTTACCTGGTTTAAGCACAGGGACGAGGCGACTAAATTTCCATGAATGAGGGATAAATCCGCTGCTCCACGAGTCGTTGTACACGGATAGAAGGGCCCGTCGAGCTGCTTCTCCGAGGTTGCAAAGGGCCATGTACGTGATCCCATCCAGACCAGGCGATGAAGATCGTTTGCATGCCGTCAAGGCCGCTTGTAGTTTTTCTAGAGAGAAAAAGGTGTCCATTCTTGGATCTCTGGAAACTGGAGCGTTTTCTAGGGGGCGCGTGGTGCACGCGGACGCATGACCGGCAACTTTCATGCAGAAATCTTCTGCTACTTCAATTTCGGTGCGTCCTTGGTGGAGAGAAAGACACTTGAAGGGGCGATGTTGATGTGGCGATGTTCGTAGGCCACGGACAATCCTCCATGTCGGCGTCAAAGGCTTGTGTGGATCCAAAGATTCGCACAGATATTTCCAGCGAAAGGATTGAAGTAAAATGATTCGCCGCTGAATTTTTTTCTGTAGGCGCCTTGCCTCCCTCAAGTCGTGAATGGACTTAGTGCGCCTATATCTTCTTCCTGCGCGACGACGGATCGCTCTGAGCCGTTCCAATTCCGCTTGATGTTGACAATAATCTGAAGTATGTTGAATATGATAGGTCGCTTCTTGAGTAGCACCTCTAATCATCTCCTCGAGGGTGTCAAGAGGAGGCGTTTTATTTTCTTGACACCTTTTTACCGTCAGTGACCTGAACTCTTTCCAATCGATGCGAGTCGAAGTGTCGTAGTTTGGTGATTTTTCCAGGCCCTTGATCTTCAAATAAGTTGGTATGTGTCGCTTCCATGAGTTTCATAGTCTGCGAACCACTTGACCTTTCCATTTAGGCTTCGTGACACAAATGTCAAGTCAAGGCAGCTGCTGTATGCCGTTCCCCGTAGAAACGGTGGGCTTCCGTCGTTTACACAAAGCAGCTGCTGCTCCAGAGCAAAGGAGAATACTTGCCTTCCGCGACTGTCTGTCTTCTGACTTCCCCATAGTGGGTGGTGAGCGTTGAAATCTCCGGTGATGATCCATGGTTCAGGTGTGGCTGTTAACAGTCCACGTAGTCTTTGAGGTTCAAAACGGTTTGAAGGTGATATATATGCGCCTACAAGCGTGAAATTGAGGTCTCTACGTTTAACTGTCAAGCAGACATACTGGTTGTCATCGTGAGGTGCTACACGGTGCTCGATATAGGTAAGGTCGCATCTGATATATACAATGACTTTACTCTGTTCGTTGCAGGTAGCGGACTTGAAGGCTTCGTACCTGGATAATCGTATTGCATTGTGTAGCCTTGGCTCACAGATAACAATAATTGGAAACTGTTTTTTTTAAATTTAAACACAAATTGTCGGATATCAGCAATGCGGGGCTTGAGGCCTCGGGCATTCCACTGAAATATCGAAGCTCCTTTGACCTCTTTACGAAAGGCTTGCAGAGGCGGAGCCATGGTGCCTTTCCAGACTTGATAGCACCGGCTTCAGCGCATCCACTAACTGAAGTGCACTCTTTGCAGCCGGACTGTCAATGCTAGTGAGGAGCATACGAATGGTATTCATAAGGGCCTTTACCATGGCTACGATTTCTTTGTCGCGACTATCACCGCATTCTCGTTCCGAAGTGATTGTAGACGAGGGATGCGGTGGCTCAAACGGTGGGTCTATCGTTGGCAGCGCTGGCCATGCTTCAGGCGAGCCGGTGATGCTCTTGTCTTGCTTGGAGGATTTGTTGTCGGCGTGTCTGGACGCTTGAGGTGGTATGCCGGCGGTCGTTTAGTGAGGTTCAATCCTTGCTTCAGCACTGGGTCTCCTCAGGGGCCTCCGGCGACGAGACCACCGGCGTCGTACTTGGGCATTGGCCTCCCTGTGAGTTGAGCCATCCCGGACCATTTGCCTCAACACTTGCATTTCCTTTTTCATGATTGGACAATCTTTTGACGATGCTTCGTGAGGGCCATGACAGTTTCGACATTTTCGAAGTTCTGCCTGGCAAGCGTCTGCGCTATGTGATTCTGAGCATAGCGAGCACAAAGCCAGGTTTGTACCAACAGCACTGACATGTCCCAATCTATAACATTTCCGGCATTGAAGGGGCTTCGGTACAAAGGGTCGCACTGTGTGTCGAAAATAGCCGACCTTGACTTGCGATGGAAGGCTGTCACCCTTGAATACGAGCTTCACGCAGCGTGATTTGCCAAGGTGACGAGCTTGCAGTATAGTAAGTTCTGCAGACACCGGTTTGATGAAAGTAGCAAAGTCACTTTCGCTGATGGAAATGTCGACGTCGTAAATGACGCCTGCCGTACAGTCGCGGCCATCAGGTATATATGAGTGAACATTGATGTTATCCAACATCTTGACGTTGCTCAGCACTTCCAATGTGCTTCGTTGAGTGACGTCTACGGCGAGGATATTCTTACGGCCATTGATCCGCACGTCCGCGATCTCTTCCTGGGCGAGTTCCTCAAGAAACCTAGACGTGACTTGACGATTGAGCCGGTTGAGACTATGAGCCGCATCGACCGGCACAAACAGAATTGTGTATATCGTGGGCTCTCGCGTCGTCGTCACATTCTTACTTGTTGTTGGAGACGGCATCACTAATCTTATTTTTCGCTGCCGTCTTGTCACAGGCACGAAGTCGCCTTCATCGGAGCTTTCGTCGCTGGCCGTAGAGTAAATCAGCGTGTCTTCGCTGTCGGCATCACTCGGGTGGCCCGTACGCTTTCTCGTGGTAGCTGCGGACGACGTCGATGGTTGCGGTGGAAGCCCAGGCGAATCCACGTCCATCGCCGCAGTCACTGGAACGGTGTCTTCCACAGAGTCGCAGAAAAACTTTGAAAATTACAGATAGTGACAGCAGTGTTCTACGCCAGAATCACTTCAAGATTCCTTCAAAGATTGTATATGCATCCATCATCTGGAATCGCCCCGCCGCGGTGGTCTAGTGGCTAAGGTACTCGGCTGCTGAACCGCAGGTCGCGGGATCGAATCCCGGCTGCGGCGGCTGCATTTCCGATGGAGGCGGAAATGTTGTAGGCCCGTGTGCTCAGATTTGGGCGCACGTTAAAGAACCCCAGGTGGTCGAAATTTCCGGAGCCCTCCACTACGGCGTCTCTCATAATCATATGGTGGTTTTGGGACGTTAAACTCCACAAATCGATCGATCATCTGGAATCCACATCAATCATATCTCTTCGATTGACTAGAAAAAATACAAAATAGAGTGGCAAGATTTATCACCAAGCAGTATTCTCGGAACAACAGCCTTACAGATAATAAGCACTCACTTTCATTACCCCTTCTTGAAAAACGCAGACTGTCGTCACTTGTGTCGTACATTTTATCATAGTAAACCGTACTGTCGTGAAGCCAACATGATCATACCTCATAATATTTCCAAATGTGTTCATCACCAATAAAAATACAGCCGTTGTTTGCACGCGCAAATATGTATCCGCAATCACCTATACGGCCAGCCATACATCACTGG